>NC_044304.2:150030651-150344072 GCF_007474595.2 Lynx canadensis
CACGGGTGCCTTGGATGGGCTTGTTCCAGAAGCAGCTGCCCCTTCACCCCACCCACCTCCCCTGCAGCCTCCGCAGAGCCCTAACCTCTCGCAAAAGCAGTTTCCCTGAGGTCAAGGACTGAGAACAAACTGCACATAAAAATATCAGTCTTCTTTACAGCTGACTCACTCCAGGTCACCCCAGGGAGCAGGCAAACCACTGTATAAGGCAGGAACAGCTCGATTTGGGCCATGTATAAATTAGGAAATGTGAAGTACTGAATGGAAAAATAATAGGTAGTTTTGTTTGCAGAGCTGACAGACAAATTTGGCATTCTGTGTGCTTGGACTTTTAAATATTTACAACCAAGAACCTACCAGAGTAGTGTTTCTGCAGAGACCTTTCTGATGCAGTGTTGCAGACTTCAAGGAGCCGTTTGACTTTTTCTGCAAACCCATTCAGCAGCATTTTGTAAATAACAGGTACCTTTCCCTGGGTTACCTCAGTAAATAATGTCTGGTGTTTCTTTGAATGTGGCCAGGGATCTAAGGGCCTTGGGATATACCTAAACTGCAGGGGTAACTGCCTAGCAAAGAGGTGCCTGGGTGGCTCAGTCAGTTGAGCGTCCGACTTGGGCTCAGGTCATGATCTTATGGTTTATGGGTTCAAGCCCTGCATCAAGCTCTGTGCTGACACCTTGGAGCCTGGAGCTTGCTTCGCATCCTGTGCCTCCCTCTCTCTTTGCCCCTCCCCCACTCAACGCTCTGTCTCTTTCTCTTTCAAAAATAAACATTAAAAAAATTAAAGAGAAAAGAGATCCTACTGCTAATAAGCAGGCAGAGGTGCTGAACCTATGGCAATTTAACACTGAGGACCCATAGAACCTCCTCCCCGGTGCATTTCAATAGAGGCGGACCCTGGAGACCCATTCCAGAAATGAGTCTTACTACCCTGCAGTATATGATCAGTGCCATGGGGACATGTTCAAGTAATTATGAAAGTAATGTCATGCTTTTATTTGTTGAGGAGTGCTTTGCCAAGCATCAGATTTCTTATCTGTGAATCTGGGCGGATAACACCCATTCAGAGAGTTGTAGTGAGTACTGAATGATATAACACGTGCGTGTCGCACACCCAATATTTTTTCTTGAACATGGAAACCTAATAAAATGGGAGAGTTATTTTTTTTATTATTGTGTTTGGGGGAGTAGAAACAAGTGAGTTAGTTGAAGCGTGCACATCACTTTCTATGACCCAACGCAGAGACCCATCAGTGACCTTTGGGAACTGAACTGTTGTAAAGTCCAATATGGACTTGGCAAGTCTTTAAACCAACCAATCGATAAAAAAGAGTGATTTTTAGGATGGTTGCAAGAGATTAGATGGGCATGTACTCAGGAAGTAGATGTTGTGAGGTGGAAAGAACACTTTATGTGAAGCCAGAAGTTCTCCTTTCTTATTGGCCAGCTGTACGTTCTTGGCAAGTAATTTACAGTTCAGGGCCCTGGTTTCTTCATGCCGTGGAAGAAATGTAAAGTACTGAGGAAATGTTTGGAGGATGAATGGGATAATGTATAAATAGCATGATACGTGGTATAATTACTTAGTATTGTCATGTAAAGGGATATCCACAGTCTATGAAAGTGAGGATTTCCAAAGGTTTCCAAAAATGTTTGGATTCACGGAAATCAGTTGGAATAAGTTTTTGTCTTCCCAAAGTAGACAGTTCTCATTTGCCGCATTAGTCCTGGACTGTTGGTTAAAAATCTAGTCACACTATTATAATTGGAGGGATTAATAAGACGGGTTACAATCTGACAAAGACTTTCACAATCCTGGCTTTTTCGTTGCCATTTGCAAAGCACAGGAATGTTATGGACCCTAAAATGAGAGGGAGGTAGAGATCTAAATGGAAAGTACCATGATGGGCATCTGAAGTTCCTTTTGGATTAGGCTCCGATTAAACAATGGAAAATACCTTTGCAATGAAAATTCTTGTCATTAGGCCAAACACCTTTCTTGGATTAGGTTCCTCTTGGGAGGGCTGAAGCTCCCTCCTGCGCGAAGCACCTTATCTCTTTAGGGGCTGACACCTTATCTGTAACCAATAATCTCAATATGGATCTGAGCCCAATATTTGTAGGATTTAGTCTTTTAAAAATAGATTTGCAAAGGATTAAATTGCCCAGAAAGAGTTAAATATCTAAACATCTTCATAGTTGCCCTGGTTTTTAATCATAAAAGTATAAGATTTTGTACATCTCTATAAAGTAGGTTTATTTGTAGAAAATTTAGAAAATGCAAGAGAGCCTAAAAGATAAAATAAAAAATCACCAATAATCATCCTTCATTGTCAGCTTATCTTTTTAGTCTTTCTTCGGTATATCTACATGCATATATTCACCAACATTTATATATCACATAAGGATAACATGTGTGATAAACACTCTGAATGAGCTCATATTTACAAAATGCTAGGAAGTGGCTTTTCGATTTAGTTTATCATGAACGTTTGCCCATGTCATTTAACATTCTCCTACTGAATGATTGTAAGTGGTTGGAGAATAGCCCATTGCAGTGGGGCTCGGTATGGTCTGGCCACAGGGTTCAGCGAGCCCTTTGTGGGTCCGGTGAGGACATCCCATGGAGACACCAGTTGGCATCCTCTGCTCTGCCCACAATCATGCTCCCTGTGCTTTCCATGGGGTTCAGCAGAATAGGCAGTACCGGCCTCTAATTCCTGAGGACCTTGACAATCTGGAAATGCCCCTGGGAGGGTCGGAAGAGGAAAGGTTGCCTTTGGTTGTGGCCATCTTGCATATTAAGAGAGGCAGCCTAGCCAGGAGTTAATGCCATATGCTCTGGTGTCACGCCGACTGGACTTGAATCCCTGCTTCACAATGCACCAGCCGTAGGACCTTGGGTAAGGTGTCCAGCCTCTGTGGATAAGAGGATTGTTGTGAGAACTAAGTAAGCATTTACGCAAAGCTTGGCACAGTGTGTGTCAAACGGTAAGCGCTCAGTAGATGTTAGCCATTCTCATTATTGCCCCAGTGTTCCATGAAGGTGGGGAACATTTGATGGGAGAACAAGGTGGGATAAGATACAGAGAAGGATCACAAGAAGAAAGAATCTAGGGAGGATCTTGGCGATGGTGGCAGAAAGTGGTATTTGATGGTAAATTTTATGTGTCAAATAGGTTAGGCCAAAGTAATCAGATACTTGGTCAAACACCAGTCTAGATGGCACTGTGAAGGTATTTTTCAGACGTGATTAACGTTTGAATCAGTAGACTTTGAGTGGTGGGGTGGGCCTCATCCAATCGGTTGAAGGCCTTAAGAGAAAAAAGACTGACCTCCCCTGAGGAAGGGGGAATTCTGCCTCCAGACAGGAGCTTCAACATTGATTCTTTCCTGGGTCCCCAGTTTGCCCTGCAGATTTTGGACTTACCAGCCCCTAATCACATGACCCAATTCCTAAAAATCTCACTCTCTCAAAAGGGGGGGGGCATATATATACATACATATATATGTGTATGTATACATATGTATGTATATATGTACGTATATGTATGTATGTGTATATACATGCATACACACTTATGTATACATGTATATATGTGTATATATATTATTGGTTTATTGATAATATATACATGCACATGCACACACATATGTATGCATATGTGTGTGTGTATCCTATTGGTTCTCTGAGGAACCTTAACTAATACAAGCTATTATATAAAGTATACAAAACATAGAGAAAGGTAAAATGGAGGTGTTCAGGTAAAGTCAGTGAAGGAGGGCAGAGAGAGGATTGTCAGACACATTCGGAGCAGGAACCATGGGTTCTTTATCTTTGTATCCTTAACACAGCTCTGGGGTATTACCAGATTCAAAAGGAGAAAGAAGGGAGGGAGGGAGGAAGGAAAGAAAGAGGAAGGGAGGAGAGAAAGGAGGGTAGGCAGGAAAAAAAGAGGGAAAATGCAATCCGCAAGGAAGTCTCAAGGCAAGACTGCTCTAATTTCCCTTTCTCTTTTTAATCCTTGACCCACTGCCCAAAGCATTCCTTTCCCGCAGGCTTTAAAATCAAGCAACAAGCACAAATCTCTCACCATTTCCCCCCAAACCTTTTGCTACATCAAACACCTCTTTCATCTCTGTCACTTGGAGGTCTAGCCAGCAATACCTTCTTTTTAGAATACTGAGTCTGCGATCTGTCTTGGTACAACCGTAATGCTCTTTGGAAGTTCTACTTAATGTCTTCCCAGGACCTACACCGAATTGTCAGTTTCCGTTCTAACCCAAACTTACCTGACCTAGGTCTTACTCATTCTCACCTGGAAAACAACAATAGTAGACAATCCTCCTTTTGGCCGACAATGTGATTGGCCTCCCAACATCCAGTTCCCCCGGGACTGTGGAAAGGATTGTGAATGATATACTGTACACGTGCCTGAGAGCAGAGGCCTCCAGGGGATGTGATATTTCTCTGACCGTATTTCGTGGAACAAGAGTTTTGGGAGATATTTGCAGGTCCTCTAGGAAGAATTGTTTCTCTTAATAGAATGAGTGTGGGGAACATGACTTCTTTTATCCTCCCTTCGAAATTCTCAAGAAACATTAGCATTGTAAAGGCTTGATATCCTGCAGGAAAGAAACCCACTGAATTTAGTGTAACTTAATCATAACCCCAGGTGGAATTTTTTTCCACCTACGGAATGATGGTCCACAGAACACTAGTTTGGGAAACACGCACCCAAGCTAATAAAGTGAAGAAAGGAAGTGGGAACAGAGAGATTTCAGATGACTCCAAAGAGCAGAGAGAAGAGATGTGTTGAACTGGGGAGGGCTGGTTGGGCAGAAGTTCCAGCCCAATTACATGGTGCCACACAACCATGGAGATGTGTGGATAGTCAACGTCTTCCTTCATCTCTCGGCCGACTTTCCCTCCTCTGGCAGGGCCTTTCCAGCCCCTCCTCTTCCGGTCTCTGTCCACCTCTCACTCAGAGAAGATTCTCCAGAGACCTCACTCCATCCTAGCTGCCCCTTTTCTCAGACCATCTCCTCTTTGCATCTCCACATGCTGGTACCAGCTGTGGTTCCATGTTTGCCTAGTGAGGGGAGGGGGCTGCATTTTTCTGATTGTCTGGCTCAGTTCCATCCTTGCATTGTCACATGTTATATGCCTTGCTGCAAAGATTCCATAAGTATAGAACTCTAGCTTTGTTTCCGAATATATATACTTCAGCTATTTAAAAAAGAAACTATGATAATAAACACATACTCTAATTTGACATGCACCAGATTTTAACATATTAGAGACCACCACTACAGTGACTTGAACTGCTGGGTGAGCTTGGTTTAGTTTAGAACTGGAAATAGCATTTCTCTTGACATCTCTGTGTGTATATTTGAATGTCTTATAGATGTGCCTTTGAACAGAGTCCGTGGCTCTGCCCTGATCTGTTCCTGAATTCAGGCCTGTGCATGTCCCGTAGGGTAAATTATTGCAAGTGTATACCCCCCATTTACATGGGGGGGATCACGCTCCATTAAATGCTGGGCAAAGCGTGGGTGCATATGCTCAGCACGTGCTCTCCCCATGGGGTAGAAATCAGTTGTGCATTACGATGGTACCATGTTGTGGTAATTTTAGTGAATTAGGCTTTCTGTGCTTCTGACCTTCACATTAATACATGTTATACACATGTATATGTGTGTGAGAGATAATTTATGTTTATATTTACATTTATCTCCTCCCTTCATGGGACGAAATAATATATAAGCACCATACTTATAATAAGAAAAGAATCAAGATGATAAAGACAAGGCTGACCAGATGAGCCACCTGCCCAGAAAACAAAGGCCATGTGTGGAAAACTCTCTCGTAAAGTCTTGCAGGCAAGAAGAATGGTAATAATTATTTGTCACTGGGGTTCACCTTTTATGGTGCTAAAAGTTACTGGACGTACTTCATGCGGTAAAAATTTGCAAAATAGTTCTTTGACTCCTGCCAAGCTACAATGGCATCTTGCAACAGAATATAGTGAGAATAAAAATAAGGCTATTGACATCTTACCTCTTACAGTCTTGAGATTACTGTTCCTAGAAAACTGAATATGAACTAAAATTAAATCTGACAATGAAAATTCATAGGCAGCATCATTCAAAGAAGATGTGCTCTATGAGAGAGAATGGAATGTTCCACCAGGGAAAACATTGTTAAATGTTCTGTTATTAACAATGCAACTGGCTACTATAAAAATTCAACCACACACACTCCAAAATTTCAACCACTACCATTGTCTGACAAGTGTATGTAGTGTGGAATACAAGAATTATCACCCAGTGTGCTTGACGAAGTGATTCAGAGGCTGAGATTTTATGAAATCTTTATAGATCTGGTGAACGAGAATCTGTTTGTTGTTTCAAATATGAAAAAGATTTATTACTTTCTAAAATTTTTGACATGTGCACAGCAGAAGAAATTTTTAGGTGTTTAGATCAGTTTTTAACACACCATCAAATAAATTGGCAAAAATATAAGCTGGTTGTAGGAGCAGTATGAAAACAATGGCAGGGGAAAGAGTCAGAAGGAATAGTTCATTTCAAAACCATGACCAAAGTTAATTTACATGTTCACGGTACCCTGAGTGGATGTGCACTAGCTATTGATAAATGCACCAACTATTGAATAGCCCCACTCAAGTTGTCGATTTGATTAGTAAATACTATTTACATTGTGAACTTTCATGTTTTATATGAACCAGATTAATAATAAGTTCTAGAACTTACTTTTTTATACCAAAGACCCATGCCAAAAATCGCTGGTGTTTATTTGTGATTATTGTTGTTGGTTAAGAAACTCTGTTACCATGCTGTCTCTCAAATATGACAAGGTTAGACCACTATAGTTTTTAAAAATATATACGTATAATAAATTCTATTTTTATTTATTTTTTTTTTTTATTTTTAAATTTTTAAATTTTTTTTTTTTCAATGTTTATTTATTTCTGGGACAGAGAGAGACAGAGCATGAACGGGGGAGGGGCAGAGAGAGAGGGAGACACAGAATCGGAAACAGGCTCCAGGCTCTGAGCCATCAGCCCAGAGCCCGACGCGGGGCTCGAACTCACGGACCGCGAGATCGTGACCTGGCTGAAGTCGGACGCTTAACCGACTGCGCCACCCAGGCGCCCCAATAAATTCTATTTTTAAAAGCAACTTTAGGTTTACGGAAAAACTGAGCAGGACTACAGAGTTCCTGTATACTCTTTCCTCCACCCTTCAACAATATCCCCTAATATTAACACGTTGCTTTAGTGCGGTGCACGTGTTAGAACTGATCAACGGACATCGATACACTACCAGTAAGTAAGGTCCATGGTCTATGTCAGGGGTCACTCTTTCTGTTGTACATTCTGTGGGTTTTGACAAACATATAACGTCATGTATCTGCCATTACGGTGTCAAACAGAATAGTGCCACGGCCGTAAGGTCACTGTGGTTTTAATAAGCTGAAAGAGAGCCCAATGGGGAAATGAGAGTAATGTCGTTAACCCTGCTCAAATCTGCAGACAAAGCACTAGCAACTAAAATGAAACTCTTTTCATTTCCGCCCAACACATCTCATTCAACACACATCACGCAATACCAACTAAATGTACCTGTTTTGGTCCAAGAATGAAGAAAGAGGAAGTGGATGGAAAGCGGTGAAGCAAAAGGAAAGGTCTGACTGGGAGCATCAGACAGCCCTGGAACCCAGCTTCTAACTTGGCCACTCACTGACTGGGGGATTCTCCTGCCTCAGCTGGCTCGGTTTCTTGGTCCACAAGGCAAGCGGTTTGATGCCCTGATTGCAAAGGCCCTTCCAGCTCCAAGGGAAAGAGGGCACAGATAATTACAACCAGGGATAGTATGTGTTTAGTGGATTGAAAAACATTTTCTTTGAGCCTCAGGATTTCTTCTGCTGATTGCCTTTGGAGAATTCGAGAATTTTTTTAAAAGGACTAAAAAAAACAGAGAGAGATTTCTATTTGGAATTCTACCAATTTAGTCATTAAATGGCCTGTTTGGGTGACAGCTAAAACAAAAAGAAAATAAGAACTCAGATTATTTCTAGATAAGAATCTATATGTGTAATTCTCTTCATCTACTCTTTAGTATATGCACGAAGTTAATACAGGAACATTTTTCTTGGAATAAGAAAAAAAACCCCTTGATACTAACCGTATGAATTCTCAGAGAAGAGGGACATTTTATTTGGTGCCAATTTATCTTTCTTCTTATTTACACAGAACCATACTAGAGTTGGTTAGTGGTAAGAAGTAGAAAAGTGGGAGAGTAGTTTTGCTTATAAGTGCCTGTGGCTTTATTATGAAATCCTGGGTTCAAGACTGGATACATTTTTAAAAGTCTTCCACTTAGGGAAGAACACCATATCCAAAGGATTAGTGTGAATATTCACCATTAAAAATAGTTAACACTTATTTTAAGCCTGACACTATTCTAAGCACCTTACATGGATTATAACATTTTATCCACTCCTCAGTCTTATGAAGTAAACACTATTACTATCTCCATTTTGCTGAAGCAGAAATAAAGCACAAAGAAGTTAAATAATTTGCCCAAGGTGACTTTATGGTTATGTTGAGATTTGTACCTTAGGTGGGCTGACTCCTGAGCCTGAGTTCATAAGTCCTATACTATACTGCTATAAATTATAGATTTATATATTATGGGAAAGGAAGGATAATTTAATATAACAATATATTTAAAATAAGAGCTAAGTGGCCAAATACAGTCTGTAACACTTGTCTTGTACTTAAGAAGGTATAAATCTTAAATCATAGTAAATTGCTATTCGAATTTATGTTGCAATTAGACTAATCTTATCCTTTAATATCGATTCTGTTACAATGCAGATGGACCTAACAGACTTGAACTTGCATTCAGATTTCAAGCATTCTGATCATTTGTTGCCAGGATTATGCTAATGCTTGACAAACAATATGGTCTTGTTGGGAGACAATTCTCCAGGTCTCTTGCATTTGTGGATGTCCTGCAAGAGGAGGCACAGGGTTTCTTCTAGACTATCTTTTCAAGGATGTTCATATAGTAAATAGCCTTGGAAGATAGACATTGTATCTTCTCCTGGAGCAAAGAGCAGGCATGCTCTACTTACCACTGTACAATGTCCAGGTGCCCTAAGCTCAGGGCTCTCCTCCTCTAACAACTGATTGTGGGTGCAGGTGTCACCTGGCCCTCTTCATGTTGCTGTGTGGGGACTGTGGTTCAGGAAACTGGTGCAAGAAAAATGCCAAAACATTTTGACGACTAATATTGCTGTGAATAACGAAGTCCTTTGTCTCTGACCCAGGAGTCTTATGTCTTCTGCCAGCATTCATGCACCTGCAGCATGTTAACTTGCTAGTTTGCAGGAAGGGTAAAACCTCAGACCTTTCATCGTTCTTGACACCTGTAGCTAGATTTTTTTATGTTATGAAAACATCATCACCATTACATAAATCAATAACACTTACCAAATGAATCTTTAAGTTGAACAAATGAATCACCTTTGAGTGAGAACCTATCAGGGGTTTTCACCCATGCTAGCTTCACAACAGCTCTTAAAGTATAGACTGTTATCCTCATTTTTCAAATGAGGAAACTGAGGTTTCGGGACGTTAAGTATTTTCTCCAGTATCTTACAACTCGTAAATGTTAGAATTGAAGCTTGAAACTAGCCCAGTGTTCTTTCTGCCACTATTGCCTCTTGAAACATTTTAGTTATAGAAATGTTAATTTTGGGGGCGCCTGGGTGGCTCGGTGGGTTAAACATCCGACTTCGGCTCAGGTCATGATCTCACAGTCTGTAAGTTCAAGCCCCGCGTTGGGCTCTGTGCTGGCAACTCAGAGCCTGGAGCCTGCTTCGGATTCTGTGTCTCCCTCTCTCTCTGCCCCTCCCCTGCTCATGCTCTGTCTCTCTCTGTCTCAAAAATAAATAAAAACATTAAAAAAATTAAAAAAAAGAAATGTTAATTTTCAAACTAAATTATAAAGGCCACTGGGAAAGGAAAAATGATTGTTTAAAGAGAAAATGTGAGCTTTAAACTAGAAGGAAGGGGAGAGGTGAAGAAAGAGTGAATATGCAAGAAAATAGAAAGAGAAGTGACAGAAAGAATGAAAAATGTCCAAATACCTTTTAGTGCAAATGTTGGGGTAAGGTCCCTAAAACTAGGGTTCAGGTTAGCAGGGGATTATGGGCTTGATGAAGGGGAATTGTGAAGATCCACAGAGAATCTCAAAGATAGTACCCAGAGTAAGGCCTGGAAGGAGCCAATAGTCAAGTAAGCAAGCAAATGGGGCATTCATCAGAGTCCCCTGAAAAAAGTGAGATGAAGAAGGATATCAAGGCCTTCGTGCTTGCAGAGAGCAGATAGGAGAGATTTCTCAAAGCACTGGATTATTGTGATGTGGGCAGTCTTTTGTCACCATTGGGTGTTTGTCTGCTTAGTTTTGTTTTGGCACCAATGGCCTTCCTGTGTGCAGAAGGAAACTGTTAAGCGCCCCAGTCTGGTTTGGACAGAGCAACAGCAACCACCAGTTACCTTGGCCGGCCTTTAGGGGAGTGAACTCTATAAGGTACTTGTTCAAAGTCCAAGTCATCAAAGATACCTGCAGTGAGTTTTTGTGCCCTTGTTTTTATCCCTTCTCAATTCAGTTGTGCTTTGAGCCACAAACAGCCTTGGAAATAATAAAGGCTGCTGTTTCTTTTAACCCCCACTTTGGGTAGTAACCAAACAATATGGTTTTAGCATGTGGCCTCATAAGCATTGTCCTCCATATTTTGTTTTGTTCAGACTCACACTTTGCTCACTGATATTCCACAAACATTTGTCAGTGATGATGGCGGCATGCTGGTGAGCCCCCTGGTTCTTTGTTTCCTTGCAGAGCATGGATAAAATAATTTGGGAAAGTTTCTCTTCTTCATGGGGCTGGGAAAAAATGATGAATGACTCCCTTGTTCTGATGCATCATTCTGTTTCCTACAAGGGGAAGAACTGACAGCTGCTAATCTCTATATTTTCATGAGCCCCACCTTACTCTCTTATGAGATCACTTACTGTTGTATAAAATATGTGCCATGGAGGTGAAGCAGAGTTTCATATTATTCATTAGGCTTGAGTTCTCATTAGTAACTCGTTTATAAGATAAACACTAGGCTCTGCAGAAATAGGGACCAAGAGCCCACTTCATACAAAGTACAATGATAAATGTCTCCTGTGGCCCTGGATTCCAACTCTTAACATCTGTGATCTCCCCGTCTCCGTGGCAACATAAAGTAAATAATAAAAATAGCCCAAATCCAGGAAAAGCACAGCAGGGAATGTCTGTCCTGAAAGAAAACAAGTGCTTAACGTGCACTCACATACCAGCAAGAGGACCCATGTGAAACCTAACAGTTGATCGATAGGAAAACAACAGTTAGTGGATGTTGCAGAGCACGAAAGCAAGCAGACAAAAAAATGTCACATTGTTTGAAGAAGTGTTGTCTGCTTTTGATAGGACGCCTGAAGGGAACATTGCTTCTTACATTCATGGGCTTGTACAGTAAGGATTTTACATTTTGTACAAATGTGTTTTGAATTATAAGCCTGTTATGTTACACTGTATTTAAAGGGAGCCATAGATTATAAAAGTAATAGTATCAAGCAAAGAGTTGGGAAGTGCCGATTTAGTTTTTGCCACATAGCTTCTTAGCAAAGTCATGGTCTGCCAAATAGGCCTCCTGGGTCTCCTCCCCACCTGCACCTCAACAGGGTGCTGTTCCTCCTGTGCCCCCACCACTGGAGGGAGGCAAAATGGCATGCTGGGGAGGCTCTATAGGCCCCACAGTTGGTGTGCGAGCAACAAAGCAGCCCTCTGGGGGAGAAGAACGTGCCCTCAGGGGCACAAGGAAACCCACAGGAATAGGGCATTTTCAAGAATGAAGATTGGGGGTTGATTTAATTTTCTAGTTAACTGTAGCAACTAACGCTGTGACTTAGGACCTTTCAATTCACTGAGCCTGGTGAAGTTCATCTAAAAAAAAAAAAAAAAAAAAAAAAAAAGAGGGGGACTTTATGACCCTGCTGTCCCTGCCTGGAATTCTATAATTCTCTCAGTTGAGCACAAAGCATGATTTTGTTTCAGCTTTTGTGGATAAAAAACTAAAAATTTCTGGGTTTACTGGTCTACTGTAGCAAAAACTGTGCATTGAATACAACCAGATGGCAGTGCATGACTGTGTGACTGTGTGTGTGTGTGTGTGTGTGTGTGTGTGTGTGTGAGATGAGGTATAGGTGTGGCTTGGGGGGATGACTGAGAGGTCTCCAGCCAATCCCATTGACTAGCTGTGTGAGCTTGGACAAGTTACTCAACCCTCTTGGCCATAATGTCTCTATCCCTAATGGGGTTAATGGTTCTCACCTTACAGCATTGCTGTAGGAACAATTATAAATGATTAATACATGGTAGCTATTACATTTTTATGGATTTTGGATCAATTGTTTAAAGAATTTTTTTGATCATGTAGGTGAGATTCTATAGCTGTGAGGCCACTTGTCTAGTATGATTTATGGAAGGCAGCCTCAGGACCTTGTGATGGGAATCCCATTCAGCACCGAGTACGTGAATCTATACTGAAGATCTACCATGTGGGTTTTTCTTTTGACTTCTTAAAAGTCGTTTTTTGGGGCGCCTGGGTGGCGCAGTCGGTTAAGCGTCCGACTTCAGCCAGGTCACGATCTCGCGGTCCGTGAGTTCGAGCCCCGCGTCGGGCTCTGGGCTGACGGCTCAGAGCCTGGAGCCTGTTTCCGATTCTGTGTCTCCCTCTCTCTCTGCCCCTCCCCCGTTCATGCTCTGTCTCTCTCTGTCCCAAAAATAAATAAACGTTGAAAAAAAAAATTTTTTTTTAAAAGTCGTTTTTTATTCTGATTATTTCCATTTTTCTCCCCAAAATAGAGTATAGCTAAACCATTTTGGCTAATGTAATAGTCTAGAATGGTTGCGTTCTGATAGGTAGAAGTTTTTACTGAGTCGTGCACAGACATTTTGCCATTTATTCAAAGGTGGCATTCAGATTAAAAGCTAACCAGAAGTCAACAGTCATGAAGATGGCCTTGGAGCAGGTTCTATTTATTGTTCCTTTCTTCCAGTTAAGTTTCTCTTTATCTCTTTCTCATCTTTTTGACCTTTCTCTTTCTCTTTGTTTTCTTTCTCCTGATCTTCTGATTTCAGTAGTCTCTTCTTTCCTACTCTGCACTGTGTATTCTGCAGTATTTTTGCTTTTCCTACTCCTTTACCCCTCTTTATTCCATCTCTGCCCTCTTTTCCTTTTTATTTTCCATACTTTTATTTCCATGGATCCACAGGGCCTGTTGGGTGGCTTTTTCTGTAAGACAAATAATGGAAGGACAGGTGGACTTTTCCTTGAATGTAGGAAATGGGACTCGCAGTTACCTGCTGGGGCTGAATTTCCAGAGAAAGGTTGATGCCAAAGAATCCAGCTGTTGTGGATTTAGAGATAACAGGCTGAGAGCTAGCAACTGCCTGGGGTCATAGTGACTTCAGGGGCACCGGATTCTATCTAACCAAGGGAGGAGGGAATCAGTGGCCACGATTAGAGAGGAAGGTGTTGTATTTGATCCAAAAGACTAATCCTGTGTTTGAGCTGCCTGACCTAAAAGGACTGGGAAAATGGCTATACAAAAAAGGCGACATTGATCTCTGTCCCAATTTTACCATCTACAACCCAAATAATATGTTAAGATAATTGTATTCAAATCCTTGGCCAAACACGAGCACTGGTTGATCTCTAATATTATCACCCCCTCCCCTGCAAAGTATTGCAGGCCTGAGTATTAAGGCCATCTCTACCAGTTATCAGCTGACTGACCTTAGATAATTAACCTGCTCAAGGTTTGGTTCCAGCTGTAAAAAGGAATGACATCCTTACCTTGTCGTCTAGTTGTGCCAGGGATTAATTAAATGAGATCACATGTGAAGTGCATTTGGGGTACTTTGAGGTTTCTATGCAATTTCTGCGTTTTGGCCTGGGACTTTAATATTTTAGAAAAGGTTTGTTCATCTTATGGGTTGTTTAGTGTCAGTTTAGTTCAGCACCCTACCCACGTCATCTTGTCTTGACATTGAGTCAGAAATAAGATGGTGAGCCTCTCAGTATTGGGCTGTACACAACTGTTCGCGGCAGCCTTAAATCTAACCATACTTGGTACCCCCAATATTCCCATTAGATTTACTAATGACTTGAGTTGTCCAGAATGGCAGAAGAAGTTAAGAATTGCAGGCTCAAAATCCATTTGAAATCTCATACTAGATCTGTTTAGGGCGGTAGTTCTCCAGTGGGAGTGATTTTTGTCTCCCAGGGGACATTTAATAATGTCTGGAGGTGTTCTGGATTGTCACAAGTTGGGGAGTGGTGTGGGGCCTGCTACTGGTGTGTAATAGGTGGAGACCAGGGAGGCTGCTGAACATTCCACAATGCAAAGGATTGCCCTACCCAAAATTTCAATAGTGCTTAGGTTGAAAAACCCTAGATTAGAGGTAGCCAGTTACACAAAATCGCTTTGTAAATAACGGGATCCTTTTGGCTTTAGCATCTTACTATTCATTAAGTCCGAGAAAAAAATCTAGATAGAGGAGGCATTCAATGGGATTTGAAAACCTTTAAACTGAGCTGCTGTTATGAATCAGAGAGGCATGTTTGCCTTTCGGACAAAAAGATCTGTAGCCTTTTGCATGCCAAAAAATTTGCTCAGGGTTTGCTATGCAGCGGCAGGAGAATCTGTCCATAAAAGGGATGGACTTTGCTGCCCAGAGGGATTCCCTTCAAGGGTTTCCCTTGTGAGCCTGAAAAATCACTGGGAAAGGGCAAGACTGGCCAGCCTCCTAGTTCCAGCCCTCCCTGAGGGGTGTTTATACTCCCCCGGAGGTGAGAGTGAAGAAGCTGTGGGGAAGGGATGGGACTCTAGCCCTAAAAAGGGGTTGTTTGGGAACCATCTTCTGCTTCTAAGATATGAAGATCAACCAGCTTAACTGTGAAAAGCCTCCAAAATGGGAAACTGGGTGTTATGCTCAGGGGAAGCTGAGAGGAAGCCTTCACTGAGGAGAGAGCACTAGGCTTCGAACTTCACCTCCTCCTGCTGCCTACTGACCCTGTGATCTTGAACAAAGAAAGGATAATAACTAAAATTACCACACACCTACCATATGCCAGACTTATGCTAGTCTTGAATATGCAGTAGGATTTCACTGTATTTTTATATTAACATTTTGGAGTCACTTAGCTAAATCAGATAGTCAGTGGCTGGCTAAGTCTCCCTAGATTTGACTCCAAAGTCCATGTTTTTTCCACTGCATCACACTATTTCCTCAAATCCTTAGCCTCTTTAAGCCTCTGTTTCCTTGCTTGTTAAATGGATGCAGTCAGACCACCTCGAAGGAATGGAAGAATCTTTGATGTCTCTGGCACGTGTTTGGCCCTGGCCTCTAGGGGGAGCTCAACACTCCTCCCCCTCCTCTGCAGTGGTTGGTGTTTTAAGGACATTTATCAGCCATTACACCTGTTGGGGGCATCAGTGTGCTGAGATAAAGGCCCTGTGCCCAACGCGGGGTGGGGGGGGGGGGGGCTTCTGCTTCCTCCTCTTTCTCTGAAACCACAGTCAACTCCCTTTGCCCATGGGTCGCAGAGGTGGGTGCACTCAACTCCCTCTCCCGTTTTCCCTTCCACTTCTGGGAAAGATGAGTTAGGTGGCATAGGCCTTGCTCCTCAGAACTGGGAAGACCTGTCGCCTCTTTCTCACTCTTCAGCCTGGCCTGAGTGCCTGTGTAGAAAGCCCAGGCTAGCTCATTTTGTAGGTGTCAAAGCAAAGGCCTCTTTTCTTCTGCTGGATGGAGCCTTTCCTTAATCCAACACTTTTTGGACCTCGATGCAGAAACTGACAGAGACAGACCTCCTCAGGCTTCTCTTCTATGGAATAAAAGGAGGCTTCCATGGATTCATCCTAGTTCCTTGGATTCTACATCGCATATGGGACCCAAACCCAAATACTGTCTCTCTCAGGGAGGCTTTCAAAAGTGGGTGATTTAGGGCAGGATTTAGCTTTTCTTCAGATTCCAGACCACATATGGCATTAACATCACCTCTTAATTCTGGGGTCCCCCAGTTGCTAAAAGTTGGTGCTTGAACAAATGTTACCCCTCCCTTAGATGTGAACAGAGCCTGAGAGATCATACACTTTAGGGATTTTTAACTTAGGGTCCTCCTGGAATTGGTACTACAGTGAACAGTTCCTCATCAGTTCACAGCTTTCCAAAAGTTTTGGCCAATGGAATAAAGCATGAGACATAAAAGGAGGATAATTCTCCATGTGAAAGAGAGGGACACATTTATCATTACAGTATGGTTGCATGGTCAATTTGAATTTTGAGGATTTGAAATACTCCGAGGCATTATTTATAAATGAAAAAAAAATTTTAATATAAAGCCCCTCTTTTTTTATGGAGGTAGAGATGAAGGGAAACCTCAAGAATAGTCTAATTCCAAATCTGTTTGGCTGAGTGAGTACAAAACCTTGGTTAGGCTGTGTGCTCCATGGTGGTTTGAAATTCCTCATGGTAGGAATAGCCACGCCCACCAGCTGTTGACTGCACCGTGTGAACACTCTGTTGTTTACATGCTCCAGAACTGTAAGCGAGCATGGTGCCTACAGCCCTGTTTTTTTGTTTTGTTTTGTTTTAATCATTTGCCGGTGCTCCAAGTGAAGATTGTCTTTATGTCACATGACAATGGCATCCAAATGCCTATTAAGAGGTAGATCTAGAGTTTTGGACTAAAATAGGGGTTGTTATACTTTTTCTGCAAGGGTCTGATAGTAAATGTGTTGGACTTTGCATGTCATACAGTCTCTGTCACAACCATTCATCTCTGCCATTAAAGCATGGAAGCAGCCATAGATAATACATAAATGAATGAGTGTGGCTGTGTTCTAATAAAACTTTACATATGGACACTAAAATACGAACTCTGTAAAATTTTCACTTGTCAAAGAAATTCTTTTGATTTTTTTTCTACTGTATAAAAATGTAAAGATCATTCTTAGCTGTGGGCTCTACAAAACCAGGGGATGGGCCAGATTTAGCCCACAGGTCATAGGTTTATGGTCCCTGAATTAGAAGTCGGTGTCATAAAATGCTACTAAGTAATTTATTTATTGTGCTTTTATATATATATATATATAATTATTATTAAATATATATAATGATTATATATATTTGAATATGTTTATTACTTAATATATATGCATGTATATTCACTTATTCCCATGGGAAATTAGTTTTGAGGAGGTGACATCAGACTGCTGTTGAGGCCCACTGGCACCATTCAATGAAGAACTGTATCAATTTTCAAATCACTATACCAGAAAGGGCAAAACTAGATGACACTATGATATCTCATAAATGATAGTTGTATCAAATAGGTACCAAACTACAGAACCAAAGAGATCTAAAACTATGATGGCTTGGACAAGATAAAAATGCACATCTCTCTACGTAAGCGTCTGGGTGGGCAGCGAGAGGCTGGCACACACGTCCCCTCTATCTCATGTTTCTGTCGATCTCAGCTCTTACTTCATAGTTCCTGATGGCTGCTCCACCTCCCACCACCCACATTCTAGTCAGCAAGATGAGAGAAAGAGGAAGGGAAGGTACAGTTGGTTGTAATTTTTAGTTTTAAAAAACATGGCTTTCTACTTCCAGCCAAGATGGAACAACAAACTAGATTTGTAGTCTCTACCGAAAAACAACAAAAACTGACAAAACACATTAGACAATGGTTTTCAAGACATTGGACATCAGGTGACAAAGGACAGGGATCCCTGAGAGACAGGAAACAAATGAGGGGAACCCTAGAGTTGCCCCAGGCCATGGTGCCGGTAGGGGATATCCAGAGTTGAGGATTGGGCTGGGAGTCCCAGAAGCCCAAGTAGTTAGAATCCACAAGGCAGAGTATGGGAGAGGAGGAAGGTGCACAGAGAGACCACTCCGGAGATCCGTGGAGGGTTCTCCTCTCCCTGGGTCTCACCTGAGCATTGATGACTGCATGTATGTGAGGAAAACAGCCAAGGCCTGTGAAAGAATCACCTGAGTGTATTAGCAGGACAACTCTTGAGAGCTCACAGAGTCAGGAATCGCTCCTCTTCCCACTAGCCAGAGTAGAAAACCTTATAATTTGTGGGCCATCAGGTGGAATTCTCATGGGTTTTTGCCTCAGTGGTGAAGCAAAATGAACCCTAGATTAAACACTGCTCTGGTCCTACCAAAGCTTAAAATAAGGCCTAAAAGGCTCAGATTGTTTCTAAATGTAATGGGATGAATTTACATTACATTCCATACCTTTGGGTGGCCTAAAGATATCAAGTCCTGATCCCTGGAACCTATCAATGTTACCTTGTTTGGAAAAAGTATCTTTACAGATGTGATAGCATTAAGAATCTTCAGATGAAGAGATCAACCTGGATTCTCCAGGTGGGCTCTAAATGCCATCTCAGTGTCCTTATAAGAAGAAGGCAAAGAGAGACTAGATTTATACAGAGAAGAAAGCAATGGGAGGACAGAGTCTGATTGGAATGGTGACGACAGAGGAATATTGGGTACCACCAGAAGCTGGAAAAGCAAGAAAAGGATTCTCTCTTAGATCCTCTGGAGACACTCTCCTGACACTTTGTATTCAGACTTTGGGCCCCCACAACTGTTAAAGAATATATGCCTACATATTTAAGCCAGTAAGTTTGAGGTAATTTGTTACAGTGGCATCAGGAGACTAATATACCAAGTAGCTTAACCAAACCCCATAACAAAACTCAAGAATGTTTATAGGAATACAAAGTTATTCAGCATCTGACAAGATAAAATTCACAGTATTTAACATCCAATCAAAAATTACCAGGCATGCACAAAAAAATGGAAAAAGATTCCATGCTCCTGGATAGGAAGAACAAACATTGTTAAAATGTCGATACTACCCAAAGCAATCTACATATTCAATGCAATCCCTATCAAAATAACACCAGCATTCTTCACAGAGCTAGAGCAAATAATCCTAAAATTTGTATGCAACCAGAAAAGACCCCGAATAGCCAAAGCAATCTTGAAAAAGAAAACCAAAGCAGGAGGCATCACAATCCCGGACTTCAAGCTATATTACAAAGCTGTAATCATCAAGACAGTATGGTACTGGCACAAGAACAGACACTGAGATCAATGGAACAGAATAGAGAACCCAGAAATGGACCCACAAACATATGGCCAACTAATCTTTGACAAAGCAGGAAAGAATATCCAATGGAATAAAGACAATCTCTTCAGCAGGTGGTGCTGGGAAAACTGGACAGCGACATGCAGAGAATGAACCTGGACCACTTTCTTACACCAGACACAAAAATAAACTCAAAATGGATGAAAGACCTAAATGTAAGACAGGAAGCCATCAAAATCCTCAAGGAGAAAGCAGGCAAAAACGTTTTTGATTTTGGCTGCAGCAACTTCTTACTCAACACGTCTCTGGAGGCAAGGGAAACAAAAGCAAAAATGAACTACTGTGACCTCATCAAAATAAAAAGCTTCTGCACAGCGAAGGAAACAATCAGTAAAACTAAAAGACAACAGCCAGAATGGGAGAAGATATTTGCAAAGGACGTATCAGATAAAGGGTAAGTATCCAAAATCTATAAAGAACTTACCAAACTCAACACCCCAAAAACAAATAATCCAGTGAAGAAATGGGCAAAAGACATGAATAGACACTTCTCCAAAGAAGACATCCAGATGGCCAACTGACACATGAAAAAATGCTCAACTTCACTCTCATCAGGGAAATACAAATCAAAACCACAATGAGATACCACCTCACCCCTGTCAGAATGGCTAACATTAACAACTCAGGCAACAACAGATGTTGGCGAGGATGAGAAAGAGGATCTCTTTTGCATTGTTGGTGGGAATGCAAGCTGGTCCAGCCACTCTGGAAAACAGTATGGAGGTTCCTCAAAAAACTAAAAATAGAACTACCCTATGACTCAGTAATTACACTACTAGGTATTTATCCAAGGGATACAAGTGTGCTGTTTCAAAGGGACACATGCACCCCCATGTTTATAGCAGCACTATCAACAATAGCCAAAGTATGGAAAGAGCCCAAATGTCCATCGATGGACGAATGGATAAAGAAGATGTGATATACATACACACACACACACACACACACACACACACACACACACACAATGAAGTATTACTTGGCAATCAAAAAGAATGACATCTTGCCATCTGCAACTACGTGGATGGAACTGGAGGGTATTTGTAAAATTAGTCAGAGAAAGACAAACATCATATGACTTCACTCATATGAGGACTTTAAGAGACAAAACAGATGAACATAAGGGAAGGGAAACAAAAATAATATAAAAACAGGGAGGGGGACAAAACATAAAAGACTCATAAATATGGAGAACAAACTGAGGGTTACTGGAGGGGTTGTGGGAGGGGGGATGGGCTAAATGGGTAAGGAGCAGTAAGGAATCTACTCCTGAAATCATTGTTGCACCATATGCTAACTAATTTGGATGTAAATTTAAAAAAATTAAATTAAAAAAATAGAAAAAAAAGAAAAAGAAAAAAAATTACCAGGCATGCAAAAAAGCTGAAAAACAACAACAATACATAATGAAAAGAAAAATCAATCAACTGACCCAGAAAAGATACAAACAAAAGAATTAACATCCACCCTCTAAGATCAGGACCTGATGCTGCTGAGGGTACAGCTAAAATCCAAGTTCTATTACCAAAAGCTGAAATGGAGAACACCGGCACACAGCTGGCAGTCCCAGCCATGAGAGTGATAAACTTGTCTCACCAGTTGTATTCGTCAGGGTTTTATAGTTGCAAACAACTGAAACAGATGTGGTTGATTTAAGCAGAAAAAAAGCATTTAATAAAAGGATATTGTGTATTTCACAGACCACAGAGCCAGTCTCAGGAACTGAGCAGGAACAAATGGGGCCTGGCAGCAGCCAGGACGGCAGCCAAACTCTTGCGCCGGAGCCCATCTAGCGAGGATAACGCTGGACGCCACAGCCTGCCCTCTGAAGTCACCAGTCATATGTGCCGCTGCTGCTCCTAAACAGCACTGTTGACACTGCTGCTGCCAACCACCAGCCAGGACACCCCTCTTCCCTTCTAGGTACCATGAGCTGAAGGCTGCAATGCATGCGTCTGATGGAGAGAGTCTCAGTCGGAGCTTGAGCCCCAAGTGCAAGGGCCACTGGGACAGTGTCTTCAGCTCCTGCAAAGCGAGGCAAGTTTTGCCTGGGATCAAGATGTACAGGAAAAGGAGTCTGCTCAAAACTGCGAGGGTGCAGGATGTGAACAGCCTAATTCTACTACTGCTCCCACTACTACTATTACTAATAGTAATTGACAAGGGTCCATTCCATGACTTCAGATCTACCAACATTAGTGAGCCATGAGGGCAGGACGGAGGGGAGATGTTAGCAGTAGTAACCCATCTTCTGCTCTTCAGGACCTAGTTTTGTCACTCATCTAAGCTCTTCTTTGCTTTTCATTCCTAAGGAATACACTGTAGTCAGACATATTTGAGAATTATGAGATCATTAGGAAGTAAATCATCTACGTCTGTGCTATTAACTTCCTATATTTGGCGATTTGCTTTACTAACCTTTGTTCCTTTATGGACATCCTATTGGCTACAAACTTTTGTAGCCACGACGAGGAAAAATAAAATCTAAAAGGAGAGGGGCAGGTAGTTAAATGTACTACTCTTTCCTTTGCACTGTGGTATTTAGAGTAGGGAATGGCTTTGACCTTGTTTTAGCCCTGACCAATTTGCTTCCCAGATTAATTAAGTCTTTGATCTGTGATAATTCTTAAGCAGCCACCCTCATTCTTGTTGATTGAAAGGAAGTATTAGATTAAAAAATATCTGTCGGGAAAGGCCAGTATTTTTGACAGCTGCAGTAGTATGATTTAAGAGTAATAGAAGGTCTCTACATTTTCTCCATAGTTCTGTCCTTTGAAGTTAATTCCTTGGACCCTTTCCACAAGGCCCTCATTAAAATACAAAAATCACGTAAGCGACAACACATAAAACGGTTATCACTTTTAACACCTTGAAGGAGTGAGTTTTTCAAGTAGTAGCTAACACTTATTTGGTACTACAGAGTGCTTCATGCACAGTTTAACTCATCAATCTTCACAAAAGCCCTGTCATAGGGTATTATTATTATTCTTTTTCTACAGATGAGCAAAGTGAGGGATAGAGAGTCAAATAACTTGCCCAAGGTTGCACAGCTATTAAGTAGCATAGCTGGGATTCAAATCCCCAGAGTCGGTCTCCAACGCCCACCTGTTTAGCCTGTGTCCTTTGCTGCCTATCACCTAGGAGAGAGGTGACAGGAATAGGACACAGGGCAGGTAAATGCTGACACAAGGGAGGAGGGAGCCCCAGTCCAGTGCCCATGGAGGGCAGGCCTGAGTCCAGGTAGGAACTCTTCCAAGAGGACACATAGGAAAGATCTGGAGGGCTGACGCAGCATAAATCACCCCTTGGCCAAGGTTCCCTCCCTTCTTCCTGGCTGGTGGACCTTAGCCCTTTTATGCAGGCTGGCTCTGACTTCAGGGCTCTGCCTTCTGAAGGACTTATCAATTACTTTCATACCTAATAAAACTGGCAGACTCCCCCTTGTCCAAGGACAAAGAGGGAAGGGCAGTATTAAGGGGAAATGTGAGTGATCCTTAAGGAAATATGAATGACCTACTGGAAGCAAGGTCAGCAACATGCATAACAGTGGGGCAAGCTCCTGAAGAGAGAGAATACCTGTGGGTGCCATTGCTAAACCTAGATGTCTGGACGGAGAGTCCAGCGGTGGGATTTATGCCTCTGGATGGCAGGCTCCATGGACTATAAGCCCCAGAGCCCTTTCACTGGAGAGAGGCAGTCCCAAGCACCACATAAGCCCAAATATTCACAGATGTGAAGCCACAATGTTACCACCACTGCTTCTGCTGGGGAATTTACTAGTCCCAAAGTAAATAATGAGTTTTAGTTCTGGGGAACTGTCCTTTCATAGAAAAGACCAGAATCCAAGCCAGGATTCAAATCTCATCCTGATTGTTTGCCTCTGTCTCTGTCCTTTCCTCCCTCCTTCTGTCCCTCTCTCTTTCTCACAGCATCCATGGTGTCTGATTCTAAATATAGCTCAAACAACCAGAAACACTAGAAGACAAATAAAGAGAACTAAAATGAAAGAGCATCGGGCAATTCTTTCGCTTTCCTAACCAGACCGGACAATGGAGAGATACAGAAAAGCTTCTGCCAAATCCATCATGCTATGACTCCAACTTCCCAATTCTTTCATCATCAAAAGAGAGTCAGTAGTCAGGTACTATCAGCAGAAATAGGCTTTATAAGTAGTAATGCAAGCACTGTGATTTAAGCCTCTTAAAAAACCCAGACTTACAGCACTTAGACTGATAACAGATTATATCTCAGAAATGTCTTCTATCTGGCATCCTGTCTCTTGAAGAAACACAGAAACTAGTAATATGGATTAGTTTATTTATACATTTTTGGCCTTATTCATCTTCTAGAATTAGAAAAAAATTAAAACATTGACTGGTTAATACCATAATTAGGAACAACATAAGTTACAAAATAGCAATGTAGAAGGTAATTTTAGGATTAAAATAGATTTTTGGCTTTCATGATTCATAAGATTTTATTTGTCACACAGGCTGGCATTTGTGTGGGGGTGGGTGGGAAGGGAGCAAGTGCTGGGGGGCAGGGAGACTCCCAGATTTAGAGAGCATAGACCCAAATGAAAACTGCTTTTTTTTTTCATGTCGGTGGAATTTGCATGATCATAATTCTTATTTTACTAATGTTTTACAGTAAGTGTGGGGAGTATAGACAAGGATGGAGTAAGGGAAAGAAGAAAAATATCTCTCCAGTTCCTTGAATTACTGAAGCGTGTACTAGAATAAGAAAGTTCAGTAAAAGTATAATGTTCCTGTTACCACAGAGTTCCTGTTACCACGGAGCTCTTAGTGGAGATGTGTGACAGAGACAGGACAACTCTTTAGGTCTGGTAGAAGTGACTGTGGATAGAGAATTAATCCTACATCAGACTTGGCACATGTGGAAGACTGTGCAATGTAGCTGCTATACAACTGAGCAGATGAAAAGCTGACTCTCCAGAATGTACTTCCTAGCACGTGAGTAGGAGCACGTATGCCCCTTCTCTGGCCTCAGTGTCTCTTCCTCCTCAGCGGAGAAGGGACACCCTACAAACCATGCAGCAGTGGTAAAACTATTGGGCAAGACTCTTTTAGAAAAAAGAAAGATTTTTTTTTTCTGGTGGTGTTCATTGAGCAGAAGTGACTTCTTTGACTTTAGGGCAGTAGCATTGTGTCCTGGAGATAACATAATCTACACTCAACACTCTTAAGAGGCATAGGAGAGTGAGGACCTGGACCAGTAGGAAGGGTAATATGTGGGTTCCATCTAAGGATAAGGACACAAAACAGCTAATTCTGTATCACCACAAAAGAACTGCCACAGATAAATGAGACCTTCGTTCTTTCCATTCACACAAAAACTCACCTTTTCCAGCTTATGCCACTAAATTCTAAGGTCAGCTGAATCACAGCTTGGGATACTATTCCTGTGTTTCCACAGTTATGGTGAAAAGCTACATTCCTAATAGTTTTTTTTTCCCCCTAATTAAATGGATTTGAATAAGCTGAAAGCCTAAAATCTAGGGACTCTTCATTATTTTATTTATTGGGGGAAATCCTTAAAACTTGTACTGCCATTTTTTACTTACAAAATTGGAAGGATATGAAATGCATAGTGACAATTTATTACACAAATCATAGAAATGTTCAACGTGAATCTAATTTTATCCATTGGGCAAAGAAACAAAAGGGGGTAAGTTCTTTTAAGAAGAATCCCAATGCATTTAAGGTGAAGAATACTACACTAGCTTCCCCCCCTTAGTTGGGGTGGGGGAAGGATATGTGGAATTGAACATGATAGGAAGCAAAGTGTCCATTAAACAAACACCTATAATTTGTGAAATAGTTCTGTCAGAGTGGTGTGAGGCATGGATCATTGGTTTATCTTTGGCAGTGATCTCATGTTTTAGGTAACTAGAATGAGATTATATAGCTGGGCAATGGCTGGCATAGTGAGTGGATATAGGTTTTAACTTCAATTCATAGCAAATGATGATCACAGATTTAGCACCTTAGTTTGTATCTCCTCTGTACCTGAATCATCTATTGCTGTGAACCTTGAGCTTTAGGTGAGAAGGCTGGGTTCTTCGAGAACTCCTCTGTGATTACTCAAGGACTGTAGTTTGCTCCAACTCAAGGGGTGGTTTTCTTGTTAGAGAAAGTATGCGATGCTCAATAGGAGACTGAAGTCTTGAAGACATTTTACGGTGGTGACAGGGGTTTTGATTCAGGAGTAGGATCTTTAACAAGTCAAATGCGTATTATCCCCCCTTTTAAAGATTGCATTTTTTAAATTAATCTCTACACCCAACGTGGGCTTGAACCCACAACCGTGAGATCAAGAGTCATAAGCTCTACCGACTAAGCCAGCCAGGCGCCCCTACATATTACCTCCTTTTAAACATTAAGTTTTTTTAAGCACCAGAATTATATTTTTTGTCTTGAGATAGTGCTTTCTTCTATATTTGATTTCTTGGTTTCCTTGGTAGATACTATGGTCTCTTCCAATATTTCTTCAAAATCTCCCCCTATCTGGAAGTTTTTCTTAGAGGCTATCTTAGAAACCTTCTCCTAAGAGACAGACCAGTGGATGAATCTTTGGAGGTCGTAAAACTGAGGATTCTAGGTGGACACAGATAACCTGGATCGGAAGGGGGATTCAGTCCTAAAATGCTTAACCCACTGGCGCTAAAACGTGGGTCTTCACTTTACAGTAGCTCCCCATAAAGCTGCTATCTCCATACCAAGAAACATTTTGACGCTGTGCAAGTCCTGGTATTCCTGAAGGTGGCAAGCCATGTCACACTCTTGGTGACATCACTCTGCAGCGGCCCAACACTATCCTGGCAGCTGGCCGTGTCTGCACTGTGCCGCTCTCCAGCTCCAGCCTCTCCCAACACTCGTTGGCCCCACGCAGCCCCTCAGTCTCGACCGTGCATGCCTGCAGTTCGCACCGGTACTCGTGAATCTCCTCGCGGCCGGCCCTGTTGGCCTCCGCGCTTCGCGCCGCCTGCTAGCTCAGGCTGGCAAACCTGGACTTGCACATTCCTCCACTGACCTAGGGGCCAGGGAACCTCAACGCCGAACTGAGGTGTGGTGTGGCCACAGCCACGCTCACGTCGGCCGAGGCCTGCGACGACACCTACAGTGTGGCCAGCGGCTCAGCCACCTCATCTTGCACCTGGCGCACGAAGGCCAGGTCGTCTAGCAGCGACTCCAGCCTCTTCTCCGGGTCCAGGCGGGCCAGCGAGGTGCCATCCACATCGCGCTGCCACGCCTCCGGGCACCCTTGGCTCCCCTCCTCGCAGCCTGACCGCAACCGCAGCGCCTAGTCCGCCGGGCCGACGCGCTCCAGCAACGCCCCTGCGCCTGCGCCGAGCCCGCCTCCTACAGCTGCGCGCGCAGCTCGCGCCGGAAGAGCTCACCAGGCGCGTCGGGCCGGCGTGGCGCTGCTCCAGCGCGGTCGCCTCGGCTTGGATCGGTCTTCTATTTCCTGCGTTGGTGCGTCTCCTCCGTGACTACGGCAAAAGCGGTCGTCGAGGCCTTGCAGCTGCTCTGTCTCCTGGGTGCGCGTAGCTGCCGGACTCGGGTCCGGCCCGTCGGATGCCGCAGGGCCACGGGCGGTGGGCCGGGCGCAGGCCGAGCGAGGAGGCCCAGGAGGCCTCATTGCAGCGGGACAGCGACTGCGAGATACCTGTGCCACCGGCACTGGAGAGTCACGAGGACAGCCGAGGGCCATCTCCCAACACCTTGTGGTAGCAGGACGAGGCGCACAGGTAGTGCTCCGAGTTGAACGAAGCTTAAGGGCCGGGAGAGCAGCTGCGGCGGAAGCTGCAGAGGAGTCTGCTTTCACGAGGCGCGTGAGACAGGCCCAGGAAGGCTGCCCTTACCCAGTGCCACCCGCACGCCTACTCCACCCATCCATACCACACCGCTCGACCACTGTCACCTCCAGCATCTGGTCTGCCTCCCTCGTCTCCCCCTCGTCCCATCTGTCCATCCTACACGTGTCTGCTTCTGGTACTCCCTCTCCAGCTTGTCCTGGCCCCTTATACAGCCTCCACCTCCTCCATGGCTAAACTGCCATTCTGGTATCTTGATTGGAGCTTCGCCGGCCTGCCCTGAAGCTTTGCTCAATTTGACATAATCGCCCTCTCTTTCTCTCTTTGGCGTCACCACTGGCTCTTGCTCTCCGACTGTAATAATCATACTCAGGTTTATCGTATCCAAAACTAGCCAAACAAACAGGAAAACCGAACCCACAAACATATACATGAACAAAGCCACTTTCCCGCCACTCTGCTGCCCCCCTAAGCAAGGGCCTTCCTTCGTCCTCTTCATCACAAAACTTCTGTAAAAAGTCATCTTTGCCACCGGCTTCCGTGCGGATATCACCCACTCCCTTCATCTTTGTAATCTGGCTTTAGCTCTTCTCACTTCATCATAATTTTTTGAAGGTCGATAGCTGCTTACCAAATGCAGTGTTTTGTTTTTTATTCTTATTTTCCCTAATCACTTTATATGATTTTCCCTGTTCTCTCATGCCTTATTGCTCCCCACACCTGTAAAATTCTCCCCACCTTTGGCTCCCCCAATAATGTTTTCTTATATCTCTTTTTATCCCTATGCCTCCTCATCTTATTTTCCAACTTGAAATATAGGTTTCCCTTAAGAATTTGCCCTTGGCCCTCCACTCCATCCTCACTTCTATATGGTCTCTTGGTGAACTCATTCAGTCTCATGGCTTTAATTCTTCCTTGTTTGTGACTTATTTCTGAAACCCCATTTCTAGCCCTGACAACTCCTCATTGGAAGTTTCCACCCATACATTCTACCAGTGTGTTGATGTTAACAGATTCAAATCTAAATCATTATTTTCTTTCCTGAACATTTATTCCTGTTTCTGTTAATTAAGGTCTTTCTCATTGCACCAGCTCAAAACTTTTTGTTTTTAATGTTTATTTATTTTTGAGAGAGAGAGAGAGAGACAGATTGATCGCAAACAGGGGAAGGGCAGAAAGAGAGGGAGACACAGAATCCAAAGCAGGCTCCAGGCTCTGAGCTGTCAGCATAGAGCCCAACGTGGGGCTCGAAGCCACGAACTATGAGATCACGACTTGAGACTAAGTTGGATGCTTAACCGACTGAGCCACCCAGGTTCTCCTCAAAACTTTGATAGAATCTTTAATTCTCCCCTTACTTTTGTCCCACATCTGTTAAGTGGTCAAGTTCTAGTAATTTTGTTTTGAAACATACATATTTTGTTTTCGTTCTTTCCTCTTTATTCCTGCTAGTACCTTCTAGTACAATACCTGGCTTCCTCCTGCCTTGGTTAATGCTATAATCACCTAGTAGGTCTCCCTGCTTTCAGCCTTACCCTACTGAGCTGTACCTTATAGTCTGACACGCCACTACCATGTTAATTCCTAAAGCACACATCTGTGCTGGTTATTTTCCTGTTCAAACACTTTCACAGGCTGCCCAGTGCCTAAAGCATAAAGACCCAAACGCACACATTTAGGACCCTCTATCTCTAGCTCTAAACTACCTCTCCAGTTTTATTTCTCATGAGGTGTTTTTTCCCACCAGCTCTTTACTTTGACCACCAACAATCACATGCTACAGTTTTACATCCAATAGCAAGAAGCAAACGCTCTAACTCAAAAATCACTAGCTATATTTATGATTAGGTTGATAATTAAGTTTCTTTATTAAGTTATATACTGAATATAAAAAATTATAACAAGAAGTTCTGATGTAGAATGAGCCCTGGGCATAAAGGTCTACAGTGTGATTCTGTTACTTTGTAATTCTCTTGACAAAAATGTGTTCTCCTTTGCTAATGATCTCCTGTAATTTGGAACTCACACTACACTGATCACAGTGTGCTTTGTATTATAATTACCTGTTACCTATCTTATCCCTGCTAGGATTGGTGGGGCCCCAATAAATTACACCCTTCTCCCTACCTGAGAGGGAGGAGTGGCAGATAAGATCAAAACAATACTTTGTTATTGATAAAACTGGTTCTGAAGAAAGCTGCCTTGTTGTGCTGCAACAATAGGCTTCCTAATACATGAAACACCAGAATTTGGCACACTCCTCTGCAGTCCCAGGGTAGGGTTAGAGGTATAGGACTCCTGGAGTGGGCAGGACAGAAGTGTGCACATCCCAGTCCTTTTCCTTTTTTTTTTTTTTTTTTAAGTTTATTTATTTATTTTGAGAGAGAGCAGGAGAGGGGCAGAGAGAGAGAGAGAGGGAGCACCAGCAGCGCGGAACCCAACAAGGGGCTCGAAGTCATGACCTGTGAGATCATGACCTTCGACGAAACTAAGAGTTGGCCTCTTTACCCACTGAGCCACCCCGGTGCCCTCCCCCCCAAATCAGTTCTTCGACAGTTCATCCAGGGAACTCACTCCTCCGCGGGCAGGGATTAGGGATGGGATAAAAGCACGGAGGCATTTAGGAAAAGACATCTCACCTAGACACCATAGAAGTTATCAAAATCCTCTGATAAAATTGTGGACTTCTTGAAGTCGAAGACAATATTTTGTGTACGTCTTTTAGATGACATATCAAGTGCTTGATGTCTATATTAAATTATATACATACCATAATTATTACATATGAGTTATACAATTATTATATGCCATTTAATCCATACATTGTATAATAAATTTGCTATGTTATATACCATATATAGAAATATTCAGTTATTTATATTAACAAATTATTAAATTGAAAAGACTGCTAATATGCAACAGTGACATTACCAGAGACTCACAGAGGAGAAGCTGGTTATTAGACAGGAAAACAAATTATTTTTGAGCCTGCAGAGCATGAGGAGAGGCTCATAGGAAAATGAACACATTTTAGTTCATTTGCATGTCTAATGGTAATTTCAAAACAATGCTTCCTATAAAGAATTATTTCTTTTTTTTTAAGAATTATTTCTTAAAATCATATCAAAATTGCTAGATTTTTATTTCTTTTCAAAGTCATGAGAAAACTTACTCATTTTATTTTTCAAGAATGAATCATTCTGTACCACCCAGACAATTTATATAATCCAACTCTCTGGATATGTAGAATATTAGTGTTAGAGATTCCCTGTTTTCAATTTTCATTAAGATAGTGTCAAGTAGATGCAGCAGAAGTGTTTCTCTTTGAAGTGCCTTAGTATTGACGCATCACCTCCTCATAGCACATAATTCCAAATTTATACACATTAGTTTGTTTGGAGGGGTCTTGATGGAAAAATACACTAACAAATACCATTCAGGATATTTGAATAACAGTTTGGGTGGGTGAAATACTGACATAAACTTTAGAACTTAAACTTGGGTAGTAATACCATATACGCATATAATCTGGTGAGTGTGTGTGTATCATGCAAGACACTTATTTGGATAATAGTCAAACACTCTTAAAGGAATGGGGTGTGTGTGTGTGTGTGTGTAGCTCCAGGTGGAACTTCGTGCTTTTAGGGGAAATACACGTGTACACTTAACTCTAAGTATTTTGGGGTCCCTGGGATTGCTCGTGGGACTTAATACATTATCCTGTCATCATAAGGTACTTGAAAGTTGAATTTGAAACTTTCTGTAAAATTTTACGGCTGCCTGCAACAGTTCTGGGAGGTAGAGATACAGAACAAGCCCCTGAGAGGAAACCACTGAATAGTAAGGGACTGTCAGCTGAGACAAGGCAGTGCTTGCGGGCATTTGCTGCTTCCCTTGTCTGGCAGTGTGGCACCTGGGGGAAGATGAGCTTTTAGCTGGGGGAGTGCCGCAGGGACTCCGCAGGGAGTGCTGCTGGAAGCTCTCTGCAGTCTTCTGCAAGAGCTCTAGACACTGGTGGCTCCCGGGGTCACAGCTGGGGTCCGTGTTCTAAGGGGGTTGATAGAGTCCTGGAGCAGTAACCTAGGGAGAAATATCTTGAGGACACTGATGAGTGCCCTCTGGGAAACTGATGATACAATTACTAACAAGAAAATCTGGTCACCACAAAGATGCCGACCAGAAATCTAGAAAAGCTACTCATACCCCAAATCCCAGAAAGGAGAGGAATGACCAGATACAGTGTCCTATTTTTTTTTTTTTTAATGTCCTTTGTATGGGCTTTTGGCTTGTTGTCTACAGTGTCTTCCATGGGAAATGTAATGTAAGTCCTCCTTTATGTGCCCTAGGAAAAGGAACGAAGGCAGAGATCATTTTCTGCTTTAAGAACCATCTCCACCAACGTCAAAAACCCAAACCAAACACCTCCCTTAAATGGAGAGAATAATAACTGAATTATATCTGAGCAGATAGATGAAGTCCCAAAATCTCTTAACAGAGGTGTAAAATCAGTGAAAACCTATGAAGAGAATCTCAAATTCCGGTTTAGAATGTGACCCTGTGAAAGAAGACAGTACATTTATGTATTTAAAACTCATTGTACATATGCATGTGTACGTGAGGATGTAGCTATAGAAAAATTCACATGCAGAGCTGCACGCCGCAGCTCCCTCCAGTGCCCTCGTGCTGCTCCGCGTTCTACCCACTCCCAGACGGATCCCTGCAGAGCGGAGCTTCCAAGAAGCAGAATCCCTCCCTTTCCTTTCATTCATCAGACCCTTCAAAGAGAAATTTCTATCTTATAGGTAGACAAAATGAGTGCCACTCACTGTCCCTTTAAGAACAAAGCTAAACAACACATTGGCCTATGGCAACTGATGTGGCTAATGGCCACTATGTCAAGATGGCCTTAAATCCTTGGAGAACTAACACTAATAGTGCTTGATGGTAACATACCACCATGAAAAAAGATGGTCCTTGACAAATTTTTATCGATGTTGCCCAGGATTCATATATATGCACATATATATATATATATATATATATATGTATATATATACACACACACACACACACACATATATACGTATATATGTATTTATATATAAGTATGTTTTTATATATTTATACTTACATATATGTATATATTGCATTGTGAGGATTTATGTGTTTCACCAAATTACAATAATTATATACTATATTATAAATAACATTTATGTAAGTTTATATGTGTGTGTATATATAGATACCACTTCACTGTGAGGATTTATGTTTTTCATCAAATTAGAAAATTCTCATGATTATCTTTTCTTTTTTTTTTTTTTAATTTTTTTTTCAACGTTTTTTATTTATTTTTGGGACAGAGAGAGACAGAGCATGAACGGGGGAGGGGCAGAGAGAGAGGGAGACACAGAATCGGAAACAGGCTCCAGGCTCTGAGCCATCAGCCCAGAGCCCGACGCGGGGCTCGAACTCACGGACCGCGAGATCGTGACCTGGCTGAAGTCGGACGCTTAACCGACTGCGCCACCCAGGCGCCCCTCATGATTATCTTTTCTAATCTTGCCTCGGCTCCATTCTCTCCCCTTCATTTCTAGAAGTTCTTTTAGACTTAATGGAACCTACTCATGCTACCTTTTCTATCTCAACTTCCCGATCAGTTTTCCATCTTGTTATTTCTCTGGGATCTATTCTGGCATGTTACTTTAGCTTGGGTTCCTTATTCATGAATTTTTCTTCAGACATGTGTATCTACTGTTTAGTTTAACCATTGAATTTTCTATTTCAATAACTTTTATTTCTAGAATTCCTATTTGGTTCTTTAAAAAAAAAATCTCTTTTTTTTTTTGGTCATGACACCCTGTGTTTTTCTTGTGGATGTCTTTCTTTTTGTAATGTTTCTATTCTAAACATGCTTCTTTTATATTCTGTTTCAGATTGTTGTTGTAGTAGCTCTGTTCTTTGAGAGGTGGGAGGTGGTAGTGGTGAATTCCTATTGCATCTTGCCTGTGATGGATTTGTCCCTTCAGTGTTTTGCCATTTCTTTTATTGTGAGCTCATCTCGTGTGGGGCTTGCTTATTTTTGTGAAACTAACTGTATTCTGGGTTGTGGAATGTTTCTCTAGAGTGTTTTTGTAACTGCTTCTGCCAGGCACTCCCAAAATATTACTAGCCAGGGACCAGTTTTTACATTAATTTCTTGGCTTAGACGTTTCTGGGCCATTCCAATAGGGAAATTTTAAAAACCAAATTCATGGTTAGACCAGGTCCAGGGTTTCACATCCTCAGGAAAGACTTTTTTTCCATAAAGAGAGACAAATAAGTTTCTGTGTCATCTTACTGTCCTGGTTAGGGATTTTTTTTTTTGACGGTGGGGGGGAAGGGGTCAGTATTTTCCCTGATGGGTTCGGGCTTGCAAGAGTCTCAGCTTCATGTAGTAGTCTCATTTCCACCCCTGTTTTGTGCAGGCTCAAAGCCATATCTCCTGTGGTCATTAGGACCAAGTTCTAAGGGTTATGAAGATCTATGGCTTACTCCAATTCTGAGGGCAAATGGAGTATCAGTTTACATGCTGACTTTTTTGGTTTCATCTTTCTCCTTCTTTGTTTTCCCTTGCTTTCCTATGATCTTAATTTTGCTTTAATTTTTTTTTTTTCTGTATTTTATCCTGCAATTGTAGACATACTTGAAGGGAGAGTTTTCAAGTCATGTTAGCCTGCCATATTGTCAGAATTAGAAGTCCTTTTGGGGCGCCTGAGTGGCTCAGTCTGTTAAGTGTTTGACTTGGGCTCAGTTTGTGATCTTGTGGTTTGTGGGTTCGAGCCCCACGTCAGGCTCTGTGCTGACAGTGTGGAGCCTGGAGCCTGCTTCATATTATGTGTCTCCTCTCTCTGCCCCTGCCCCACTCGTTCTCTCTCTCTCTCTCTCTCTCTGTAAAAAATAAACATTAAAAAAAAGGAACTAGAAGTCCTTTCATCTGTGCTTTATGATTTCCCCAGCTTTAGATCAAGACCCATAGGACTTATGCTAAGACTTCTACATTAGCCCTCTAGTGAATTTTCCTCCAAGTTGTCTAAGATACCATCTCTCAGATACATCTTTCTAAAATACCACTTTGACCATGTGATTTTCTGGCTTAACAACTGTTCATGGCCCCACATTGACTGTGGAATAAAGTCTAAAGTTCCCTATCCTTGCACTTAAGGTCATCTATAATCCAGTCTCCAATTAAATCTATTTTCTTTTGGTTTTGGTGATATTTTTTATTTTTCTCTGTTGGACATTCTTAATTAAAAATGAGGTAAGTATTGTCTGGTATATAAAATTGTCAGATGGATCCTCAACTGTAGGACAAGTATTTTTATCTATTTTGGTATGGGTTGGATTAGTCCTAATATCATCCCAAATCTTAGCACATGCCCTGATCTCAATAGGAACTCATGCCCGCTTCTTAAATTTTTTTTTAATGTTTATTTATTTTTGAGAGAGAGAGACAGAGCATGAATGGAGGAGGGACATACAGAAAAGGAGACACAGAATCCAAAGCAGGCTCCAGACTCCGAGCTGACAGTACAGAGCCTGATGCGGGGCTCAAACGAATCATGAGATCATGACCTGAGCCAAATTCAGATGCTTAACCAACTGAGCCACATAGGCCTGTTTCTTAAATTTAACTAGAGAGGAGACATTAGTAATTGCTTCAAGCCATAGAAGAAAAGTAAGTGGGGCAGAGCTTTACCTTGAATGTTTTTGGAGATTGTCTATTTTCTATTGTGTGCAGTAAGAGAAAACTGTGCAGAGGAGGTCAAACCATAGAACGTGACACAAATGGCAGTCAATACGAGTAAAATGTATACTCTCTGTTTTTTACAATGACTTTTAGTTTTCAAACCATGGTCCATTTGATCTTTACAACAACTTGTATGGTAGGTAGAGAAAATTTAGAAATAAGTAAACAAGTCCGGAAAGGTTATTCATATATTCACTCAACTAATGAACAAATATCTATTGTACCAACTATGTGCCAGGCACTGGGCTAGGGCTGGGGATTCAGCAATGGATGAAATGTGCTAAGACGATATTTTATGGATCTAGAAATCTTACAATTTTCTTATCTAAGGACTTATCTGAGGCTGTGTTTATGCACTAAATGGTGGACTTGGAATTAGAACCCAACTCTTACAGGTCCTGATCCATCAACCCCCTCTTCTGGCAGGTTTAGCCCCACACTTGACCTGGAATAGAGTGTGCATCCCATCTAAATTATATTTGCTATCTGTTTTAGAGCTAGGTTTACTGTTTGTCACACTCATTTCTCGTTTTGCTGGGCACATAATTAGACTGCATTTCTCAGCCTCCCGTGGAGGTGGAGGTGGTCATGTGACTGAATTCTAACCAGTGAAATACGAGGGGTGATGTACAGTAAGTACTTTCAGGCCTGGACCACGGAAACACTTCACATGTAATAGTCTCTCCTTTTTGTCCTTTAGCTGCTGAATGGAGAGAATTCCAAGGACCAAGAAAAGGGTGGGGATAGAAGAAACTATATTTCTGGAATGACACACAGTAGGCAGCCTGTACATCAGGAGCACTTCATGTGACTTCATGTGAGTGAGAAGTAAACTTCTATTTCCCTAAGCTACTGGGATTTGGGAGGTTTTTTGTTTGTTTGTTTGTTTGTTTGTTTGTTTGTTTGTTTGTTTTGAAGCAGCAGATAGCATACCCTAACAAATACACCCTTCAAATTAAAGCCTAAATTGGGACTACGAGAGTGGTAATCAAATGGCATAACTTTTAAGTGATCTATTAAACTGTACCCTCTACATTATTGATGAATGTGGGTATCTATATTCTCATCAAATTTAAAGGAGATAGCACTGCAGGACATTTACAAATTTTAAGTGATACTCAACAATGTCGTAGATCCAGTGTATCTTGGTATCAGCAAGGCATTTTGGACAAAATAATGAAACAGGGGTACTCCTCAATGAATTCAAAGCTGTTTAAACATACCGCAAACGATTGGTGGATGCATTTAAGTTCTTCAATTGAAATATTGAGCTTTTCTCTTACACTTGTTTTGGTCAACATTTTGTCAGTGTCTTGCATGAGGATGTAGTAGGTATGCTGATCAAATGCGCTAGTGACACAGGTCTGGAGGGAATAGAAATAAGATAGTTGACAGAATCAAGATTCAAAATTATCTTGACATGCTGCAATGCTTGGCCAAAACTAACAACATGAAATGTAATAAGGATGAATGCAAAGTCTTGTTTTTAGGTCCAAAAAAGAATTATAGGCATACACGATGGAGAACATGTAACTTGGCAGCAGTTGATGTAAAAAGACCCTGGGGGTCTTATTGGACCAAAAGCTTGATTTGAGCCAACAGTGATGTGGCTCCACAAACTGAGCTGCGTTAATGGAAGCATTGTGTGATCATCATGAGACACATTAGGTTCTGCCCTCCTCAGATGAAATCTGGGGTATTATTTTTAAAATCTGTGTATGTTGGCAGAGTGACAAACTAGAGACTACACAGAGGAGGTGATGAGGATGGTGAATAAAGATGTCTCCTGCCTCTGCATCCATAGCATGCTGCTGGTGACCTTCCTAGTGCTTGTGTTGTTCCTCCAGCTCTGTACTCCAGTCTGTCTCATCTACTAGTCTGTAAGCTCCATTAAAAAAGGAGTGATGATGATGATGATGATGATGATGATACCAACAGTGGTTACAGGTAATACTGATTGAGTTCTTCCCATGTGCAAAGCACGTCTCTAAAATGCTCGCATGTATTATCTTATTCAACCTTCATGGCAGCCCTATGAAATGGAGTCTACTAATGTCCCCATTTTATAGATGAACTAGATATAGTGGGGTTAAATTCCTTAGTAAATGGTGGAGTCAGGGCACAAAGTCAGGCAATTTGACAACAGGACTGGTGCTCTTAACCATATGCTATATGTCTGATAAAGCTCTGAAACTCCCCAACCTCAAGCATTCGTGTTCAGTCATCTTAATGGGAGAGACAAGAGTGGCACCTAAAAACCAAGTTATAGAAAAAAAAAAAAAAACAAAGAGGGGCAGGGCTCCTCCTTGCTGAGTAGTGGGAATTTGTCTAGTGCCCACTGCATATGAGAAGAGAAATATGCTCATAAGGTTTTGATATACCTGGGTACCCATACTAGTACTCACGTAATTAATAATCATACATTTTTTATGGTCAGGTTTTAGTTTCCAAAAGCATTTTATTTATTTTTGTGTTATTGAAGCATAATTGACATATAATATTATGTTAGTTTCAGGTGTCAAAAGCATTTTTAAAAACCTTGATGTTAGGGATGCCTGGGTGGCTCAGTCCGTTGAGTGTCTGACTCTTGATTTGGTCTCAGGTCGTGATCCCAGGATAATGGGATTGAGCCCCACAGTGAGCTCCATGCTGAGTGTGGAGTCTACTTAAGATTCTCTCTCTCTCCCTCTGCCCTTCTCCGCCACTCTCTTTTTAAAATAAAGAAAGAAAAGAAGAAAAAAAAAAAAGAAAAGAAAAACTTAAAAACAAACAGACAAACCTTGATGTTCTTTAATCTTCCGAATGCCTTGTGAAGCAAGGCAAGTTTAGAATGAGGAAAGAAACTCAGAAAGGTTACATTTGTCCATCCATCCACGTATTTATTCCCCAGACATTTATCAAGTGCCCATTATGTTCTAGCCACCACAGCAAGATCACAAGAAGTTTGTAAAGTAGGTGTTATCTTTCTTTTATAAATAAGGAAGTGTAGTCCTGAAGACTACATTAGCATTGGCACTATGACACACGTGCACATACACACACTCTCACACACACGCACACGTGCACGCCTGCGTATTATACATGCATGGTATATGTCTGGGCCCCACATTATCTATATTATCTATTTTTCTTTCAAAGGGTGGAATTGAAACAGTCATTTCCTTGCTGCCTCATGGTTAAATTTCACAGGCCTGCGTGCTAGAAAGGAGTTACCCATGATATCCAGTTAGGAATTAACTAGTAGTTGAGTTCTTGGTTCCCATTATGATATCCTTACCAAGATACAGGTTATGTGAAAAAAATCAGAGTGACATTCATGCAAAAGGAGTCATTACCAACAATAGGAATGAAAATAGAAATAAATACCTATTAGAAAATGAGATCATCCTTGGAGAGTGCTTTGAGATCTTTGGGGAAATGTGGTTGGGGTGGGGGAGCATGCTGGGGCACCTTCCCTCTGTGGGTTCCAGACATTCCGGGCTCCCAGCCTCACAGCTATGGAATGTCCTGGAATGTGCTCGAATCAGTATGGGCTGTGGAGCCTGGGAGCAGTAGGGCTCTGCTAGCAGGGGCTGGTCTGGCCTACCTGGGATCTCCGGTGTGGTTCAGTAGCCCCCAGGCCTGGAGGGGAAGAAGCTTCTAGGAAATGCAGATCTTGTCATTGCATGCCTCCTTGAGAGCAAAGGTCAGCCTGGAGCAGAAAGAAGATAGTGGTTGCTCTGTCCCACCTTAGCATAATATCCAACAGAAGCTATCCAAATGCTTCCCTCACCCCTGTGCTTACTGAGAGTTAAAAACAATGTCTTATCTTCTTTCTTGTCAGTGGGCATCTTCTCTCTAAGCAGTTCTATTTCTTTAAGATTATGAATGCAGAGAAATTGTGGGACCCTGGTAGTGAAAGGTAAGGGGTGCTGGTAGTGGGAAGAGAGGAAAGGTATTTGGTCCTCTGTCTTTGACGTTCTTTGGGACTCTCCTACCTACCTCTCTGCCCCAGTTTTGCAGACACGAAGGCCAGCCTCTCTGCAGCAGCCTTTTAAAGTGAGTCAATAAGAGAGGAGAATTGGTATACTTATCAGGGCAAAGATTTCTCTTTCTTTCCCAGGGAGGCCTTAGAGACTTCTACGTTTCCCAGCACTTCCCAGAAGCGAGCATGGGGGAAGGAAAATTACTGCTTGGAGTGCAGTTGGCAGTGGCTTGGGATCAGCCCCCTTGGGCCTGGCTTGGTGCCTCTACGGAGAAGCATCTTTAACTTTCATTGCCAGAGGGTGTTTTGCTTCTAGCGAGGGGGAGGAGGAGATAGAGGAAATAAAAGCACAAAAATGAAAAACAAAGAATTCCTGAAGGTCCGATAAGCAGTTCAGCTATGCACCAAAACATAAATATTTGGCCAAATTAGTTACTCCAAATGCTTCATATTTCTAAAATTGAACCACAGTTCTGTGATACTTTGAAGTTTTTCAGCTCTTGACAATCCTGTGCAAATCTAAGGGGCATGGGGATTGGAGTTCATTTCCTTCCCTGAGATCCCATCAAATACTTAGCTTTTTTTTTTTTTTTTTTTTTTTTGATGCCTGGTAAAATAATTTTGCTGTTTTCTTGGTCCTCTCTTTCCAAATGGAGATGTTCTCTGTGTGGTCACTCAAGTCAGCATTTTATCAATGAACAAGCAACAAGCAGCATGTGCTGGAACATATTAGGTTGGAATGGGTTAGAAAAGCTCTAATGGTTATTAAAATGTCTTCATCCTTATATCTGCAATAGTGCTGCTATCAAATTTCTGTTCGCCTTTTGTTGAATTCACCTTTGGAGATTTGCATGATGTTAGTCATAGAGCTTCTCACAAATATAGGACTCAAATCTAATTTATTTATGCATGGCAAAAATCATTTGTTCCCTTAGGCAAAAGAATTAGCATCTATAAAATTGAGTATTTTATACTCAGTTGAGTTGGTTAATTTCCTCAGTACTTTCCCCTAATAAGTTCAGTGAAAAACAGCCAATCAGATCAGCTGTTTGCTCTCACTTAAAAAATAAGTGGAACGCATTAATGTCCAGAAAACAGTGGACCCTCTTTTCCTTTAGCATCCATGTTTGAGGGTATTAAATTAATTAAACAAGGAGGCCATTAGACTGAAGTTACTTTAATGCCTTAGCAACCAGTGCAAGCAAGCCCAAACCTAAGCTTGCAGTGCTTCAAGGTTAAGCAATCAAAACCTAAGGGCAATCCATCACAAATGAGGCTTTCCCAGATAAAGCAACTGTGTAAGCTATAGACAACCTGGTAATTTCCGTGCTCTGTTTCTGCTTCTGTAAAGTCTGCCGGGGCTCTTGTAGGTGGTGGAGACTCCTAACTACTTCTGGTTTGACACAGACTAATATGAATCGATTTTTGCTCAAATAAACTCTTAGAAATTTAATATACCTCAGTTTATCTTTTAACAAGGGGAGACCCAAGGACCTTAGCCAATAGGAAACTTATTCTAGCAGCAGTTCATTGTACTTCAAAGTAATGAGAACTGTTTTCATTAAAGCAGACAATGGGTGGTGTTAGAACTGTTACTTTCTAGACAGAGTGGCTGAGGAGACATTCAAGCTTGCTCTTCAACCTGAAATCTTTTTACGTCATTTCTAGGAAACAAGATGAGAGACTGCTTCCAGATGTTTCTGACAGGAGTCAGTGTAGCTTAGGGTTCAGGTTAGTTATTTAATGGAGAAAAATCAGAGGCCCTGCCTCTTTATAGAGTTGGCTTTAATTATTAATTCTCGGGTATGAGGAACTACTGTTGGGGTGAGGGGAGAAAAAATGAGGGAGAGAGAGCAAGATTGATTGTGTAATTTTATATAAGAAACATTGGACCATATTGAAAGCACAGGAGGTTCACCTATGTATGGAGGCATTACCTGAATTATTCTGAAATTAGCCGAAATCAAAGTATGCCAAGTAAGCTCACAGGAACAAGGTTCTTCAGGAAATATTATCTGTTAGTCTTCGTGGTCACTATAACTTCTTTTCCCCAAAGGAGATTCTCTCTTCCCTTTCTAAGCCTATGAAAGCCCTTCTGTCTTTGCTCTTCAAAGGGTGGTGGAAATGCCTCTTCCTCCTGGAAGCCTTTCTTGGAGAAGGGAGGTGGCACTCCTCCCCTTCTCTGGACTCTCACAGATCCTTACTTGGACCTTTTTATGGCACTTACTTAGTTGTACCACGTATCATAGCAATTCATGTTCATGTCTCATCCTTCTACATACCTCCTGTGATCTTTAAGCTTCTAGAAGAGAAGATCTGTGATATATTTTACTTTGTACCTCCACATTATTTAGCACAGTACTTTGTGCCTTAAAGGGCACACAGTAAGTGTGTGTTTATTAATAAAATAAATGCATCCAAAGCCAGGCCTGCTGCACAGCAGTAACCTGCAACCTAATGTTCTTACAAGTAAGGGTAACAGAAAGTTAAAACTTCACTTTTCAAGTTAGTTAAATAAACACTTCCTTTATATTCTCTTATCAAAGCTCAGGATCAAGCATCTTAAATTTGGTCAGAATTGACTGAGAAGTTTAGAATGTAATAGTTTAAGTAAACATTTTTCTTTTTCTTTTTGTCTTTCTTGGGAACAGATGACACTTTACTGGACAAAAGGGAAAATATCTGGGTGGGAGAAATAGGGTGGGGCCTGTGAAGCCTGAATTCTGTGACTAGATTTAGTTAAAAATACCAAGCTGTGCTCAAGAACTCTGGATTGAACTCACTCTGTCACACAGTACTTAGGGGCGCCTTCCTGGAAAACCAAAATTAGAAAGATTTGGGAGCTGAGAGTTAAGCTGAACAAAAGGTACCTATTTTATCAAAACATACACAAGAGGGTGAGCTTAACCTAAATTCTTTTTTTTTAATTTTTTTTATTTAAAAAAAATTTTTTTTAACGTTTATTTGTGAGACAGAGAGAGACAGAGCATGAATGGGGGGAGGGTCAGAGAGAGAGGGAGACACAGAATTGGAAGCAGGCTCCGGGCTCCGAGCTGTCAGCACAGAGCCTGACGCGGGGCTCGAACTCGTGAATCACAAGATCGTGACCTGAGCCGAAGTCGGACACTTAACCGACTGAGCCACCCAGGCGCCCCTTAACCTAAATTCTTAGGGGCAATTGCAGCTCTCCTAAGACGTGTCTTCTCTGATAAATTTTCCCTGGTTACATTAAACATGGGGTGGGGGGGGGACAGTTGTTGCTGTTGTTTTGCCATCCCAGAAATAGCAATTTAAAATATACTTTGTCTCTGGGGCGCCGGGGTGGCATCTGACTTCGTCTCAGGTCATGATTTTGTGGTTCGTGAGTTCGGGCCCGCGTCAGGCTCTGTGCTAACAGCTCAGAGCTCGGAGTCTGCTTCAAATTCTGTGTCTCCCTCTCTGCACCCCCTCCCCCTCCCCGGCTTCTCTTTCTCTCTCTCTCTCTCTCTCTCTCTCTCTCGCTCTCAAAAATAAATAAACATTAACTTTTTTTTTTTTTTTTTAAATATACTTTTCTTGCGGTGCCTGGGTGGCTCAGTCAGTTAAGCTTTCGATTCTTGGTCTCAGCTTAGGTCATGATCTCACAGTTTGTGGGATCAAGCCCTTCATCAGGCCCTGCAGGTCAGCCTGGGATTCCCTCTCTCCCTCTCTTTCAGCCTTTCTCCCCCCCCCGCAATTCTCTCTCTAAATAAACATTAAACAAAATATGTATATGTACTTTTTCTCCTTTTAGTATTCTAGAAGTTATGCCTTTCATCTTCAGATTGTTCTTTATAATACCTGGTGTGAGGTGGTCTTAGTATGTGAGTAATAAGGAGATGGAGAACTAGTTGTAGAAGAATTAGAAGGAGAAAAGAGAAACTTGGAAAGAATTCCTGTCCTTTTTTTTTGTTGCTCAGTGTCCAAGAGTTTTGCAAGACTTCGGGAGCCTTTTTGTTGGGGTGATGGTAGAATTTACTTTTCAGTTTGTGATATATTGTGTTACCTGTCATGGTTGTGTGGGTTTGATGAAGCAACTGCTACTAGTTCGGAATGACTGGAGAGAACCTCTGGGCAGTCCGTAGAAAGGGTCTAATTGGGCCAAAATCTCCAGCAATGATGCCTTCAGGGCTCAGAGCTTGGATTCTGTCATTTGAATATTACTGCAGTTTGGACTTTTTGGGAAGGAGGAAGCTAGTGAGAAATAATATCTGAATAACTAGAGATTAGTCAAATGAGGCTAGAGAAATGTAACGAGAAAAAAGACTTCTTTTTCTTCACAAATACAAAGAAATACCTGTCAGCCTGGAACCAACAACGGAAATGGTACAAGGGTACAGAGCAAAGAATGGGACTTTTAAGGGACACATCTAGAAGGGCAAGCTAAAGGGCAGTTGTGGAATGGATCTAGCCTCAGAGGATTTCTGGAAGCAGAGGGTCAAGATACACCTACAGCCAGCAACTCAGGTGGCCACTATGACACTGTGAAGGAATTTTGTTTAGCCAACCCTGGGGGGTGGGGGGGGGGGTGTTTTTCAAAGTTCCAGAAGACGGCAGGAAGGTTCAGGGTACTGTGTACAGATTTCGGAGGTGCTAGAGGTGCAAAGGTAGACTACATTTCTATAATTTAATTTAGAGAACAGACCCAGGTTTCTAGAGGTCAGGATTAGACAAAAAATGTTGTTGATCTCACAGAAAGCGCCTTCTCAGACCTCCTTAGGGAATGCAGTTCACAGTAAAGTGACGCAGTTCCATAAGGGGACCAGTAGGCCCAGGTGTCTGGAACCACAGGAGTCTGAGAAAGACTCACACTTCAGAAACCCAGAATCAAGTGTTCTGTGATGTGAGTGCTGGGAACCCTCGGGTCATGGCGGGTACTGTCTCTCAGAGTCCTGAGATCTAATAGTCACCTGTGTGGACACCTCTCCAGTCTGACTTCTCTGCCATGTTTCTACCCATTGATGATCTAGTCTCGGCTCTAAATCCTCCAGTAAAATGACACTTAGCACCTTACCTTCCTCTCCAAATACCTGGCCTTTCCTTGATCTTCTTCTTGACCAGAAAATTCCTTTTAAAAACCCCACTGGTTTCCCTGGACACTTTTTTCTATTTTCTGCTCATTTAAGGATTTAGCATTCCTAATGTTTTCTCTATCAGTTAGTGTCCATTTAAGAGACAAAAAACCCTAACTAGTTATTTGAACAGAGAGAATTTAATAGATTTTTAAAAAACCATTAATGAGACACAGAGCTGTCAACAAGGTAAATGAAAGGGTAGAAGGAGAAAGCTATGATATGGAGGAGACAACAATGGGAAGCAGCTACCACACGTAGGATTGAAAAAACAAAGGGAAGAGGCTGGGAGTGTTAATTTTAGAACTTAAGGTAGGGCTCCCACAGAGCTGAAATTCACATTTCTGAGGAGAAGGGGCTGCTTGGCTGGTGTTGGAGACTCTGAGCTTTGGAGGAGTGGTCTCAGGAGACCTGGGTTTTTGAAGAAGGAGCCCAGATAGGTGTTTGGGGGCCTTGGGGGAGGCTTGATATGGCATCTATTGGAAAAACCGCAAACCGTATTCACCTGCTGCTTCAGGAAGGAACTGCTATTGCTGGAGTGAACTCAAGACCTGATGGTGGACAGGAAAAAGCAAGCCTCTTCTCTTTCTTCATTCAGCCTCATGGTCACCCTCTGGCGCCCCTGATTGTAAGTCGAACCAGGAGCCTGTGGTCCAAGCAGAGTCACAGCCTCAGCATCACAAAGAAGAGGGAAGGGTGGATCTGGAGTTGAGAGGTAAAACCTTAACCTGCACACTCTCCTTCTAGCTTGTTGGGGAAGCACCTAGTTCTTTCCTGTTAGAGCCATGTATTATTGATTACAACTAGAACTGTGTTTGAGGCCTTTCCAGGTACCTTTTCTTGGGAGGGAGAACCATGCCTTTCCTTCCTGGACTTTAAAAACTTCTGCCTTCCTGAAGTCTAAGGCATATGCTTGATTTTGCTTATCCCTTTCATATCTAGCTATTAAAAGAAAAAATGTCGACTTCCACTTTCTTTTGAAAGGTGAAGACAAGTCAAGAACATGTCTACCCCTCCATATAATATCTGTATCCAATTATCAATTCTAGATCTTATTCCTGTATTAGTTTTATCTGTCAGAAATGTGTAATTGTCTCCTTCTGACTAGGTGGCCCATAGCAAAATTTGTCTTCTCTAACTCACCCATTCTGTCCTGTGTTGCCATTCAAAGGTTACTCACGTGAGTGGCTTCTTGACATACAGTATTACTCAGTCTCACCCTATTTCAAGACTGCTGTTTAAGAATAGGATATACTCTTCCGTTGTTGTATTTCAATCTGGATTCCCTCCCCACCATGTCTCAAAGATCACGTTAGGGTGTAATCTTAAGCTTACTTTGTTTATAACACGTAACTTGGCAGGTTAGGGAGACAGTATGGTATCGTGGGGGCTGTGGACCAGATTGCTTTTGTCTAAAACCTTGTTTTCCTACTTACCAGCTCTACGTGTCTTTGTACAAGTTACTTAGCTTCTATAAGCCTCATTTTATTCATTTGTAAAATGGAAGTAATAATAGTACCTCCTTTAATAGGACTGTTTTTCAGTCTAAAAGCAATACACAGATAGTCAGTTCTCAATCAATGACAGCTATTATTCGTATAAAGATCCTGAGGCTATAAGTATTATTTTCATCTCTCATCTCCCAATATTTTTGCAGTGTAAAACACTAGGCACTTCACATACTTTTATTCATTTTCTCATCTTGTTGTCCTCTAAAGGTACTATTTTTTCATAGGTTTATCAAGGCAGTTGTCTCTTTTTCTTTCTTTATTTAAAGTCTTTCAATGAGGTCGTTTAGACTCTGGTCAGATATCCTTCCCAGCCAAGAATCCATCATTCATCCCAGTACCAAACACCATGGTTTTGTTTTTTTAATCTCATTTCTCATGATGATCTCTCTATTGGGACATTCAACTCTCAGATCTTCCTTTCTAGGCCAAAGCCCTGACTGTTGGTAGAGAAAAGCATAAGTTCATCATCTGTGCTTATTGAGTCCTTTAATTCCTTGCCCAAGGCCTCATAATGTCTATTCAGATAATGTCATTCATGAAGCATTTTAAACTTAGTTCCTGCTAGGAGGAGATTTCCAGGAGCAAGTTAATAGGGATCATCAAGTGGCAGAGGAATCAGAGAAGCAGACCTGAGAGCTTAAGGGAATAGCCTTCAAGAGCTTGGTGATTCATCTTGGGTATGTGACTTGGACAGGATGCTTTTTCATACAGGTTGAGTAGGGCATCTTGAGCCTGTCAGAAAATGAAGCTATCTTCAGAATGCCAAAGAAATATGCTATTTCGTCAAAATAACCACTCAAATAATTTCCAAGTTAATTTATTTTTCATTTGGTGTTGGCATTCACACATCCAGCCCAAGACTCTCAAAGGAATAAATTATTATTTCAGCATGTAAAGGTTTAGTTTTTTCTCTTGGGAGAAGAAAGCCATCCAAATTATAAAAGTAAAAATATATATTGTATAGTGAGACCTTCATAAATCTACTTCCATGGGCCAGAGAAGAGGCATCAGGAATGCCTCTTCTGGGGGAATTTCATATGTGTCCATGCATGTAGAGTTCAGGCTTTAGAAGATAAATGTGTCAAGAATGTGTAACTGCTGCTGAGTAATTATGCAACTTCTATTTCTGCCAATAAATTTCGGGCCTGATTTATGTCAGATCAGACTGTAAATCCAATGTTTGCACCAATTATCAAAAAGGCATTTTATAATCTTGAATGTATTATTTTCAAAGAGAAAATAAACAGGGGAATGTTATTTGGGTCTATGCTGCAAACTCTGTTGGAGGTTGGAATGGGCTGGGGTGGGGAGTCTGTCTGGAGAAGACTGAGCTCTGAAAAGAGAATTTTTAATCTAAGGGTCCAGAAGTTATGATGACTTTATGAACCTTGGGCCTGAGCTCTCATGTGAAAAAATAATGAGAGGAGCCATCTTAATTCTAGAAAAAAATGAGTATACCCTCTCATTTACTAAAGTAATGAGATAAAATTGTTCTGTAGGGAATGAATTCTCAGGAATCTCCACCCTGTATACCCCTCAACTGTGCCAGCTGCCAATTACTCAGTCTAAATTTGTAAGACCTGGACAGTGCATCTCAGTGCTGGGAAATCGCCTGGGGAGCCTTGGAAACTACTGATATCTGGCTGTACCCAAGAAATCTTAATTTAATTGGACTGGGGTGCAGCCTGGGTATTGCTAGTTTTTTGTTTTATTTTTAATTTTAGTTAACTTACAGTGCAATATTGTTTTTAGGAGAATTCAGTAATTCATCACTTGCATACAACACCCAGTGCTTATCACAACAAGTGCCCTCCTAATACTCATCACCCATCTAGCCCATCCCCCCATCCATCTCCCTCCATCAGCCCTTGATTTGCTGTCTATCATTGTATGTATGTATATATATGTGTGTGTATACACACACACACACACACACACACACACACACACCCCGTATCTTTCTCTGTTCATCAGTAAATGGACATTTGGGCTCTCTCCATAGTTTGGCTATTGTTGATGATGATAACACTTCTATAAATATTGGGGTGTGTGTATCCCTTTGAATCTGTATTTTTGTATCCTTTGGGTAAAGACCGAATAGTGCAATTGTTGCATCATAGGGTAGTTCTACTTTTAGTTTCTTGAGGAACTTCCATACTATTTTCCAGAGTGGCTGCACCAGTTTGCATTCCCATCAACTGTGCAAGAAAGTTCCCCCTTCTCTGCATTGCCAATACCTGTTGTTTCCACAGTTGTTAATTTTAGCCATTCTGACAGGTGTGAGGTGGTATCTCATCGTGGTTTTGATTTGTATTTCCCTGATGATGAGTGATATTGAGCATTTTTTCATGTGCTTGTTGGCCATCTGGATGTCTTCTTTGGAAAAGTGCCTATTCGTGTCTTCTGTCCATTTCTTCACTAGGTTGTTTGTTTTTTGGGTGTTGAGTTTGATAAGTTCTTGATAAATTTTGGATACTATCCCTTTATCCGATATGTCATTTGCAAATATCTTTTCCCATTCCATAGAAGGCAAGGGAAACAAAGGCAAACATGAACTATTGGTACTTCATCAAAATAAAAAAACGTCTGCACAGCAAAGGAAACAATCAACAAAACTAAAAGACAGCCTATGGGATGAGAGACGATATTTGCTTGTTTTTTTAAAGCACACTGGAAGAGAAGCATTGGTCGAGGTTGACTGCCTGGAAGTGGCATCTACCTTGTGACAACTGTAGCAGAGTCCATTGGCAGGAATGTGAAACAGGGCTACAGTGGAGCTCTTCCTCATTGCTGTCCTGTTTCCTCGGTGCTCCTCATTCTCCTACCTTATAGCATTGGCCCTTGACTTTAGATGATCTTGTATCTGTTGCCTATAATTTCATACTTCTGATTCCCAGGTGCCTGATAGTCCTTCCCCTGCCTGCTTTGACTCCAGAAATTTGTATTTTCCTTCCGAGTGTTTGTCTACTCTATTGCAAACTCTGGCCTCCTGATTTCCTAGCTGCCTTTGCAAGCCCCTCCAGCTGCACTGACTTGAGGCAGGTGTCTGACTCAGTTCTCTTCAGTTGGTGCAGGAGGCTGGGACCTCTCCATAGGTAGCCCCTGAATATATTTGTTCAGCTTGTGACTTCTGTGGATTGGGATAAGGTCCAGGCCTTTCCATCTAGATAGTAGTCTTCTTGTTTTAGGAGACAACAATAGTGTGATTCTGGATCAGAACAGCCTGGGTTTGAATCCTGGGCAGGGAGGTCACAACAGGAAGAGAGAAAAAGCCTAGATGGCCAGGAGCCAGGTTCCCAAGCCAGGGGCCTGAGATGTGGAAAGGAGGAATATTACAAAGGGAAGCAGGGAAAGAAATGAATAACAAGTAACACAATCTTTAGGTAAACCTAAGTATGTATGATAAATGTTAGTGTTGGTTACTGTAGCTCATTCAACTGTCATTGTCATTTAAAAAATTCTCCAGTGTGTCTTCTTTGTGACTTTTAAATAATATCCTTGTCTCAAGCCACAAGCAGAATGGAAGTGTAAATTTTTTTAAATGTCAAAAAACTAATACATATATATTTTTAACAATTCAAACATTAAGAGTAAACTATCTCTCTTACTTTCTCTAAAATAAAAAAAAAAATTCAGTGGGGTGCCTGGATGACTCCGTTGGTTGAGTGTCTGACTCTTGATTTCAGCTCAGGTTGTGATTCCAGCATCATGGGATTGAGCCTCCCACTGAACTCTGCACTAAGCATGGAGCCTGCTTAAGATTCTCCCTCTCTCTTTCTCTCTCTCTCCCCCTCCCTCTCTCTCATTCTCTCACTCTCTCGCTGTCCCTCCCTCCCTCCCTCTGCCCCTCTTCCCTGTTCATGCTCTTTTTCTCTAAAATCAAAAAAAAAAAAAGTTTTAAAAGTAAACTAAAACCCACTATTGATTTCTATGCCTAATTCCAGTCGACTCCCAGAGGTACCTCTGTTAACAGAGATGTAGTCCTTCTAGTGCTTTTACATACTATATATATGTATATTTATATAATATTCCTATATAAAAATAAAATGTGCATTTTTAATTTACATAGGTGTTATCACATTCACAGTTCACCTAGGAATGCAAGAGAATACCATTTCACCATACCCTAACCAATGCTCATATCACACCAATATGGTTTATTATTGTTCCAATATGCATTTCTTTGATTACAGGGGACATTGAACATCTTTGTATACGCTGTTACTTGGATTTCCTCCTCTGTGAATCCACTTTTCATATCTTTTGCCCACTCGACCATTGGGGGTCTTATTGACCTTTTTATTGCTGTAGGAGTGCTTTATATATTACGGATTCTGACTCAGGCAACTTTAGGGACACCCCATGTCGTAGTCTACTTGAATAGCTCCTCCTGGTGGTGTGCAGTATACAGCCTGTGCAGCCGTTCCTGGTTGTTTTGAATCTTTTGTTTGTGATGAATTATATAAATATTTAATCCTTAACCTGTCTCTGTCTTTTAACTTTGCTTATGTTATTTTTCACAGTAACAAAATCATTTATTTTTTTTAGTTGTATCTGTTAGTCTTTAACTTTGTGTTGTTTGCCTTCTTGGTTGTACTTAAAAATGGGCTTTCCTACAACATTTTCCCGTATTTCCTCTGATTGCTTTCATAGTTTTTGTGTGCTGTATCTTTAATGTACCTGAAAATTATTAGTGAATGATGTGAAATAGGGATTTTTTTTCTAATGGATAACCAAGAGTCCCCACAAATTATTGGATAGCTATCCTTTCCCCCCTGTCTAAAAATACTACCATTATTATATATTATTTCCCCTTACATTCATGAGTCAATTTTAGGGCTCTGAATTCTTGCGTTTTTTTTTTTTTTAATTCTGTTCTTATGATTAAAGTAATATTAAAGGCGCCTGGGTGGCTCAGTCGGTTGAGCGTCCGACTTCAGCTCAGGTCACGATCTCGCAGTCCGTGAGTTCGAGCCCCGCTTCGGGCTCTGTGCCGACAGCCCAGAGCCTGGAGCCTGCTTCTGACTCTCTGTCTCCCTCTCTCTCTGCCCCTCCCCCGTTCATGCTCTGTCTCTCTCTGTCTCAAAAATAAATAAACGTTAAAAAAAAATTAAAGTAATATTTGAAGGAAGTATTTAACTTCACCAGTCAAGTGTAATCACTGTCTGTTAATAAGTGAGAGGTTGATATTGAAATAAAATCCACTCTACATTGATTTTAATCCATAGGGTAGAACATAATGTTGTAGTAAATTATGTATAAATTATATGGAGTTCTCACTTCTGAAAGGAGACTCATCTATCTCAATAACTTGTTTGCCATCTTTATAAAGCCCCACATTGAAGAACCCCGTCTAGAAAGTCTTATATAGTTAGAACTGGTAGATCTTATGTGATTCTTAGACACAAGACACAGGTGCCCAGTTTAGCAGCTAACTTGTTTTGTTTCTTCCTGAATATTGTGCTTGACTTGAAAGCTCTTAACTGAATTTAACCACATACGTAGTGAACTAATACAAGTTAATTAGTATATCCTTTGACTTTAAATGAATTGGTCACTGCAACAAAAGTGCAAAGATATTATAAATACATGAGCTTTTTTTTTTTTTTTTTTAAATTTTTTTTTTTTCAACGTTTATTTATTTTTGGGACAGAGAGAGACAGAGCATGAACGGGGGAGGGGCAGAGAGAGAGGGAGACACAGAATCGGAAACAGGCTCCAGGCTCTGAGCCGTCAGCCCAGAGCCCGACGCGGGGCTCGAACTCATGGACCGCGAGATCGTGACCTGGCTGAAGTCGGACGCTTAACCGACTGCGCCACCCAGGCGCCCCATAAATACATGAGCTTTTACACGGGGCCATGAGAACCTTAAACACGGGCTACATCTGATAGCAGTGTGACAAGTAGGAGGCACCGAATAAATATTTGGAGTATGAATGAAGCTAACATCCAGCTTAACTTTGAAGCAACATTTATGCTTTCTTTTTTCTCGGCACTTTACTGATTTGCTTCATTCAGAGTAGCTCTTTTGTTCTCACTGCTTTATGACATATGATACTAGAACTTGGCATGAATCTGGCTTTCTTAGCCAGAAAACTTGGAGTCAATTTAATTCTTTTCTTTGGGATTTATTTAAACCCAAGATTTAATTATTTGGTTATTGGTTAAATAAGAAGCAACCTGAAGTATAGCTCTTATTATCTATATTAACTTTCCATATGGACCAAAGAATGAAAACTACACTTACTTTACTATCCCTTCTCTCCAGGCAGCACTGTCTACGTAGAATAGAATATGAATGGCTCTCTGGAGTTGCTCAGTACACAGTATTGTCCTCCTTCCATCCCAACCCCCATGCTCTGTCTGTATTTTTCTAATCCAAAAGAGCCGCTTGGCCCTGACTAGCCTGCTGTCTGCTGGCTTGTAGACAGATAGACTCTGTAGCTCCATGTCACTTGAAGACCTCATTCCATATACTACAAAGATTATTCGTGAAAATAGCCCAGAGACTTTCAGCAGTTTCCAGCTCTGAGTTCTTATCAGAGCTTTTCTTAAGAGTTCAAACTGTCTCCTTTGTGACTATTTTAAAGATACGGGGTATAGTAAGATTCTTTTCAAATGGTTATATAGGATGATAACTTGCCTACTCACATAAGGCTTAGGACCACTGATGATGCATGAGTGTTTTGATGGCAGCAGAAGATGTGCTTCTGGAGTCAAACGTACGGTACAGAGATTCTGTTCAGTGTAGCAAGCATAGTCTACATTTACACACCAAGAAGCTTCCCATGAGTATATTCTGCATGCTGGTGTTTTTAAGTAATACTGACGTAATCAGACTGTTGTGTGCAACTCTGTTCTTTCTTAAAGCATGTGTGAGATAATGCAAAGTCAAAGTCAAAACTCCTACTAGACTCATAGATTCTTAGGAGTGAAAATGCCTTAGAGATCTTTTGGTCTAACCATCTGAATTTAGAATTGGAATGACTTCATTGTTGACTTGATTATATAAACATAACTATATTAAGCATACTAATAATGATAGTGAATAAATGAAAATTAATGTACATATAAACTTTAAATGAAGTGATCATTTGGGATATATCTATAAACACATGAAGTTTGCTCTCTTAAAAAAAAAAAAAACAAACCCATAGCACCTATTGGGTGTGTGAGAGTGTATGTTTGCATTTGTGCAGTGAGAAAAATGTGAGGTGGAGAGGTTACTGATTACCACCCATTCGACCGATATAGGAATGGTTAAAATGTGGAACAGTTTCCAGCTACACGTGGAATTCTGGCTGGCTGCTTTTCTACTTCAAAGTCTGTTTTATTTTGTGAAACACTTTCTTATCACATTTATTTATTATTCCTCAAAGGGATGCTGGGAAGGAGACTGCCTTTATTGCTATTCTCATGTTGACATGTGAGAAAACCGAGTTCACACAGAGCTTACGTTCTCTTCCTGGAAATATATACTTAAAATAACCCACAAGATCCAGCCTCTCTCTGTCACTCAGCTCAGCACCCTCTTTTCTTTCCTTTTCTTCCAGTCCTAGGGCCTTTCACACACATGAAACTGATGTCACGTGGAAATCCCCCATATCAAAGGCTGTGTAGAAATCCCCATGGGACACCGGATTAGGCATTTCCCCTGTGTGCCTGGAAATATACGCACACGGGATGACACCTCTAACCTTGGGAAGAATACCTACGATACAAAAAGTGTACAATTAACAGAACAGAGTTGGTTGCCTACAATGGGGAGGAGTGAAAAAGAGGATGTTCTGAAAATAACAAGAAGTTCTGTTTTTGCTTCTCCCCACCCGCACCCCTTGCCCCAACCCAGTTTTCCAACAGATATCTTATTCCAACATTTAAGAAAAACTTTAGTGTTTTCCTCTCTGCACTCAGTGGAATTTCACCAATTTCTTTGGAATGACAAGTATCAGAAAAAGTTTTGTGGTTGCTGAAATCACTGTTCCATAATCTATGAAGAGTCAAGATCTCATAGAAAGAAAATTCGCAGTAGATTAACTTAAAGTTAAAAAAATGAAACTGGTAGTCAGGAGGCCACTTGGGTTTTAATCTTAGTTCTGTACTGATAATGATAATCACTCATAGCTAAGTACCTCTTAACAGTTGATAAAGCATACTTACATTTATTAATCTATTTGATCTTCACATCAACTCTTCAAAGCAACTGTTTTACAAATAAGAAAACTAAAACTCAGAGAACTTAAATGACTTACTAAGGTTGTTTTACCTATAATCTGTACTCTTTCTGTGTTCTGAAGGCAGGTGCTTAACCTATCTTGCTCCCCATAAGTGAATATTTGCCAGCTATATGAGGGTGTGTAAGAAAAGTGGTGATAATATGGGTGGCATGGTTATTTGGAGTAAAAGTGCTAAATATATAAATAAATACATAATAATGAATAAAATTATTAATTAACACATTAAGTAATGACTTTAACTATAATTATTAAAGCATTAAATACGTTAACATAAATAGGTGTACTAATATATGACAATGAAATAATACAAAAATTATATATATATAGATACCATTATTTGTATGTTTAGTTTATTATTTATTATTACTTCTGAAATATTTGCAACCAGGTCTTTGCAGTTTGTAAACTGTCTTAAGTGGATGGTATTTAGCAGGGCCTGACCATTAGACACCCTTCTCTGTGAGTTTCCCAAGGAAAATAATATGTACAGAATTCAGGGTCAGACAAAGGATCATTTCATTTATTAGCTGGAGCCTTGACCCCAATCCAGGGTATGTGCCAAGTGAGCTCGGCTGCATGGTAATTGAATCTACAATTGAATCTTGAATCTTATCATTCCATTGAGGAAGGCTAGTCCAAAGCTCACCAGCCAGAAAAATGAAAAGGAAGTAGAAGAAAGGCGTGGCCAGGTGCTCTCCTGAGCATAGCCCCGGCTCTCCTTAATACTCGAGCCTGGTAAAGGTAGAGCATCTGACCCCAAATATATATGCCCTAAAGCTTTAGCCTCTAACATCTGGAAGATGTAGCCCATTTCCAAAGTAAGAAGAATCCCAAAATTTGAGAATGCTATCAGGAAGTCGAAATTCTCTAAAATTCATTCATTCGTCCCATAACATTCTATGCTAGGCATTATACCAGGTGCTGGGATATAGAGATGAGTATTTGCTTAATATGCAGAGAGAGACAGATAGACATACTGTGAATAATCAATTTAAATGAAAATTTCCCAGAAATTAGCCATTTGGCAGAGTGATTAAGAGATACAGAGGTGGTCTTTCTGAGGGCATGGATTCATATAGAATACCAGGAGATAATTCAGTTGAAAATAATACATGAACAAGGTCTATAACGTGAAAGAAGGCAATGTAGATGTCCCGGCAGGCAAAGAGAAGCCTGATGTTTTAGAGCTTCAAAAAGAAGAATATGCCAGGATTCCTCTAGTAGTATTTTAGGAGCAGTTCTCCTAGCAATAGGGTCTAATTCTTCAGACAGAAATGTTCCTAAGGAAAGGCAGTTTATTAGCCATCACTGGAATCACCCTCCAAGTTGGCCAGGTTCTTGGGCTTTGGGTCAAAACTTTTCCCTAACACCTCCTTTCTTTGTCCTGAAGGGAGATGCCTATTGGTCAGGAGCCTGGGTTCAAATGGCCACTTTAGTTTTTTGCCTTAGGATATGTATCCCACTTGAAGTTTAATAAGTTGGCACTCTAGTTTCTAAATCAACTCTGGCCATACTCATTTGTTTTTTTTATTATGATTATTCCTTCCCCACCTTCTAGAAGAATCATATGAACTAAGTGTCCCCAAAAGTCCATACATGGGTAGTTCTGTTCGAGGTATGCCTGGTATTCATGAGCATGTGGGAGGGCTGTAGTCCTTGGTTCCCTTCCCCCAGCCACCTGCACCTCTTAATTAGGGTAGCAGCAATAAGATTCCAGGGTTCCTGGCCTAGACCCAAACTTGCAGTCACCATTCCCTGAGCACTGACTTGAATTCTCAGTTTTAGTACCAGGTTTGTATATAGTTGAACGTAAATAATTTTTGTTAAGACATCTTAATTGTTTGTATTTTTAAATTCTGGTCCCAAAAGGCAGCGTTGAGAGAAAGAGATTAAATGGGTGTAATATATAGCCCATAATTTTAAGATATGGCCTCTGTTTCTAAAAGTCCTGTATGTCTTATTTACCACTGTGTCACTAGGACCTAATAGAGCTGACAACACATAGCAGGCACTCCAGAACTATCTGTTAATTATTAATTAACTATTAACTAATTGATCACTCAGTCACTAATCAATCTAGGAGATATATATATATATATATATATATATATATATATCAAACCAAGTAATTCAAGTCTGTAAATGATAAATAGAAAATGCACAGGTCTGACAGCAGGTTCTGTAGGCGGTCTGAGAATGGTTACTGACTGAAGGCTGAGATTTCAAGGACGGCATTGAGGTGCGCCCGGAGCTGGTACCAAAGGACAGCTAAGTGTAAAGGGGAGAGGCCCATGACTGAGGTCACAGGCAGAAGGTATGCCCCTTGACAAGAGTGGGGGCAGGGTTTGCATTGATCATCTAGAAGAGGCAAGAAGAGGGGCCTCTTCTAGATCTTGGTAAGATTGTAGATCTTGGTAAGATGCTAAGCCAGGTTTTGACTTCATCCTTTTGGTAGTAAGATGATATTGAAGATTTCCAAGCAAGGGAATTCATGATGAGAGCAAGAGATCAGGGCCAAATACATTTTTTTTTTTTTATTTTTCGTATCAGAAGAGGTAATTGTTGTAGACATGAGAAAAAATGAGATTTTTTTTTTTTTTTAAAACCCACTAAGAAAAAAAATGACCCCTCCCTCCTTGGTGACCTTCACTGGACAGGATTTTTATGACAGCACCTGCTCCGCTTCACTGCGCTTATGTGAGCACGTGTCTCTGCCAGCAAAAGGCAAGACCCTTTTAAGGGAAGAGGAGCCAACAGTGTCTCCTACAGTGTCCCCGTATTCCCAAGACTGAGAAAAGCTTCACTATGGGAAAGGTGCTTCATAAAAGTTTGTCCCATCAGTAAACAAGCATTTAGTTCAGAAAGCAACTCTACCAACACTTGATCTCCTTTAATTCTTTTATCTGCCCTGTGAATTCTCTAAGAGAGAGATCAGGCCGGGGCACTGGGGGATGTCCTCACTGAGGAAAAAGAACAGAAGGAAAAATCTAGAGGCCAGAGAAGTAAGACAACAGACCAGCCATCAGTGGCAAGAGCTACCAGAGATAAAGACAGAACCCAGGGGGGTCAGGGGATGCCGGGGAGGACTGCAAAAGGGTCCAGCTGCTCAGGGGTCACAGACACCACCTCTCAGAAGAGGTCAGGGGCTGAAGTCAAAATGTTCAGGGACCAAGAAGTGAGGTCATGAAAGAAGTGGGGGTGGTGGGGCTGCATCATACATTAATCATTTGGAGAAATCTGACAGTAAAAGAAAAGACAGGCGTGAAGCTAGAGGAAGCTAGAGTCATCAGAGGTAAAACCGGGATGTGTGTATAGACACAGGAGGGCGGGGAGCAACATGAGGACAGTACGAGGGTGCGTGCGGTGGCACAGGTGAAGGCTCGGAAGGAGGGGACATGGTGCGGTGGCACAGGCGTCTCAGACACACCCTCTCTATGATGTAAAGGGAGTACATGTCCAGCAGAGCTTGATGAGCGCTCAGATGCTTCTATGCTGCCGTTAGTTTGCATGTTCCAAACAGCCATCTTTCCCTGTGTATTAGCAGACTCCGCTATCTCTTTGAAAATGTTTTCTTTTCTTTTCTGTTTTTGATCTTAAAAATATCTGCCCCCCGAGAGAAATCACTGGTTCTCAGATGACATTCTGCTAGGCCAAAGCTACAAAACCTCACCCAAAATAGATCAAATATTTTAAATGTTTTCTTATTTGCACCCTTCACAAGTATGTCTGCAATGCAAAGCCAATTATGAGATTGGCTTTTTTTCCCCCCTGAAATGAGAGGAGGATATGCTTTCTGGTTGGGAGGGGACACCAGGTCTCACCACACGGTCTTGGTTAGATTAGACAGCCTTCGTTAAGCATGAGACAGGAAAAGGAAACACACACAGCTGGGTAAACACATGTGGTGCAAAGGGGTCTCTCTTAGCACTTGCCATTTGAGAGTCCATCTTGTGCACATGTCTGAGCTTCTCCTTTAGACCAGCAGTTCTTTAAAGGTAGGTGTGGTGTTTTTACAAGATAATAAAAGGCATAGAGCCTAACACTAAGCCTTGTAGGTAATACATGTTAAGAGGTTGGTTGCATGAATGAATGAATGAATGAATGCAACTGTCTGAGAGAAATCTGGCTATGGCTCTGAGTGACTCAGATACCCATCAGAGACCAAGAGGGATTTCTCATGGATGGAAACATTTTACTTTCCCTGAGGGTAGAGCAAATCCAGTAGAAATGAATGTGGGAAGAATGGAAATCATGGAGACATCCAGTTATCCTCCCTAGATCAAGAAATAGGGAGACAGAGATTTCTGATAGGGAGACTGAAGGAATTGGCCACTCAGTGAGAGTGGGGAAAGGTAACATTTGTCTCATAAGCTCCTTCATACTGGGTCTTCTTGGATTACACCCTCTTTCCATCTCAGATCATCACCCTTATCCCATACAACCAAAGCCCTTCTTCTTCTACTTGATGCTCTGAGAGACCAGCCTGTCTTTAATCCTTCTGTGCCCATCAAAGTGGATCAGAGCTGGCCCTCATTTTATCTGTACCCTATTCCTAAAACAGTTGGCATTAAGGCACTAAGTTAGACTATGGCTTAAGGTGTTAGCCTTAAAGAGTAACTGTTGATCCTATCATGTCAGACCCTTAATACAAAGGTGTGATTAAGTTGAGGACTTCATATTCAGGGCAGGTCCTCTCTCCCTGCTAGTCTGGTTGGTCCTGAGTGAGCTCTACTGATGCCCTCAGAACAAAGAAGGGCAGTGACCCTTCCCTGTATCACATAGGTGACCAGATACTAGTGCCTTGGGGAGAGAAATCTCATTTGTATAGCAGTTTCTTAAAAGAAAAAAAAAAGTCTAAGGATAATGTACAATCTGTATATATACTCTGCAGAATTAACAAATGTAATTGTTTTGTCATCATTACTTGAGGTCTTCTTTTATACACTTCAGATAAATTTCAAGTTTCTTGATTTTGTGACTAGTATCATTCTTTCTACCTTGTTACGGGTAACCACTATGTTGAATTTGGAGTGGTTCTAGCCTACTGTTGCCTGGAGCCATAAATAATTCATATGAATGGAATCATTCCAGCTGCAACTTACTTTTTTTTTTTTTTCACATAATATGTTTTTGAGACCCAGGTGCATCTAATTCATTCATTTCAGCTACTATATAGTATTCCATCCTATACCATAGTTTATGTAGCGTTTCCCCTGCTGATTGCTGTAGGAATTTTGTGATATTGCTGTGACAGATAATACTCTGATGAGCTGCCCTTTACATGCCTCCTTGCTAAAGAACATGAGTTTCCTAAGAGGATATACCTAAAAGTGGGATTGCTGGACAAAGAAGGCATATACTAAATATCACTGCCAAGTAACTCTACAGAGTGTCCCAATTTACTTTCTTATCGAAAACGCATAGGATTCTGCACATTACCAACATCATTTAGTTTTACAAGATTAAATGTTTTTTTCTTTACCAATTTGTTGGCTGTGAGCTGGTGTCAGTGTTTTCACTTTCATTTTCCTGATTACTCATAAGGTTGAGCATCATTTCAAGGACTTTGGCCTTTGCATGTTCTCTTCTGTGGATGTTACATCCTATTCCCATTTTGTAATAGTGTTGCCCCTCTCACTCTCTACCTCAATTGATTTTTAGGCATTCTTGGATATTCTAGATTCTAATCCTTTATGCATTGCACATTTTCTCTTGGCTTGTCTTTTCACATTGTGTATGGTGACTTTTATTTAACAGAAGTTTTTCTGTCTTAACCAAACTTTCTTGAGTCTAACTAAATTTCTTTAGTTTACTTCTTAATATATACAAATATTAGTTAGCTTTTTCTTGGTAAAAAATGCTACAAAACCTCAGTGGCTTACAACAACAAACATTATTTCTTATGCCTTTTGCATAAGGCCTGGGTCAGTAGCAACTCTGATGGTCCTGGCTGGGCTCACTGGGAACTCAAGCTGAAAAGTGGACACGATCTGGGGTGTATTGTTTTCCTGTGCTTCTGTAACAAATTACCACAAACTGGGTGGCTTAAAACAACAGAAATGTATTCTGCCACAGTTCTGGAGGCCAGGAGTCCAAAATCAATGTGTTGACAGGGTTGTTGGCTTTTTCTGGAGGCTCCGAGGGATAATCTGTTCTATGCCTCTCTCCTAGCTTCTAGTGGTGACTGGCAAACTTTAACATTCCTTGGTTTGTGGATATATTGCCCCCATCTCTTCCTCTGTCTACACATCTCCATGTCCTGTGTGTCTCAAATCTCTCTCTGCCTTTTTCTTATAAAGACACTTGCCATTGGATTTAGGGCCCAGCTAGATAAGCCGGTATGATCCCATCTTGAGATTCTTAACTGAATTACATCTTCAAAGACCCCCATTTCCAAACAAGGTCACATTTGCAGGTTCTCGATGAATGTGTATGTTCAGGGGGTGGGATGAGCCATTCAACCCACTCTGCGGTGCTTGTTGTCATGGCAAAGGGCAGACGCTCAGGGGTAAAAACAAAATGTAATGCTCTTAAACCTTCCACCCTGAACAGGCACACCATCACCTCTGGTGCGTCCCATCATTCAAAGCAAATCACAGGCCAAGAAGTCCTTCTGAGAGCCCTGCAAAGACACATGGCAAAGACTGAGTGTTTAATCCCATTAAAAGAGTAACTGATTAGTTGGCTACAATTATCCAGTCTATCCCAAATTACCCTACTTTTAAAGTCCAATAATGCTCTGTGGCTTTTAATAAAAAGCGGTAACCATCCTCCCTACCCATTCTCATACCTGACCACCCACCAAGCAGTAGCTATCATCTTTTTCACAGTCTCCTTTTCTGGGCTTTAAATGTTGGGGTGTCGTTTTGTGCAGCCTTCTCTTCACTGTTTGCTTTCTTCCAGGTAACTTAGTCCTAGTTTAAAACACTATCTAGAAATAGATGACTCTCAAGCCTCATCTCTCCCTAAAACATCAGATTTGTATATCACACTACCCATCTGCACCTCCACTTGAATGCCTTTGGTCATCTTAATATGCCTAAATTATGTCTAATGTGATTCCCACACCTCCTTGCAAATCGACACTTCCCTCAGTGGTCCCTGCTTGTTAAATTACACCACTGACTCAGCTCTTCAGCCCATAAAAGGAGATATCTCTGATTCCTCTCTGTTTCTTATATTCCTCATCCAAACCAGCAATGAGTCCTGCTGTGTCCAAAATTCAATACTTTCTCAGTCCCCTGACCACAACTGCCCTAGTCCTGGCCAACACCTCCTGCCTGTAAGGAGGCAATAATTTCCCCTGCTTCTACACTGGTAAGCTCCCAGCTCGTTCTACAGGACGACGACCAGAGTGATTTTTTTCTCTCCCCACTCAACACCTCCCAGTGACTTTCCACCTTATTTAAAATAAAACTCAAAGTCTTTACCATGATGATAAGGCTCTAGATGATCCTATCTGCTGTTGGTGATCACTCCTCCCCAATTACTCTGCAATCTTTCTTGTTCTTTAATATGCACCTGCTATATTCTTGCTGTCAGGAATGTCATTGCTTTGTATGGTCCCAGTGCTTGCCCCTTCATTTTATTCATCTCCATTGCAAACTTCTTCATAGAGGACTTCCCTGATTTTCTCTATTCCATTACAATTTCTTTATAGCATTTCCCACTGCCTGACATTAATACATTTATTAGTTAGTGTATTTATCTGTCTCCCTCCATCAAAATGTATTTGGCTCGCCACGCCTAGAACAGGCCCTGGCATGTGGTAGACACTCAATAAATATTTTTTCAGTGAATGAATGAACTATTTTTTGTGGGGGATCGGGAGAGGGTGGTATTTGTTTTCATATCCTTAAATAAATTGCTAACTCTACTATTTATTAAAATTTCAGTACTAGATATTAACTATTGATTTCCTGCTAAACAAAATGAGGGTTTAGCTCTCTTATCCACCATCATCCTACAAACATGTTCTTGCTTGTTATCCTTGGAATCTAATTACATCATTGTTTTGGTGAAATCAAAATATAGTATTTACATTATTATGACTGTAAATTTTTCTCACAGTTGAACTATATGGTATACAATGATCCCTTTTCCTTTCTCATATAAACATTTTGTTTTTCCTGAAATTATAATGACCTCAATCTTACACTTACTCATTTCCATGTACCTATCACAGATGCTTTCCCCAAGAAAAAATCAGGTAATCTGTCTACCTGATTTTCCTGAAAACGTCCTCTCTGGATCCCTCTGCTTCAGTCTTTACTTGTTGCTCTCTTGACCAGCTGTTATCCTGGAATTTTCTTTCACTGTCATCATGGGACTACCCTTCACTTCTGTCATAGTTTTGTACTCTCTATTTTCTGATCCTTATCTTCTGTCTCGGTTTCTGGTTTCAACCCCAACTCCTCCCCCACCTTTGGATGGAACATAAAACCCAAGAACTTGATAACTTCAGAATTAAATATGTTTTCATTCATTGTACTAGATGCCCAGTGGGCCCTTTGAATCTGGAAACTTGTGTCCTTTAGGTGTGGGAAATTTTAATGTTTTATTTCTTTGATAATTTCTTTCCCACATTTTTCTCTTTCCTCTTTTTCTGGAACACTCAGATGTGGGGTTTTTTATTGATTCTTTAATGTTATTTTCTTTCTTCCATCCTTTTTCTTCTAATTATCTGGCAGGTTTTTTTTTAAAACTTTATCTTAACATTTCTTGAATTGAATTTTTATAACTTTCTGCCACAGTATTCTTCATTTACAAGACCTTTTTCCTCTTCTCTGAAAGTGCCTTCTTAAAGCATCTTTCTCCTTTGGTGGCAACAGTATCGACTCTTATCTCTCTGTGAATAGTAATTATAATTTTCTTGAACTGTTCTTCTGTTTCTCACCTTGCCTCTTTTTCCTCTGAATTCCTTTTTCTGTTGTTCGAGTCTCTCAGACCATCTCCTTAACTTGATGTTCATATTTTTAAGTGTGAGGTGCTAAACAGCAGATTGGGAGTTCCTGTGCACAAGTTCACTAAAGGGCCTTGGGCAATGAGCCAGAAATTTCAGGGGTCCCTCAGTGTCTATGTCTTTAGTTCTTTTTTCCATGGGCATGCCACTTTGCCTACAGTGAAATCCTCCAGTTTCCTTTCTGCTGAGTACAAACCTGACTGTTGGTGTCCTGGTAACCTGCAGAGTGAGGAGACCGGGGGTATTCCAGTGTTCACCAAGTATACTTACATTTCAATTTTGTTTTCAGTATGAAGCCTCTTCCCTGTCCACTGTTTCGCCATTCTGAGGGCAGCACTTGCCTTCAGAGAATAAACTTGGAACTTCTGTCTGATTGAAAGAGGGGTGTTCACCTACGTGTGTTGGGGGTTCCTAGATCTGGGCTTTTAACTATTCCTTAGATTTTCTAAAAAAAATTTTTTCTAATGTTTATTTTTGAGAGAGAGAGGGAGTACGAGTGGGGGAGGGGCAGAGAGAGAGGGAGAAGGAGACACAACAGCTGAAGCAGGCTCCACGCTCTGAGCTGAGCGGTCAGTCTGCGCAGAGCCTGGTGCGTGGCTTGAACCCATGAACCATATCATGACCTCAGCCAAAGTCTGACACTTAACCAGCTGAGCCACCCAAGTACCCCCCTTACGCAGATTTCCAATCAAACCTGTTTTCTGCTCCATCCCTCACCTCAGATTCCTGGGGCTTCCAAATCCTGTTTTTCCTGGTTTTGAGACTTGAATTGGCTTTTTTCTCATCCACCGGCCCTTCTACTCCACAGGGCCAGAGTTCAGTTTCTTAGTTCTGTTAAGTCAATTACCAGCCATCTGTCCATTTTCCATATTCCAAAATTTGGCTGACATCTAGACTCTGTGTTGACTCCCTTCCAGTATTCTTTGCCGTGTAGGATTTACTGATGATTTTTTATTTCTGTGCTATCATTTTGGTGAGGTTTGGGAAGGAGCAGAAATAAATGCATATTGTGCATTTACTCTATTAAATCTAGCCATCTCCTCAAAGTTTTCAGTGTTTCCATCTGAACTTCTGTTTTTTTTATGTTGAAGAATCCTTCCATACTCCATTATAAAATTATTCACCTACAGCTTTTCCTAATCATCTTAAAGTTGTTTTTTTTCCCCATGTCATCTAGTTTCTTTTAGTATGGGGTGGGAATTTTGAATCTAACTTTATTGATTCTACATAATCGATGGTAACCTTACCACTAATAGAATAGCCCACCCTTTTCTTCCTCATTGGTTGTGTCTTTGCTATTATTTTAGAAGTTTCCATATATGCTTGGGGCTGTTTCTAGGTTTTCCACTTTATTCTAATAATCTATTTGTCTATTCCCAGGGCAATAATACTCACCTTAACTAGAATTGCTCTATAAAAATCTCAGTCCTTATTTTTAGATCTTTACTTTTCCATCTGAATCTTAGGATTGTTTTGTTAAGTTCTACAAAATATATCATTTAGGGATTTTAGTTGGAATAATAAATGCTACATAGGTTAAATCAAGGAAAATTTATATCTTTATAATTTTGAGGTCTGTCATTTGTAAAAGTGATATATTTCACCATTTATACGGGCCTTTTATTTCCTTAAATCCAGCTCTTCAATTTTCTTGCACTATTTTGTTACGTTTATTCCCAAGTAATGCACACTTTTGTTATTAATATGAATCATCTATTTTCCATTGTATTTTAAAATTAGAGACAGCTGGTTACAGGAACTCTGGAGTTTTGCATACTGAACTTGCTTCCAATAATTTTGCTAAACTCTTTTATTAATTCTAATATATTTGTTGATTCACTTGAACTTTTTACCCACACGATCCTATCATAGCAAATAAAGACATTTGTTTTCTTCCTAATTCCTATAGTTCTTCTTTCTTTTTTTCTTTGTCTTTGTCTTGGTTAGGACCTCCACCCCATTTTTTAATTGTAGAGAGATGATAGTCACCCTTGCCTTTTCATTGATTATAGTGAGAATACTTTACCATGTCGTCATTAAGCATAGTATTCGCTGTAGCATTCTGGTAAAGGTCTCATTACATGTTTAGAAAGATTCTGTTGCTGGTTTTTCAAGAACTTTTGTTTTTTCTGTGTAAGATTGCTAATTTTACCAAGTATTATTTTTTTATCTGTTGAGATGATCTTTCTCTTTTCTTTCGTCTACTTTTTTTTTTTTTTTTTTTTTTAACTTTGTAACTGCTTACATTGTATCATACTAGTTTACTACTGAATCACTAGATTTTCAGATTCGGACTGTCTCCACATTGGCCTTACCTTGTTTTTACACTGTTGGATTCAGGGTGCTAATTGTTTTCATCTAGGCTCAGAAATATACTTAGGATAGTTTTCCTCTTTTTGTGCTATCTTTGTTGTCCAGTTTTGGCATCAGCATTTTACCAGTCTGATTTTATTGTTTTCTAAACTTGAGTTTCTGGAAATACTTCATTTGAGTAAAAGAAGATGTGTGTGTGTGGTGGGGGGGGGCGGTATTTTGCTGCCTTTTAAAATGTTCAAAATATCTGTTATATTCAATTATGTAAATATTTTAAACTGGAAAATGTATTTTTTTATGGAACTAATTGAAGCGATTTTAGGTTTGAATGAAAAAGGTGTGGCCTGCTTTTACTTTTCCCAAACTGACTTGCAAGTGAAATGTAATTGCTCACTACTTATATACATGATTCCAAATACTCAGTTGGAACTGAAAAAATACAATGAACCATCCAGATGTTTCCAAATGTCTCTTTAGATTTGTTATGGTTTGATTAGGTAGATATAGCCTATGCTAGACAAGCTGTTCTTTATCTGGGATGGTCTGAGTGGGAATTATATTCCACAAAAATTTTCTGTATAAGTCCTGTGTATTTTTAGTGTTGTTTACAAATGACTTCTGGAAAAAGTAAATACTGTGAAAGTGAAGTTTCCCATGGTAGAGATTGGCAACATCTATCTTTTTCTTTCTTTTTTCTAATGAAATTTGTTAAATTATCCTTCCAACCATGTGGTTCTTGCACAGTGTCTACTTTCAAATACACAAAAAAGGCTGAATGATTGGTCATCCACTATGCCCTGAAAATGAGGTATTCAGAATTTATCTAGGGAAACATACTTCTCTTTTCTAAAGACAGAACCCAAAAATATTTAGCCATTTATCTTCTAAAAACCATGCAAAACGCATGTCCTTTCCATGTTTCCTGCTGATAATATTTTCCCCATTTGTAGTGCAACTTTTCTTTCCTCTGGAAAGCTGGTACTTATTTTATTCATAGATTGCAAATTATGCCCTGATGCTGTTTAACCAAAAGGCATTACTCACACAAGCGGGAAGAATGCGGCTTAGGATTGAATCAGCAGTGGCCATGGAAAACAGTGCATTAAAACAGGCCTCACTGAGTCACAGACCATATGGCCTGGAGAGCATGGGCCCCAAACATCCCTGGACACAGGTCATATCTTCACACAGACATCACCAACTGAGTTGTTTTCAGAGGTCATTGATGCCTGTGCCATGACATTTCCAAGCTCAGCAGTTTACCAGACTATGAACGGTTATTCTGTCTTTACAACCTGTCCACATACGGGACATCCCCAGTAGCGAAACTGGTTATGTTCCCAAAGTTTATTTCCAAATTATTCACTTGGGATCAGAAAACATTTTACCATAGGAACAAGTTTATAAACGGTGGTGCTCCACAAATGCCTGGTTGAGCCATAGTGTCCTTGAAATGCTGCATTGACTGTACTGTTCCCACCAGCCATTATTTATTCTGTTTCCCTGGGAAAGTGCATTCCGAGTTCTAACTTGGGATGCTTGAAGCTCACCTCTCCCTCTGCCTGGCAGCCTGCTCTGTAGCTTTTTCAGGCTGTGCTGCAGTAGGAGTTGGGAAGACGGGACAGGCAGCCTTCCCAAGAAAGAGATGAGCATAGGCTTGATATCGATGCCTGTGGGTAACTGGCTAATGCTGGAGGACTGAAGAAGGAAACCATCCAGCTGGATCAGTTACTTCCCAAGTCTTCAGTACAAGGCGCAAAGGGCAGGCACTTGTTCCTAAGTAGAGATTATTTTCGGGTCAGATCTTCGTAAATAGGCTTATATGGTAAAACCTAAGGTTTTTGGAGACCAAGCTTGTGGACTTGTAGTTAGTCAGGAAAATATGTTAAGTCTTCTTGGTCAGTGATGAGACAGTTTCTAAACACACAGCGATAAGGAGACAGAAATCTAGCACTGAGCTCCTGGCCTGACAAGTAGTAAGTGCTCCTAATTTTTTGTTATTGTGACTACTGAATTAAGTACTGATTGATGAATTGAGTGAATTCTTTATTGAAAAGTACAAAACCACAGGTTGTGTGCGCACGTGGGCCAGTTAACTTCATCCTGATTCAGCATTGCCTAATTCTGACCCTCTCATAGCCCACGTCCTACCAAGGAAGACTTGGTTGGAGCACTTTCAAGAAGTCGCTAAAACAGCAGTCTCATCTCAGTGGGCATACGCATTGTCTCTAGCAGTCGCAGAGGAAGTGCTGGGTCTCTTCACGCCCTCTCTGTTGTGCAGAGTTGCCAGCAATGTCTCCCTGTTGCCAAATCTGAGGAGACAAAGGGGAGGTGGAGAGGGGGGTGATATGGAAAACCAGTGAGGATCGCCAAGGCTGTAGGACCCTGCCTAGCTGAGTTTCTGGCACTACACTTATTCTGGAAAACATTACCTACTAAAAAAGACCTAAGTTTTTTTTTGTCAGTTGTTTTTATAACACATGTAGACATATTTTTAGGGGGCTGTGCCTCGTTCAGGTTAGAATGTAGTCTGTACATACAGACCCGGGTCCTGGCCATTGCAGACTTTAAAATTGTAGAACAATTTAATTTCATTTTGTATACATGGCTACTTTTAAGAGAAATATGCTATTAAGGCTCCCTCAATTTAAAAGCCTTCCCCACCCCCACCCCACTAAACATATGGACTGTTAACTTCTTGTTTCATAGACTGTGCTTTCTTTTTAAAGTTGCGTTTGTGTTCTACAAGACAGCCTCTTTCTCCAAGATTAACATTTCTTATGATTGTTCCTGACAATGGATTCACTTCCAGAGGCCCTGCTAAGGATAACCAAAAAAGGGCATGTAGCTGGCTGGTTTTGGCAGCCTGCGCGCAGTTTCAGAGCTTTTTAGGTCTCGGTTTTTCTGATGAGTGATTTCCTGAGCATGCCTAGGGAATGACAGGCATCTCCACAGGCAGGCTGCATCCACCTCGGCCGGGGTGTCGTCATTGGCTGCCTATTAGAAAAACTACAGGACAATGCATACCACCGACTGCCGACTGTAAACATAGGGGATATGTGTTCACTTAGCATGGACTTCTGGGAGGGGCTAAGGAAGGGCGGTCTGGAGTTTTATTGAATAGAGCAGTGTGTATTAGGCTGCCTGCCTGCCTGCCCTCTTGCTGTGCTCCTGCTAGAGAAATCAGTCCTTCCTTTCCGACTTAGTCCCCAGGAAGAAGTTGCAGCCCGCGAGGTAAGCCATGGAGGGCCTTCTTTTAATCTCTTCCAGAGAGTCTGGGGGCTTTCTCCGGGTTTCAGTCAACATTCCTGCCTAAGGTAGCTGGAGATGCAAGATTGTAAAAGCCAATAAACCATGCAAATTCTCAGAGCCAGACTGGGCTTTGCCGCCCTGCAGATGTTCCCGGAAGACAAACAGGATGAGATTTCAAGTTCTGTTCTTGGAGTTGGGACAGGACGGAGACTTATGCTCGGGGACCACTGGCAACCTTGAGAAGGAAAGCCTTTTGTTTAGGAGTGCAATGGGGATTCTACCTGATAGCCACAGGGCCAGGGTCAGCAGGCGTGCCGTGCCAGTCTGCCCACACCGGTGGTCTCGCCTACATCTTTTATTACCAGAGATTTAAAGAGGTTTTGCTTTAGAAACAACAACTTTTTAGGTTAATGAGAAGCCAAAAAGTAAAGGTTCTTAACCAAAGGCATTTACGTATTATTCTGCTACCTGTATTTAATTAAGACTGGACTTCTCGAGCTGCAAGGAAATAAGGTCAGAGTTCGTGGCAAGAGCATTTAGCACCAGTTGGGTTAATGTAACTGATCTGATATTTGCCAAGACAGGAAGATGCCTACCAAGGTCTGTTTCCTATAAAACCTAATAATGAGAGAATGCGTGTGCTGGTGGGTGTGTTTTTAGAAATCACATTTAACATCCTACCAAACCATTTCTTAACAAATCTTATTTTTCTGTTTGAAAGTGTGCCCCTGACTAGAGAATTTGAAAAGATGTAGTTTACAAGTGCGTTCCAGAAAGGGAGAAGCAGGCTTTCATTTCAAGATAGTCAGACATATTTGGGCATCTTAAACAGTAGTACAAGGCAGCAAGTTGGTAGTAGTCTGGAATTCCTTTTAGAAAGAGCTGATTGTAAAGGGTGGGGGAATTTTCGTGCTATGGTAATACATGGTCAAAAAAAGTGGATGAGAACAAAGTACTTGGTATTCATAGATCCCTTCTGTTAACAGGGCTATGCAGATGGACTTGTAAACTGGAATAGTAAAATCTTTCTCATGTGTTTGGCAAAACCAGGCATGTGTGGCTAGAGCTTGGGGGAGGACTAGGCAGTATGTGGCAAGAAGGGCAAGTCTGATAATTTTTAAATAAAGCTGGATATTAAAGGTTTCTAACTCCAAACAACTGACTCAGTTTGCTTTTATTCTGTCAAGTGAGGTGGCTTTGTGTTGAGATTCATTAATCTTTTCTCTTTGTATTTAGAAGTTTGGGGATAATTTTCTTGAGAATGCCTCTCTCCTCCTAGAAGTGATATATGAGAACAGAGTTCCCTGTGAATTTTCCTGGAACAGTTCTGAGTAAGTGTGGGAGAAAGGGCTGCAAGTGAAAGCTATAGTTTGATTATTGTCCTTCCCTCAAAGAGCTCAAGTTCCAAACTATTTTCACAGCGTTTTTAATGTCAATCAAAATATGGAGAGCAATTTCTTTTTCAACTGTTCTCTAAACCATGTAGGGAATGCAGTTTGGAAGGAAATCTATAATCTTGGGATTTGAGGATAAATTCCATTTTGAAACCAACATTTCAAAATCCCTGAAAGTTCAAACTTTGCTGCCACCACTCTCTCCTCTCTGCCTTGTGTGCTCCCCATCCCCCAACAACCGCAAGAAGGCATTTTTTTTTTTGAAATAAGTGTTCTACTTTCTATAGTGATGTGATGGAGCAAGGGGATTTGATATTTTACTTTGTATTGAACTTTAGGCGGCTCTTCGTGCTACTTTCCTCCAATTGAATATTAGCTAGAACACATCTCCCCAGATGGGGAGGTCAACAGAGCACAATGGAACTGCAGTGCAAAAAAAAAAAAAATCATTTTAATAAAGAGAAATACAATGGCAGAGGTCTGGAACAAAAAGTCACGAATAAAAAATTGATCTCAGTACAAGGAATGTGCAAGGACTGATCCATAGATAACATGCTGGGTTGTTTCCATTGTTCAAAGCCGATGGAATAAATAGAATAAATTAAATAATTCAGATTGAAAAATTTCTTTAAATAAATACACAATTCTTGCATTAAAGAGAAGAACCAGGTTTAAACTGAGCATGAAGGATTGAAATGAGATACATTAGAGCATGTCCTGATGGTGAGGCTATGAACAATTCTGATTGGCTTTTGTGACTAGCCTGAGGATTTCTTGCTCTGTGGCAGATAGTATAGGCTGGTCCTGAGTCCAGCATGGGTAGTCTCCAGTCTGATAAGCCTAAAATGCACCTCAATCGGCCCTTTCTTTTGTTTTTTAAGTTTATTTATTTGAGAGAGAGAGAGAGCACGAGCAGGGAAGGGGCAGAGAGAGAGAATCCCAAGCAGTCTCTGTGCTGTCAGCACAGGGCCTGACATGGGCCTCGATTGCAGGAGCCATAAGATCGTGACCTGAGCCAAAAGCAAGAGGCAGACACTCAACCAACTGAGCCACCCAGGCGTCCTTCAGTAGGCCTTTTCTTAAAAACACATATAATTGTCATGGAGACAACCTCCTGGTATCTTCCTGATACCATGAGTAGCATGGCTGCTCCTCAGTGAATCTTTAGCAAGACAGAAAAGTGACGTAGAGGCAGGCATGTAAAGGAATTAGCTCAGTCCCCATCTGCCTGCAGTCTATCACACGTCTTGGAAATGTGGTGGGGTGAGGCCATGGTGGGGGGACAGGGGAAAATGCTGACCAAGTGGTATGCAAATAGCATGGTAAGCCTGAGGAGGAGGTTAGATGTTGCCAAAGAATTTTCTGACTTTAAAAGAGATATCTGGGTACATTTTCTCAGAGCCTAAAAATAGAACTATTAGATACTTACCGAAAGGCCTTCATCTATGAAGCTAATCCAAGTTTGTCTTTAGAGAGATGCCCATAAGTTCTGAGTCCTTGGGTAATTTAAGAAGATACTTGCAACTCAGGCTTAACTTGGAAGCACTACCTTGAGAGCTCAGTCCTAGCACTAGTTCCCCTCTCAGATAGCCCAGACCTTTGAGGAAGCCATCAACTCTTGACCTCGTGTGTGGAATGGGCATTCTGATGCTTCTCCTACCTCCTATAGTAGTGAAGATGTCCAAATGAGATGAGGCTGTTTACCCCTCTTTTCTGTAGGCTGTCTGCTTCAAACTGTGTGCAATCTGAGGCCTCTAGACATTATGTTCATCTTGACTGGTACCCTCCACTTCTTACCTAGTATCCCTGATTATCTGTTCCTTCCTCAGTACCTTGACTAGTACCTTCTGAATTCTAATTATTTCTAGAACACCGAGCCCAGAGTCCAGGAAATACTGGTCCCCTCCAGTGTAGTCTAAATTTTGGCCTTGGTGATCAGTGACCAGGAGAACACAAGTATCAGGAGGCAGAATGAGATGGGTCGTCAGTGATGCAAGGCCCTGTCCAGGAACCGAGAAATCCGAAGATCTACTTGAGTAGAAGACCAGTGACAAGGTGCTGACAACAGAAAGGCCTTAGTAAATGAGGCAGTTTCTCTGCCTCCAGCCAAAAGCATGGAACTAATCCCAGCATGTCAAGCCTGGGCCTCGTAGAGAGGGTGAGGTAATCAGGAGCACCTGGCTGTGGTTCCTGTTGGTATTGAGACCAGACTGCTCCATGGATCTAGCCTCTACTCCTCTGTTTCCCTCGGTCTTTAGTATCCCCAGCTGGCTCTCCGGTGACTGACCCCTGGTGGCCTCCCTAACTTCCCTACCCCCAGTCTTCTATTTCTCCCAACTTCCCTAACTCCTCCCACTCCAGTTCACACAAGTGCTTTTCTGATCCAACACGGACAATTTGTAATGCCCCAGCTTTAGAATGAAGCCCAGAAAACAGCAGAAGGGTCATGATAGGGGAAGACCTCTTCAGTTTTTTTTGGCAGAGCAGGGAAGAGTTAGAGCAGACAGAGTAGATGTTGGAGCAGACTCTGTGGAAAAGAGTCACTCTGCTTTTCACCCCCAGACTCACCTTTGGCTGGCAGTGAGTGAGTGTGGGAGGTGGGCAGGAAGGAAAGGATGGCTGTGGGCACGCAAGAGAGGTGAGGGGGTAGGCCTATCATTGTTCTTCCCCGTGTTGTTGCCATGGATACCTTTGAACCTTGATAAAAACTCTAAACCCTCAGGTCCTTTGTGAACCCACCTTTTGTGATTGGCAGGTGAGAAGCCATGAGCCTGGGGTGGTTGGGCTGGCGAGTGAGGTAAGGTCTTGATTTCCATTGGAGACAAGGGTGGATGGGAACGGAGCATGAGTGGAGGTGTCCCTTCCTGTTTCCGAGATTTTTTTGAAGGAAGAAAGGATGGTGTAAATACACGGATACATAGAAGTAGATGACTTCATATGGCCTCCATTTCAAAGAAAGGAGATCATCTCTAGAGAAGCAGTTTTACGTGGGGAGCTTGTAGGGGCTGGAGAGGCTGGGAGTACCTCCAGTGAAGTGGGTGCTGAGAGAGCACCAAGAACTTAATAAAAGGAGTGCCAAGCAGCGGTCAAGGAGTAATTGAAGGAAAATAAATATTTGGGAGGGGGAAGTATTTTAAATGAATTGAGTGTTCTCAGTAAGCATTCATTTTAGTACGTGGCTTTTCTTTATATATACTTCAGTGATGGATAACTTGAAGATAAATTGCTTTTTAATCATTTCTTGAGGTTTCTGGCATTGTTTTGTGAATATACGGATGAAAACATTGGCTGTAAGGGACTCATCTTACTTGGAGAGGGGCATACTAAGTACGAATATGTAATTAGTTCCTTTCACACCCACCTGTAACATTCCCTCTCCCTTGTCTCAACCTGGGGAACTAAGCAGACATCACCTGTGTGCTAAGGATGGGCAGGACCAGGGCAAAGTGCCCAAGAGGTCCAGGGACCAGAAGCATCAAGGACATTAGTTCCATGGGGATCAGGAGGGTCTAAGCCAGAATGGAAATAACGTTTAACAAGGGACTAACGTGTGAATCACAGCCCACTAAGTAAAAGAAAAACAGCAAAAATCAGAAGGCAGGCAGAGGCTTAGAAACAAAGAGCCAGCTTATTCGCAAGGCAGTGTGCAGACCAGTACAGTAACATGGGCGAGAACACCTGGCACTGTGCTCAGAACAAATAGAATCTATGTTAATAGGCTTCGGTAGCTCAAGGGAAGGGACAAGATTGTAAGATGCATATGGCATAATAAAGGGATGGGATCGCAAGGAAATCCAAGAACAGAAGCCACCACAGGACTGGGGTTCAAAGATGGGGTTTAAATCAAGGTGGGTCAAAGTATCTCAGCAGAGGTCTCTGTGCTTCTATTAATGTAACTCAGCCGCAGCACACGTGGCTGCTTCTTCCTGTTGTTCTACAGACTAGAAAATTCCTTCTGTGCTTCCTGATCAGATTCCGAGAGAGGAGTCCTGAGTGGTTCAGCTGATAACTATTGTCTTTGGCAAATCCCTTAGCAGGAGGAGGTATCAGAGGTTCCTGGCATGCTTATGGATGAATTCCCAGTGGGTCTGGAGCAGTAGTCACTGCCACCCCTGGGGAAAATAAAAAGATCAGTGGGCAGTTTTACTTAGAAGAGAAAGTTAGGCATGGAAGGCAAATTAGCTTGAATGTCCAACAGCTACCAGTGAAGGTCATTCTAATTTTTATGTGACTGAATTCCTGGAGAGGCAAACACTCAGTGTCAGGGTCATACAGTATTTGATGACCACTTTGGCATTGTCCAATGAACCAATCTTAAGGGAGGTTAGCTTGGAAGCTTGCACCGCTAATAATTGAAAAAATAAGAATTACCCATTTGAGAAAGATTCTAAAGAAAAACACTTGAGTGTTTTTGTTGGCATGAAACTTTGTATGAGTCATAGGTGTGCTATGGCTCCCCCCCTCAACTAAGGCAATCTTTAAAATTCAATAAATAATGACTTAATAATTGTCATAAATAAAAAACTACCTCTCAATGTAAATGACAGTATTTCATAAGCTTAATGCATAAAAGCATACTCAATCAGTGGAAGTTTCAGTTCTAAGCAGTGTTTGTAGTGTAATCTTTCATTCACCGAACACCTGTCTTGATGGCTGTCACAGGAAGTAAAACAAAACAAAACAAAACAATGTGCTCTACTCTTGGCTTGTTCCTCAGAGAAGCATTCCCAAATATGTATCCTGGAATGAGTGTCAAAGGCGGTCCAGGAGGGTCAGGAGAACAGAATATGAGGAACAGATAAGGGATCTGGAACTGATAATCCCAAAGGAAGGAAAATTAGGGGCCACATGGATGTCTTCAAATATTTGGAGTACTTTCATATGGAGAGGGGAGAAGGCATTTGTGATTATCAAGACAGCAGAACTGAATACATGTATCCTGTATTTTTAAAGCTGGGCAGGGTCTTAGGAGGCATTTAGCCAGGGGGTGCAGATAATTTTTCATCTGTTTGCCAGCTCGAAGCAACTGGTAGGGATCATCTGGGTCAGTGTATTGAGAAGGGTTCTGAGGCTGAGTCCTAGGCTTACTGGAGGCCACAGATGCTGTCATTGACAGTGATGTCTGTTGTGGAAGAAAAGGGACATTACTACTCAGGTACCATGTATTTCACATCATTGATGTGGTCCGTAGGTTCCTAACCTCTGCACTTTAGATCCCTGGGAGGCCACAAAATTATTGCAAGAGGTTAACAAATCCATATATGCAGCAAATGTTTTTGACAAACTGAGTAAATAATACATCTTGCACAGTATGTGTTACTATTTTTCTAATTACATTGATGCATTATGAAGATAAAATGTTAATTTACTTAAAATAGTTATTGAATTCATAGTAGCTTTTGGTATTGTATTTTCTCACTCAGCTAGTGAACTTAAAACAGACATTATGTGGAAGTTGGGACAAGAAATTTACGGTTTTAAGAAGAAATGCTTGGAAAAAAAAAGAACCAGTGATTTTTCATTTTGCAGATGAGGAACTAAAGCCTAACCATACCAAGTAAAATTATACATGTATTTGTAAGTTTCTTTGATTAATGTCAGTAAGATTTATAGGGGCAGGAACATCTTTTTATTATTATTATTATTATTAATATATACCCAGTTCCTGGCACATCACAGAGGCCCAGTATCTGTTGAATGAAAGAACAAGCCAAATGACTTGACCAAGATCTCCCAGTTAATTAGTGGCAAAGGCAGTTCTGAAACACACAGCTTCTAAGTCCCAGGCTGTTAACAATTTCAGTCTAATGGATTGCTTCCCCTGAAAGAAGCAAGAGAGAATGTCCCGTTATAAACAGTCCATGGATTTGGCTTATACATTACAGCCCGATTTGCCTATAATCAATAGTCCAGTAGACCTTAACCAGTGTCTTAATCAGGATCAACTGTAGGGCTTTTTGAAAACATGTATCCCTGAGTACCATCCCCTGGAGATTGTGATTCAGTAGGTCTAGAGCAAGGTCCAGCATCTGTAGTTTGTAAAAACTCTCTGGTGATTCTGCTAAAATCCCTGGCTCAGAAACAGTTCTCTACATCTATGCTTAAAATAATTTATAGTAGATGTATGGAGTAACTTATTCCTCAGAAGCCTAGTTGTTTAGTTTTGTGTAATTTCTTTCTGAAAGTTACAGCGTTATATTCCAAATAATCAGTTTTCCCAAAGAGTCTCTTCGGAAGAGCTAGAATATTTGTCTGAAAATTCCTCCAGCTTCCCATATTCTTGGTTTGGGCACAAAGCTATCAACCCTGTAAGGTCAAGTTTTCTGATGAGATTTCCAGTGTTTGCTTTTGTAAAGCATTGGAAATGTGGCAAGAATAAAATTTCTCATGGTATTTCCACTTCCTGTTCCAGCCACCATTACTAAGTGAAATTTAGGATTTGGGGGAGGGGTGAATTGAGAAAAAATTTTCTCTTTACGTATTTCTGTCCTTAGGATGTTTGTTTAGATTACTTTAGATATTTAACTTACCAGGAAAAACAGAAGATGTTTTTCTCTGTCCTCAGCCTTGTGGTGAGGAATGTACAAATCCTGAGCGGAAGGGGGAAGAAGCTTCCTCCACGCTCCCCCTGCATCTCCTCTGAGGCCAGGGCCATCACAGTCTCTGGTTTAGGCGCTTCTGTGGATGGGCCTTTCAGAAGCATCTAAGCCCTAAGAGACAAGAGGCCTCAGGCAAATGCTTTTGCAGAACTGAAAATCCATCTCTAGGGTCAATAGGCAGGAATTACATCCTGAAGGTGTAACTTGTGCAGAAGAATCTACCGTATTCAGAGCACCAAGGACATAAATTATATTCACTGAGGATTATAGAGCTAAAAGTATCTCTGCGTGAGTAACCTGGTCCAGTAAGAATGCCAGAATTGCTACTGTGTTTGTACCGATGCAGTTGGGTTTATAGAGCAGTGCTTCCACTGTGTACATGAAGGCAGGGCTTGCTGGAGAAGAGCAAGGAATTTGATTAGGATCCACACGCATAATGACACCACACTGACTCAGTCTCATTTCCCTCTGACACTGTTCCCCCTCTCCATGCTCCCTAAACCGTAGTATGGGAAACCAGCTCATACTAGTTCCCAAAAGCCAATTGTTAAATTTTCAAGATTTTGAGACCCAGCTGTTAAACATAGTCATTATTAAAAATTAAATTCGATAAACTTATAATTAAATTATATTAAAAACCAAGGTAATAAATACTCAAAACTCATTCCTCCCTAATTATTTTCTTATGTTTTATTATTATCTGTGATCTGGAAGTTAGTTACATTTATTGTATCTGTATGATGGAAAAACACCACTGAAATTAGCAAAGGCTACAAATCAGACTCCGCTGCTCTCCCTTAACCTCCCAGAGTTTGTTGCGAAACATTTACTACTAATTCACCTAAGGTATCAAGTGGATAAAATTAGCCTCTGCACAGGAGAGCCAGTCAGAATACCTCTTTTACTTTGTTGAATGCAGATTCATAATGTATGCTTATGATTGCATATTTATTTGTTTGTTGATCATTTCTTATGCTCTAGAACATAAGCACCATGAAACAGGACTTTGGGTTTTTCAGTGCTGTGACTTGAAACTAAAAAAGTGCCTCACCCCACACACAGAAGAGAGTTAATGAGTAAAGGAATAAATGTCTATAATTTCTTCTTGATAAAGCAAGCTGAAGCCAGTATTCACGTTTGAACTCATTGATTCCTTTCTAATTATGTTATTACTGAATGCCTAGAACTGTGCCTGGCACATGCTAGGTAGCATATAGATGTTTATTAGATAAAAATCAAACAATTAATCTCCATACAACAACCAAATTTACAGGTAAGGAAACTAAGTTACAATTAGGTTAAGTAACATGTCTAAGCACACGGCCAGTAAGTGACAGAGCCAGGATTCAAACCTGGATAATCTGGCTCCATAGTCCACAATGCTGTGCTGCCTGTTGCTAATTACTCCAACAATGGAGACCCCTGGTTTGTGTATGGCCCCAAAGGTGTGACCTATTTGAGAACAAACTTTGGAATCCAGATGACTTAAGTTTATAGCTCAAATTTACTGTTTTCTAGCCTGTTTCTTCACCTATAGGAAGGGGATAATTATTCCTCCAATTACAAGGATTAGAAATTATATCTCTAAACTGCTTTGCACATGTGGGCACTAAATTAAAAATCATCAGCTATCGGCTCTGACTTCCTGTGAGTCTGTCTATAGGGATGGACTCCCACTGGTTCCCATACCCCAAGCCACACGCTCCCAGGTTGGCTACTCCATGGCCATTGTGTCAGTGGAGCAGAAGAAGCCAACTTCTTTCATGTCAGGTTCTCCATTGGGTAGGACCAGGACCAGTAGATATCAGTTGTAGGAAACCCTGTTTCAGGTCAGCATAAGCACTTTCTAACCATTTCTGTCTGTCTTTGGAGCTTGCACAGCCCTGCTCTGCAGAAGCAGACAACGTCCACCACTCCTTTCAGCCACAAAGTTTTCTTCCCTACCCTTATCATTGGATGTGTGTTGCTTTTAATATCCTAAATCATATTTATCTAGTACGGCTAATGGGGTTTATTATTCCTGAGGCTGGATGGGGTAGTGGGTTCTAGTTAAGTTTGTTTTGTTTAATTTTTTTAATGTTTATTTATTTTTGACAGAGAAAGAGAGACAGAGTACAAATGGGGGAGGGCAGAGAGAGAGAGGGAGACACAGAATCCAAAGCAGGCTCCAGGCTCTGAGCTGTAAGCACAGAGCCCAAGATGGGGCCCAAACCCACGAGCCATGAGATCATGACTTAAGCCGGAGACCGACGCTTAACTGAACTGAGCCACCCAGGTGCCCCTAGTTAAGTTTTTGACCTGGAATGAGAGAGGGAGGAAAGAGGAGAGAATGAGAGAGACAGAGAGAAGAGACAATTAAGACTTATCTGGAGAAAAATACTGAATTTGGGAGGGACAGTGAATAAAAATGGATGATGGATAGTTATCACTAGCCCTTATAGGTTAGAGATGGTTAAGAAGATAAGCTAGTTCATTCAAATATCTTGCTGGCACACTTATTACGTGACAGGCACTTCTAGTTGAAGATAACCACCTCAGGGCAGTAAAATAAATTAAAGAACTTGCCCAAAGTCACACAGCTGGCAAATGGCAGAGCCAGATTCAGTGCCACTCCCTGAGTCCAACCCTTTCCATTTCCTTACAGCTGTCTGTTTTGTGTCTTTCCTCAGGAATACGATGGAAACCAGAGCAGGAGGTTTCCATAACCAATCATTATAATTTGTCAGAGAGCCACATTGCTGTTCAAATAGACAAGCACATTGTCATTCCCTGCCATATAAGGAAGCAGGGCTAAACACCATTTCTTTCACTACTGACTCAAGAGATAATTCAAGTGAGAGACAGGATGAGAATCTAGGCCTATTACAGTTAAAAAAAAAAAAAAAAAGCCTGCAGGAATACTTTTGTATTTTTCTTTCCTGGTAGCAGAGATAGTTTGACAAGCAGTTACACCCTTTTCCCCGATTCAGGGGAAATATTCTGGAATTATGTACTGAAAGATGAAACTCTTTATTCAAGTATATGAGTCATTTTAGTCTTTTATCATGTCAAAGTTAGATATTCAAAAGGCCAAGACCGAGCTGGTTCTGTGAGGATCAGGTGGGAAGTCAGGGACTGTACCTCTCTGCACAGGTTGACTCAGGAAGTTAGAGTCCACTCACTTGGCCAGCCGTTTCAGATGTAGTATTTATTAATAAGTCTCCACATGTAAGTTTTATCTTCCTGCCTCAAACTCAGAATATCAGTGTGACCACTCTTTGCCTTAACAATCAGTCATAATGGGGATTTCAGAACACAAGCTCTATAACCAACTTCATGGAGGGAGAAACTGAGGCATGAGCAATTGAAATTATTTCCTAAGGACCCACCAGTCCAGTCTTGCCACAGGGAGTGCCCTTTCTTTTAGATAACTCAGAGAAACACTGCTTAGTCTTCTCAGGGAAAGGAAGGCCCTATAAAAAGTCTGGTCAACTTTTCCTCGCTCCCATCTTTGACCAGACTGCCTCTGAGGCATTAGTGCCCTGGGGCTTCTGTAACAAAGCACCACAAACCAGATGGTTGCAACAACAAAACTTTCTTGTCTCGCAGTTGCAGAGGGCTGAATTCCAATCTCAAGGTGTCAGCAGCATCAGTCCTTCCGAGAGCTCTGAGGGGAGGATCTGTTCCAGCCTTCTCTCCTTGGCTTATAGATTGCCATCTTCATGTTCATACAGCATTCTTGCTGCACATGTATCTGTGCCAAAATTTCCTCTTCTCAAAAGACACCAGCCATATTGGATTAGGGCCTATTCTAATGACCTCATTTTAACTTGATTACCTCTGTAAAGACCCTATCTCCACATAAGGTCACAATCTGAGGGTTAGGGCTTCAACATGAGAATTTTGAGAGTGGCACAATTTAACCCATAATATGCTCCAGTTCAAAATGGTGGTAGAAATCCATACAACGTATTTTCTGAACCTCTAAATGCCAAAGGCCCTATTGCTGGTGGTATTCCATCTTCCCTCTGGGTCTAGGAGTTGCTTAGCTAGAAATCACTTGGCCTTTTGAACTTGCTCTTGACATTTACTTACTGGCTTTTGCAGTACAAAATTCTGATGCAGTAAAAAGTCAAAAGAGGTCTCTGAAATGACGCACTGAAATGCTGCTTCACATACTGTGGCCTATCTGTGGAAGCCTGTGAAACCACGGTGGCAGACAGTCTGGTATGCAACCATCAGAAGTCGGGGAGGGGGCTTGGTGGTGGGAAAGCTTGGCCGAGGCAGCCTGTGAGTCTGAGAGGCAGAGCCCTAGCCGGATGTCAGCAGCTTTGGAGCAGCCGACTGGGAGGCAGCAACAGACAGACTTTGTGTGTGCCTGCGCAGGGTGGAAAGCAAGGATGGCCATTTTCAGTCATTTTTATACATGCTGCTCGTAACCACGAATCTCCATATACAAGAGAAAATATTAGTAGCCTGCACATATTTATGCTCTGAATCATTTGTCTTTTGTCTTTGTTTTCTTTTGTCTCTTCTGCATTTATCCTGAAGTGTTTATATACTTTTCCTCTCAACATTCTCCCTAACTTTATCTGTGTTTGGCATGGTTGATTACAAATTGCCAATGCATTATACCTTGTCTCCTAATGCCTTTTTTCTTTAGCCATTGTTTCTCTTCACCCCTTTTTAAAAGCTCTTCATGGTTCCATTTCCTAGTTTCAGTCTTACTTATGGCTACGCCCTGTCTTAGGCCAGAGGTGGCGGATAAGAGGGTGACGGTGCCATTTATTATCCAATCCAGACCAGGACATTTCCGATAGGGAAAGGAGGAGCTATTAATAATTTCCTTACAATAACAGTCTGAAGTAGAGACTCCCAGGCAAACTCAGATGGACAGTTATCCTATCTATGGTGTAGTTTTCTGACTCTACAGACCTCATTTCACCTAGCAACCACTCCTTCTGTTTCTGTACCCAAAAAAAAAAAAAAAAAAAAAAAAAAATTGTGTTCTGATTCTCATTTTTATTTCCACCCAAAAAAACTCAATGTGTGGTTCTATTTTTCCTTATCACCTCTTCTCTTCCCTCTGGGTCAGAGTTCTTCTTCTCCCTCTATCTCTTTTGTTTTGGTACAATCTTGACTGCCTCTCAGGGAGGCCACTCTGTCTGCCATTATACATGCAGGACAGATTTTCTGCATGTCTGAACACGTACACAAGCAACCACCACCACCATCAAATGTTACAATCTGCTTTGGGTCTCAGATGAGCCCTTATTGGACTGTCCACCACTTCAGCACCTTTGCCCAGAGACTAGCACAATCTCTACACCATGTAAGCAGCTGGGTCTAGAATTGTTGTGTAGATATGTTATGTGTGCGTGTCTGGAATCTTACAGGATATGTTTTTGATATGTGTGCATGTATACAATTAGAGTTACAAAATTTATGGCCTGAAAAATGAAGAGAAAATGAGAATCAAAGCTGTTTGTTTCCTCCATTATGCCTTCAGTAATTTGGGGTATTTTCACTTCTAAAATATTACGTACCAAAGGCCTAGCAATGCTGCTGTAGGTTTAACATCTGTAGAAATAAACTTCAAGGCAAAAAGATAGAATAAACATTGACTTAAGTCCCTTTCAAGTGTAGTTCTTTTTATGTTTCAATCACGTGCAGCTTATGGTTCATTCTGAAAGATCACTTCAATTATCAATTTAGGTCATGCGAGGAAGGCCTGAACCTCCTCAATTCTAAAATGAGAAAGGCAGAACATTCGCCTCTTGCAGATTGCTGGAAGCCAATCCATAGATACCTGAAAAACTTGCCAGTTGTAGCACTATGTCAGCTGGAAAAAGCTATTCTCCTTTTAATCTACTTACTTTCTTTCTTTTAATCTTCTTACTTTCTTTCTTCTTACTTTCTATGTGACCATAATTTTCTTTCTCTCTTAAAAATTAATGAATGAGGGGAAAAAACAATGAAAGAAGATACTTTATGGAAGGAAGTGAGGGTTTTATTAAAGCTTTCTCCTTCCTTCCTTCTGACCCTCCTCCCCTGTCCCTCCCCTCCTTTGTCATCCTTCTCTTTTCTTCTTCTCCTTCCCCTCTTCCTCTTTCTCCTTCTTCTATTTTTTGTTTCTTCTCCTGTTGGGATTTATACATTTGGAAATGTTCTGCTGTTGGCAGCCATATGCTTTAGCCATGATGGCCTCATGCCTCTGTTGCTTAGATAGATCCTTTTAAAAAGGCTTGAAAAGATAAGACAAGGAAAAATCAGAATGCTTCAGCCACATTCTGCAGGGTAGGTATATAGTTACAGTAGTGATGGAATGGAAATATATACCCAAGGAGCTCCCTATCGCCCTAAAACTGGACAGATGGTTATAGCAGCCAAGAGCTCTCTATCGCCCTAAAACTGGACACAGTGATTATATCAGCCAGCCTGGAACTGCAGACCCACCTGTGTTTGAGGAAATGAGAAGTGTGGGAGGTTAAGATTTTGTTTTAACTTTCATGCTTTTCCATATTTCTGTTCTTAGATATGCTGTTAAAATAAAACAATCACTCTTTCTACTGGGAGTAGTTTTTAGCTTGCTGGTTCTTCTTCCTGAGAGTATTCACAATAAGGTTTAAGTTTTTGAATCTTGGCTCTTATATTTTGTGGGGCCTCAGATTCCAGGTGGTGGTCCAATAGAAAAGTGGCCCCAGTTTCTGGCTCATGTCCACAGCTGATAGCCTGCATGACTTTGAACAGACTCCTTGTGCCTCCAGCTTCCCAATTATAAACTGACAATGGCCTTTTCCCTTCTCTCTAACACCCAGCTAGGGAGCAATGAGATCTTTAATGTAAAGGCATTTTAGGTAGCCAGAGATCTTTAATACATGGTTTTCTTTTATTTTTCCTTTGAAATATGAAGGCTTTTGCTAGTTGGGATTTTTTGGAAGATGTAAGTCATCTATTCATACAGGAAACTCTCTAGATTCAAAGTTTAGAATTTGAGATTTCCAAAAATTACTCTTTCTGGGGCTGCCCCGTCCCTAATTTCAGCCTTTCCTTCTTTCCTTGTTTTTAGCTCTGGGGGCAAGCATATTCCTTCCCATCCTCACCTTTAAAAGCTGTATTGAGGGGCGCCTGGGTGGCGCAGTCGGTTAAGGGTCCGACTTCAGCCAGGTCACGATCTCGCGGTCCGTGAGTTCGAGCCCCGCATCAGGCTCTGGGCTGATGGCTCGGAGCCTGGAGCCTGTTTCCGATTCTGTGTCTCCCTCTCTCTCTGCCCCTCCCCCGTTCATGCTCTGTGTCTCTCTGTCCCAAAAATAAATAAACGTTGAAAAAAAATTAAAAAAAAAAAAAAAAAAAAGCTGTATTGACAATTACCTTGTTTGAGGCAGTCTGAAACCCCAAGGTGGTAAAAAAGATCTTTAAGACAGGTTACCATTCAATTTGAGCTTTTTCTCCAGTATAGTCAGAAAAGTTTTTTTACAAGCTTTATCTAAAACCTAAGGATCTTGTCACTCTCAGATTTATTAAAATTGTCTTTCATCAGCATTTATATTTCTAACACGAGATCACTTATATGAAAGTGCTGTGCTTTGTAATGTCTATGATTATAATATCTATAGCCATATACATTAAAGTTTAAAAATGCTCTAGGAAACTAAAAGGAAGAGTAGAAGAAAAGCGTATTTGATCCTAGCAAGTGTGCTTGGGACCAGCTTGCACAAGCAATCATACGGGTGGGTCAAATTGTATATTTTTATTATTTTTACAATAAAATTTTATTTTAGAATAGATTTTGGATTTACGGAAGAGTTGCAAGAATATTAGAGTTCTGGTATGCCCACACCCAGTTTCCTAAATTGTTAATGTTACTATGCACATTTGTCACAACTAATGAAACAATATCGATGGCATTATTAACACAACTCCATACTTTATTTGGATTGCCTTAAGCTTTCCCTGATGTGCTTTACTTTTTTAAGTCCCTTAAAGCAGAATAATGTTTAATATGGTAAAAATGTAATACGGACTTTATGAAGATCTTGGTGGAACTCATAATACTTCAGTGAAAATTGCATAAACAAGCTCTTTTCTTGAACATATGCCATCCGGACCAGCAATCTCCTGAGGACTTTCCACCTGAAATACCCTGGGCCTCTTCTGGTCTCTGGTTTGTTTCCCTTGAGACCATTAGCAGATTCTTCAGCCTGCTCCACACTGATGCCAGATGTTGGAACCCTGTTGCTTCTGTCACTGAAGCTGGCCATCCCAAACAGATGGTAATATCTAGCAGCACCTACAACTGCCACTCCATGCTTCTGTTTTAGACAGAAGCATTAACGTGAAAGGGTTTGCCTGGCTGTTGAATTGCTGAAACTCTGCTCTTAAGTTGCACCATACCACATTACTTGTAAGAGCTTAGACACTAACGAAGGAAAAAAAGAGACCTTATCCATGTTCCCCCAAATCTTGAAGTCTATACATTTTGGCAATTTAAAAATATCACACAGTTTATGAAAAATAACTATTACTAAAATATAAATTATGGAGGGGCTTGCTTTATAGAAATCATCTCAATAATAAACAGCCTCCCGTATTCTAAGCTTCCAAACTGTCTTTGAAATATGAGTTAGCAGCAGATAATAGCAGAAAGAATCCATTAAATTCAGTTTATGCCTTTGAGCAACTTGATGACATCAGGCAGGTGACTCAGCCTTCTGAGACATCAGTTCTTATAATAAAGCGGTTGAACTAAATATGGTTTCTTCTAGCTCTATTGTTGTTTGGATTTGTGGCTTTATAACTTTCCCTTATTAGGGTCATTATTGTCTTTTCTATCACGGTTACTTCCTTAATGTTGTCCTTTACTAGCAAACCACTTGTTGGAGTGGGGAGCTAAATTTAGTTCAAATAGTAATTACAAATGAGTTGCCTTCAAAGAAACCAGTTTTTTGATTCATTATAGTTAGTTTGTTTTTAAAGTTCCTTTGTGTAGAGATATAACACATACAATGAAATAAATAAAAATGAAAATATATAATGATGAGGAAATGTTGGTACCTTTCTTGGTATCTTCATATAAAAATAATTGGAGGAATTTACTTATCAATGAATGAAACTAATATTGTTGACTCAAAGGTAGTTCTTAACAGCTTCTAAAAGCACAACAATATCAGCACTTTGTGTTGATTACCTAAGAATAAATAAAACTTCTAAGACACACTTTAATAAAATGAGTGATTGGATCAACTCTCAAATAGGAAGACATCAAAGTCAAGAAAGAGAGTAAGAGCTCAAGACTTGGGGTGGAAATGGTTACTATATTTAGCCATCTGCTTTGGTCTTTCCTGTTCCACATGTAGCTATATAGTTTACATAAAAATATCTCTCCAGAGGATCAGAAAGAACAGATTTATGGAACCAGATGTGAGTTAGCATTTCTACAGGTGTGGCTTGGCAGCTGAAAGAACATGTTGTACCAGGGATGGAGTTTCTTACTATGTAATCAATATAAATTACCGCTAGACTTTTATAGAGGTTGATAAAGCAAATATGTGTCATTTGGATAGGCCTTCTGGTATATAAAGAGAACCTGCTTCACTTGGTACACAACGTGAAAAAATGCACCATTTAGTATTTATAAAGGACTTGGTAGCAAATACCATCACAGTGATCAGACAAAGTCATTCCAGTTTGCACACAGAGGAAATAGTTGGTGAATAATGAAAATGGTGTTTATGTTTTTCTTCATCAAGAAAGACAAGGAACAGTTCATAAATATTTATAAAAGCTCTCAGCATCTGATAGGAAAGGGCCAAAAGATGAAAATGAATAGAAGACTGGGGAAAAAAACAGAATGCCAGAGAAAAGATAAAAAAAGTGGAATTAGTTAAACTAAAGAGGTGAATATCCTGTTTAAATGGTACAGAACGTCAGGGCCATAAAAAGATTAATTTGGTAAAATGTTGATAATTTTTAAAAGTTTCTGAATCTATTAATTTCCAAGGACGTTATGTCAGTATCTCCTGCAAACATTGTGAATCTGTCCATTTCTCCGTAGAAAATTTGTCATTATCGCTGTTAAAATTAGTCATATGTTTCAAGGCTATGTTGTTTGATACATATAAGTTCATGCTTTTTTTAATCTTCCTGGTGAAGTATTCTTTTCATCAATTCACCTTAAATTCTATTTTGTCTTCTATTAATATACATTGCTTGCTACTACATCTTTCTATGTTACTTATTAAACTTTATAAATTTTAAAACTTTCATTTTCGATATTTCTGTGTAATTATTGTAAAGGATATATTTCATAAATAGCATATATACAATTATAAATATAATTCTCAGAGATTTTTGTCATTTGCTGTATGAGATAAATCCATTATATTTATTATGATTAATGATATATAGGCTGTCCAAAAAGTCTGAAAACATAGCATAAACCTAACTTTAAACAATGTTAGTTACATTTTCAAATAATTTGCTCAGTATATTTTTATTCAAGCTTCAGACAGCAAGTTTCAAGCAGTTGTTCCAATTATTAAGTTTTAAAAACACAATGAAAATACTGTTGTCCCTGGCTTTCCAGAATTTTTAGCTCCTATGTAGTGTATTTATTATACAAGACATATTGAACATATTATTTGAAAATGTAAATAACCTGCAGCATAAAAGTGATAAATCTTTTTTTTTTTTAAGTGATAAATCTTTATCTGCAGTTGTAGGAGGTTAACAAGTAATGTCTACCATTAAGAAAGCCACTGTAGGGGCGCCTGGGTGGCGCAGTCGGTTAAGCGTCCGACTTCAGCCAGGTCACGATCTCGCGGTCCGTGAGTTCGAGCCCCGCGTCAGGCTCTGGGCTGATGGCTCGGAGCCTGGAGTCTGTTTCCGATTCTGTGTCTCCCTCTCTCTGCCCCTCCCCTGTTCATGCTCTGTCTCTCTCTGTCCCAAAAATAAATAAACGTTGAAAAAAAAAAAATAAAAAAAAAAAAAAAAAAAAAAAAAAAAAAAAAAAGAAAGCCACTGTAATCAACACAGTTTGACATCGTTATAAGAATAGACAAATAGATCTGTGAGACAGAAGGGAAACTACAGAAATAGACACCATATTCCTCACCCTTCCAACATTGTTATGGCTGTATAAATATTGCTTCTACCTGACCAAATAGTATACTATAATTACATTTAATTTCTCAGACTACTCTCTTTCCCCTCCTCCTATCGTGATATAATAATTACTCTATTTCTTTTACCTGCTTAGGTTTCTATCACTAATGTGAATGTCAAGGCCTTTTCTATACAATCAGATACATCAGATGTTTGTCATTTTTTTTTTTTTTATTGAAAGATACCCTTCCTGAAAACATCTTGGAATTTTCTAGATTTGTTGCACAGCTAGTTGTTCTAAATCTTTATTTCACAGTCATCTTAAGAATTTCCTTCCTAGGATTGAAAGGAATTTCCTTTGCATGTGGGCTGAAATTTGAATCCTCTGCTTCCTAGATCCCATTCTTCCTCTTTCTTTATTTCCTTGTTTTGATGAAGAAAAGCATCTGGGAGCTTCCTGCACATGGGTGCAGAGGAGACACAGTTTTGTAAGCATCTTCAGTTTATCTTATACTTGACTGATTATTAGGTTGAGCATAGAATTCTAGGCTGGAAATCATTTTCCCTAAAACTTCTGAAAGTATGCCTGGATTGTCTTCTAAATCGTCAGTGTTCATCTTAGCAAGTCTGATACCATTTTGATTCCCAAATATTTATATGCTGGCAGATTTTTTTTTTCTCTGTGGAAGTATTTAGGATCTTCTTTTTATTTTCAGTATTCTGAATTTTCATGACACGGGCCCTAGTGTCATTCAGATTTGTATTCATTCTTATGAACACTTAGTGGGCCCATTCAATCTAGAAAAATACATCTTTTAATTATGGGAAGTTTTCTTATGTCATTTTGGTGATAATTCCGTGTCACCATTTTCCATGTTTCTCTTTCTCTTCTGGGTCTCCTAAATTGATCCTCTGGTTTCATATTTTCTCAAATATTTTCTACTCTTCTATATCTTCATTTAATAACTGGGAAATTTCCTTAATTTTGGCTTTATATTCACTGCATTAAGCCACAATAATTTGAATTCCCAAGAGTTCTTTTGTTGTCATTTTAAATGTTTCTTTTATGATATTCTGATCCTTTTTTAGAAATGCAATAGCTCTTGGGGCGCCTGGGTGGCTCAGTTAGTTGAGCATCCGACTTTGGCTCAGGTCATGATCTCATAGCCCATGAGTTCGAGCCCTGTGTGGGGCTCTGTGCTGACAGCTCAGAGCCTGGAGCCTGCTTCGGATTCTGTGTCTCCCTCTCTCTACCTCTTCCCTAGTTCATACTCTGTCTGTCTGTCTCTCTCTCAAAGATAAATAAATGTTAAAAAAAAATAAAAATGAAAGAAAGAAATACCATAGCTCTCTATGGGGCACCTGGGTGGCTCAGTCAGTTGAGTGGCTTACTTTGGCTCATGGTTTGTGAGTTTAAGCCCTGTGTCGGGCTCTGTGCTGACAGCTCAGAGCCTGGAGCCTGCTTCGGATTCTGTCTCCCTCTCTCTGCCCTTCCCCTGCTCACGCTCTGTCTCTCTCAAAAATAAATAAACATTAAAAAATTTTAAAAAAAAAGAAATACAATATCTCTCTTCTCTTTTTAAAAATGTTTATTTATGTATTTTGAGAGAGAGAGAGTGCCAAGGAGGGGCAGAGAGAGAGACAGAGATAGAGAGAGAGAGAGAGAGAGAGAGAGAGAGAGCGCGCATCCAAGCAGGCTCCATGCTGTCAGTGCAGAGCTTGACTTGGGACTTGAACTTACAACCCATGAGGTCATTGACCTGAGCTGAAATCAAGAGTCAGATGCTTAACCAACTGAGCAAACCCAGCTGCCCTACTTATTTCTCTTATCTCCTTCCCTTATCTCTTATTTCCTTGCAAACATCACTTATATTTTGTTCCTCTCTGTTCCTATTTTCTGTTGTTCCGTCTTTCCTTCTTGTCCCAGATCCGTGTCTGGCTTTCCTTCTTTTCTGTGATTCCTGGCTGGCTGTCTGTATATGGGACAGAGGCAATAAAAAAATTGACTGGATCCCATTCCCTCACACAGAAAGGGACTATCCCCCCTTCAGCTCAGAGTTTACCCCTTGCTGATAGATTGCTTCCCCATTAGTAATTTACCATGGGTAGAATATTTCTATTCCTGTTTATAAATGGAACACCACCTGCCTAGCTCTTGGCTTTATGCAGGAGCCCAGTTAGTTTTGTGCCGTGTTACTAATGAATGCTTCCACATGTTTAACTCAGACTAACTTCTCTGTCTTTGAATTTCCTTGGTATTTTGTAACCTGAAGATGTTTCTGTCTTGTTTTCAAGCTCATCTAAGTATTTCTAAATGTTTTTCCTATTTTTTTTCTGCAACATATATATCTTTGAAGCAAAGTAAGAACACTTCTTGCATCTGCTTGGTTTAGCATGTTAAACAAAAATCTAAAGCAATTGATTTAAAATTCTTATCTCTTAGAGCACAGAGTACATTATAACATTATAATGACTAAGTTTGCTTGTGCGTTTGTTATCAATTCTTAGCCATCAGTTTTATCCATAAAAATCATTCCCATTAGAATTTTTATAGTATTTATTTTTCTCTGTATGTCAATTTGGTTTATTCACTAGACAAATTGGTAATTTGGGGATGTTAGCCAAAGGGGAAATTTTTTTCTGGTAGTTTTAGTCTTGTTTGTTGATTTTTAAACCACAATCTGGCTTCTGACCTGATAGATGAAACCAAATGATTTAGAATATCTCAATATCTTTTTTTTTTTCAACTTTCAAATTTTCACCTATTTCTTCATTCAGTCTGCACTATTAGAGGAAAATTAAATTGGCCAAGTGGAGATTTAGCCTTGAAAATATATATATATATTCAAATATATATATATTCAAATATATATATATATATTTAAATATTTATTTAGTTTTGAGAGAGAGAGCACAAGTGGGGAAGGGGCAGAGAGCTGGGGGACAGAAGATTCAAAGCAGGCTCCGTGCTGACAGCAGCAAGCCCAATGAGGGGCTCAACCTCATGAGGCATGAGATCATGACCTGAGCCAAAGTCGGACGCTCAACCGACTGAACCAACCAGGTACCCCCTAGGCTTGAATATTTTTGAAAGGTAACTTGTTGCCTCTCTCTGAGACAACAGCTATGGTGGGAGGCAGACACTCAGAAAAGTGATACTCTATGTATATGTACAAGTAGAGAACACTCATCATGGTCACAAGAGCTAGCCACTGGTTCTTATTTCTGTTTTTCCATGCTCAACATCTTAAAATAGAAATCATTCTGCTACACTAGGAGAAATGAACATCCTGCTCTTGGAGGGTTAGGAGGAATATGAGATCTGGAGACCTCAGACTGTATATACCTTATAGCATTAGCCCAACCATACAAAATTCTTTTCATGGTAGCATGGCTGGTTTATTGAGGAGTCTCAATTCATTGAGGATCTAGAGACAAAGTGATTTTGTTTTTATCTATCAGTACCTCTAGCTGTTCTGTGTCAAACTTCCTTTTATCACTGAGAACAGGAATTTCTTAATTACGTCTTTGCCCAGCTCCTAAATTTGAGGAAGGTAAATGTTTATTTTAAAGTTGAAATGTCATCTCATATCTGATTCAAACCTCTGCTCCCACCTGTACCCCACTGACCCCAAGCTAGAGTCCAGTGACTTAAGAGTTATAGGGCTGTGTCTTTTGAACAACTTCCCCTCCTTCCCAGTGAATAACTCTGGAAGGTTGGGGAATGGGAGAGAGGAGGAAGAAAAGGTCTCTCCTGGGCTTCCCGAAGTAATTGGTTATTATAAAATGACCTAAGCTGATTTGTCTGGCTCTTTGTGGTGAATGTCAATAGTCTCCAGTCATTAGATGTAGGCACTGCTTCCTTTCAGATAACCTCAATACCATGTGGTATGCTATAATGGAAGCCAGTCTCGGAGACTAAATTCTTCACATGTGCAAACATTTATTAGTAGGCACAAAAACAATTACAAACCCCATTCTGTACACTTGGGGAAGCTCTCTCTTTATCCTTTTGGTTGCCCTGGCAAGCACCTTATGCAAAAGGTTCACTCTGTGGCAATTGTAACAGTATTCTGACTGCAGAATCAGCTTCCCTTCTAGCCAGGCTCAAATCTTTCATTAAGTAGGCACAGGCCTGAATAGAATTCTGGATTTATGGCACTCCTCTGAATGCAGGGCTTGCCAGATTCTTAATCCCTGTACACACAATGATGGAGATGCCTATGCAAACCCTTTTAATCAACCCAATCACATGTATTGAATACCTGCACATGTGCCAACTAAAAAATCATTTCTGTGTCTTTTATGCTAATTTATAGAACTTCAGGTATGAATTTAGATAGTGGTATGTAAATACTAGTCTTCTGCTTTCTGGAGTGTATACTCTTCACCTGGGATCCTTCATGTTGACCACAATTCCTAGGGTACAGATTATTTTACACACGTATAGATTACACTGTCTACACTAGAGTATTTACAAATAAGTTTCCAACAGTATAATGTTGATCATAATGCTGAACTAACTCTTTGAATATTGGTGGTGAGGGACTCATTCCCAAAGGATAAAAAGTAGTTAAAGATTTTAGGATGAAAATAAAATAATGGTAAGAAAATAGTCTAACCAGGGGAAAAGCTAGCTCATAGAAAATCTGTATTTACTAAGAGAATAATTTTAAGGCTAGAATCCATGAGGATTTTATATTCCTTCAAGCTCCCTACTTTCAGCAAAAATTACCAATAAAGCTTCATGTATTATATAGGGGACAAATAATATATTTGCAAATTGTATACCCGCTGCCAATGTTGCTCTTGGCCTTGGAGTGGCTTGCTCATTAAACATATGATTCTTTCTCATGGCTTCGGAATTTTTTTTCAACACAGTATTCCAGGCAGCTGAGGCTGATAGGTTAGACTGACAGACTAGAGAGAACCTGCTGTAGTACAAAAGGCAAGAGGTCTATACTAGCTCTAAGACAGAGGTAGAAATTTGAACCCTTTTGTGCTTCTACTTCCTCATCTGTAAAATGGCATGGCTGGGGGTTATAAAAACTAAATGAAATAATATAAATAACTTAGCACAGGGCCTGAAGAGATTCAATAAATATCATTCCCCTCCTGTTATAACCAAAAAATTTTTACCAAGCTGATATACATTACTTTCAGCTCTTGTCTTTTCCAGGAGAACACCATTTCATCTAGAACAAAATGTGCATTCAATAGGGCACAGTTGTCTATATTTTGACTGTCAGTTTTAGCCATGTCTGTCATTTTTTATTTTCCAACATGAAAAGAGAGGTTTAGAGTAGTCACTTTGGAAAACAAATAAAATAAGATTAAAATTCCCTCAAATCAACTTTGGAGCAACTAAAATATTAATGCCTTGACAGCTTATTCACAATTGCAAAAGGCTGTGAGCCAAAATTTTGCTTTGTATTGTAGAGGTGATGAGAACATATTTTCATTGCTAGAAAAAAATTAAGCTATACAGACAGAAATGGGATGTAGGAGCCAAATTCCACAAGAACACCCTTGAGTTTAAGGGTTCCCTCCCCCATCTTTTGACAATATTTAGAAAACCAAAGATTATAAACTTTGAAAAGGAATCTTGGATGGCTTACAGATATAGTAAGGTCACAAAAACACTTAGTAGATACAGAAGTTTTATAAAAGTATTTAAATTGATGAATATTACCCTCAGAAGTAGCATAAGCTTAAGGATCATAAATGCTAACTAAAAGTGAACATATTATGACTAGTTGCCAATTGCTGTCTAATCAACTGAATTGGCCTAATCCTGCATTGTCAATAAGCAGACTTAAATCATACCCATATGCAATAAATCAAATGGTTGGAGATGACAAATCTTCCTATGGGTTACTCTCAGCTGTCTTAATCAGTGTTTTCTAAATTCTCTCAGTTTCTGCCTCACCTTTGAACTGCCAGATTATGCCTGTTGAGGGATCTATTCTCCCTTTCTCCAGTTGGTTATAATTATACCATGATTTATTTACAAGAATATATACTGTGAATTCACTGTCAGTAAGATATATGCATGTTGTTTTTTCCAGTAGTCAATATACTCTTGCCCAGCGCCCTAGGACAAAATGGCGCCCTCTGAGATGGCTCCATGAGGAGAGAGCTAATCTGCGACCATTGAACTGGCCATTGAGAGACTCAAACCATTGACTTCTTCATTAATGCTCCCCCTTGTGATGGCAAGAGGCCTTCTCCTTTCCTGCACCCAGTTTTTGAAATGGTTAGCAGTCAAACAAAGCACCAAGTTTTACCTTTGAGATCCGTTCAGGCCTTCATTCTCTTCTTCTCTGCCTTTGTATTCTTAGTCTGCGAATACTTCCCCATCTGTTTTTAGGTGATAGCAGTGTGACTAGGTGTGTGTGGGCAAGCCTCCTCGTAGCTTCTGGGCCTAGCAGGAATGACTAACCACCCAGGTTGCATACAGATTTGCCCAAGAACATATCTATCAACATGAGCTGTCAGCTAAGAAGATGGTTTTCTTCCTTGGTCTTGAGTGGTTTTTTTAATTCACTCCCTACTGATTGAAAGTCAGTCCATAATTCAAGGTTCAAGTCATACTACCTCCTTATTGCCCCAGTCAGAATTAATAGTTCTCCTGGGTTTCAATAGCTTAAACCTCTGTGTATTGTAACTGACCAGTATGGTTTACTACTCCGTTTTCTCTACCTCACCATCAGGAAGGAATAATTTTCATTGATCTTTGTATATCCTGCCCTCAGTTCTACTGCCAAGCACGTTTCAAGCACAGAGTAGAAGGTTAACAGATTTTGAATTCAATTCAATTAATTGAAGACAGGAATGTTCACTAACACTGTATTAATACATCTAATATTATCCTGCCTCCCTGGGGAATCTTAACTGGGGAGAGGGATTGCCAAGTATAATCAGAATCACCTGGAGAGTTTTTTCAAACTACATAGGCTGATAGAATGGATTGTTTTGCTACTCAGGACACTCTGGAATTATCTCTACTCACTCCTCACCAATCCTTATCCTTTAAGAGACATCATTTGGAACCTTCTATTTACTCCTATTCACTTTAATGAAAACCTCATAAAACTAGCCATGATGTGTTTTCATTACATTTGAAGTTTAATTGACTGATAGCTCTAGCATGATGGAAATACTAGATTATCTTAAATTACATTTAAACGCAACTATTTACAAGTGGTCTAGTAAAAACCAGCTTCTTAGATGGGCTATTTTTAATATTTCCTAAAGAAGTTATTGTAGATGGGCCAATTTTCCCTCTTTGCTTGTTACTTTAGAAGCCCATTTGGACATGTTCTATCCCTGATCTAGTTCTCTCGCCACACTGGCTACAGGGTAGTGCATTTTTGTTTGAAAGGGTCAAAACATTCAGATTCTGACATCCAAAATATGTGCTTGGGTTTTTTTTCTAGAGTCAAAACCCCTGAAGTATAAATCCTTTTTAAATGAAGAAAGCAGTGCCAAAAGGAATGAAACATTTTTGGTCCTTCTCCAAAACAGAGAGATAGCACTGGAACAGGAAGTGGATGATTTAAATATCCACTCGGCATCTTGGCAACATATTTATGTTTAAGGGACTTAAGGTTAAAAGGTTTTAGTCTGGCCTGGGAACGCTCTATCTTCCCCTAGGGTTTGGAGCTTTGGGGAAAACTTTTAAGCATTTATCAAATATTTGCAATTAGCCATTTTTCTGAAGCCAGATTGTTACTGGGAATGTCATAGGACAGTGTTTCTGGTATGGAACATACCACCATGACTCTCCTGCTTTTTATGATTATCTCTAGCAATCTAGCTTGGTATGGTGGAAAGTTGCTTTATTTTCTAAAAAGAGAGAAGAAAAATGAAGTCCCCAGTTCTTCTATATACTTCTCCCAAAGCTAGAACTACACAGAATTAACGAAGAAGCAGAATGCAAAATTGGGATTCAGTGGATTGTGTATCCTGCACCTGTTCATATCACTGTAACTTCTTTTCTTTCTTCCTTTCTTTTCCTTCTGCTTTTATTCCATTTATCTTCTTCTCCCCCACTCCCAACTTTTTTTTTTCCATTCTTTTAGGAAGTCGATGTGTTGACTTTTTAGGTCATTTGTTGAACTTTGGATTTTATTCTGTATGAATCAGGAAGCAGTTAGAAAGTTGTGATCAAAATAATGATATGAATTGAATCCCTGTGTTGTACACTTGAAACTGATGTAACATTGTGTGTCAACTATACTTTAAAAAAAAAAAAAAAAGAGCAATACAAACTGATTTAGAGTTTACATCTGGCTCCTGTGTTGAGAACAGAATAGCAGGGGAAGGCAGAAGGGACAGTGGGGGAGCTGATGTAACTGAAAGATAATGGTAGCACAAACCAGGGTAGCAGTGGTGGAGATACTGAAGGCAGGCAAATTTTAGATAACGTATTTTGAATGTAGGGTGTCGGGATTTGCTAATAAATTGGAGAGTTAAAGAGAAAGGGGCAGTGGTGTGCTGGTCATTAGGGCTCCTGAGAACCTACATTTAAATTTTTAGGAATTTTGTGAGCCAGCTGTTAAATATAAGCTATATTAGAAATTATATAAACTTCTAGTGAAATGAATTATATTAAAACAAAGGTAAAAATACTAAAAATTAGAAGACATACAGATGACTAGCAGACACATGAGAAGATGTGTATCATCAATAATCATCATGGAAATGCAAATCAAAACCACAATGAGATATCACTTCACACAAATCAGAATGATATCAAGAAGACAAGAAATAACAAGTGTTGGTGAAAAATATATGGAGAAAAACGAACCCAGGTACACTGTAGGAATGTAACTCAGTGTAATCACTGAGGAAAAACAGTATGGAGGTTCATCTAAAAATTGAAACTAGACATACCATATGATATACTACTTCCACTACTGGATGTCTATCCAAAGAAAATGAAAACACTAATTCAAAGATACACATGCACCCTTATGTATTATTTATAGTAACCAAGATATGGAAGCATCCCATCGATAGATGAATGATTGATAGATAGATAGATAGATAGATAGATAGATAGATAATTTCTTGGAATATCACTCAGCATTAAAAAAGAATGAGATCTTGCCATTTTCAACAACACAGATGGACCTAAGGGTATTACACTAAATGAAATAAGTCAGATAGTGAAAGACAAATACCATATGATTTCACTTCTGTGTGGAATCTAAAAACAAAACAAAACAAATGAAATAACAAAAACAAATAAGTACTAAAAATGTATCACTTCCTAATTATTTTGCTGCATTTTTTATGATTATTCATGCTCTTTAAGTTATTTGTATCTTTTGTATCTGTATGGTGGAACTGCTATGTAATGGCGTGCCACTGTACATCTCTTCCCAACTCAGTGTCTAATGCTGTGACGTTCATAGTTACAAATGGATGATGATGGTAGTATTTACACAGAAAAGTTAGGCCTTCCCCTACCGCCTACCCTTCAGAGCTGAGAACCTGCTGTTACACATTTATCAGCACACCACTGGAAAGAGGAGTAAAAAATGAGCTCAAGATTTTTTGTCTAAGAAACTGGAAGAATGGAGTTTCCATTACCAGGAAAAATGTAGAAAGAGGAGTTGTAGAGAGGAAGTCAGTAGTTTGGTTTTGAACATTTTAAATTTGGCATGAACATTTTGTACCTGATTGGAAGTGGTAAGTGGGCAATTAGATATACAGTCTCAGGTTCAGGGAAGAGGTCATGGGTGAAAATAAATATTTGAGAGTCATCAGTATTTGCATGATAGTTAGTGCCAAGAGGCAAGATGAGGCAGTGAGTTCGAGGGAGGAACACAGTCCGAGGACAATACTTGGAGCCTCCAACATTTAAAGATCAGAGTGAAGACCAACAACCAGCAGAGGAGACCAAGAACAATGGCCAATGGGAGTAGGAAGAGAACCAGGAGGGTGTGATGGGCTAGAAGCCAAGTAAAGAAAGGACTTCTAAAAGGAGAAAGTGATCAACTCTGTCAAATGCTAATAGGTTAAATAAGACAGTGACTGAGAATTGGTCATTGGATTTGGCCATGTAGAACTATTGATGATCTTGAAAAGAGTCAAGAGGATGGTGGAGAAACAGCCTGACTGGCATGCATTCAAGGAAACGATGGGAGGGAAAAAGGAACAGTAAGTAGAGACAACTCTTTTCAGAATGTTGTTGAAAGAGAAGCAGAGGATTGAAATAGTTGCTGGAGAGGCCTGTGGACAGATGTGAGTGAAGGTTCCTTTTTCTTTTTTTTTAATTTTTTTTTTCAATGTTTTTTTTTTTTTTATTTATTTTTGGGACAGAGAGAGACAGAGCATGAATGGGGGGAGGGGCAGAGAGAGAGGGAGACACAGAATCGGAAACAGGCTCCAGGCTCCGAGCCATCAGCCCAGAGCCCGACGCGGGGCTCGAACTCACGGACCGCGAGATCGTGACCTGGCTGAAGTCGGACGCTTAACCGACTGCGCCACCCAGGCGCCCCGAAGGTTCCTTTTTCTTAAGATGAGGTATATTTAGGCATACTTGTGTATGAGGGGAATAATCCAATGCAGACAGATAAATTGATGATGCAGAAGAGAAGTGACAATTGCTAGAACAATGCCCTTGGGTGGTTGAGAGAAGATGGAACCCAAAGCATAACTGGAAATGTTGACTTTAGGTAGGAGCATGGACAAATAAGGCATCGTTGCATGAAGAAAGGTTATCTGGAGTCAGCTGTAGGTAGATTGGAAAATATGGTGATGGGAGTCTGTGAAATTTTCATCTAATTGCCTTCATTTTCTCAGTGAAGTAGGAAGCAAGTTTATCAGCTGAGCTTAAGAGGGAAAGAGGAGGATTGGGAGGTTTTAAGAGAAGAGAGGATGTTTGAACTTGGGAAACAGAATTACCAGGTAGCACTAAGGATCCACTTGACATTAGTGATAATGAATTTTAAGTAAAACCAGTCAGCTTAGCTGTGAGTTTTCCTCCAGCTGGGTTCAGCTGCCTGCCTGTACATGGAAAGTGCTGTTAAGAGTGATGAATCATGGGATGTCATCTGGGAAAGGAGGTGGGTGGCTGAGGTATGTTGGATGACAAGATCAGGAGAGGAGTGTAAGGAACTAAGAGGCCAGGGTATTAGAAGGATCACATACATGAATATTTGAAATTACTGAGAATTAAGGCAGACATCGTATTGAAAAGAGTTACAACCAGGAGCTAAAACCTTCTAGAAATGAAGGGGAGTAATGCAGAGATCAGTAAATGACTGCAGTAAGGAGGGGTAGAGGGTGATATTTTTAGAGAGAAATGAGGGATGAGAAATGGCAAAGAGGAGCAAGGAAGACAACTCCTCCACCTCCACAAAGAAAGCTCTTTTTCCAGGATTAGCTATTAGTTGAAGTTAATACTCTGGCCCTCGACTGGATAAATGACAGTCATTTATCAGCCATCCTGAGATGACCACATCCTGACCTGGTTCATGGCCCTGGCCCCTCATCAAGAGGCACCAAGCAGTTGGACTAGAGTGTATGCCAGAAGTCAGATAGGCAAAAGGTTAAATGTCATGAGAGTCAGTTCAAGCCATGTATTTAATCTCTCATTGCCTGATTCCTCCTAGCCTCTAAGGGAGGAGTGGATCATACAACCTCAATCCTTTGGCCAAAGTCAATGGAGCTAGGGGTGGATGCTCAGCCCAAAGTCAACCAACTCATTAGGCCAACGGACATGGCTTGTGTGAAGAGCTCTCTACCAAAACATGGATGAGTTGAGCCTACCAGATTCTGTCTCTTGAGACTTTGAACTGAGAGCAATAGTTGGTAGTCAGTGGTGGGCACTGGAGCTGGGAGGTTGTGAAGTAGAGTTGAGATAAACAACAATACAAGGACATATGTAAGATGCATAAGCCAAAGCTTGAGCATGAGGGGAAAAAAAGACTCACCGATGACAGGCAACATGTGGCCTGGGAGGACAGAGTAACCTCAGTTCCTGATTTTCTCAGTTCCTGTCCCTGCACTCATTGAAATCTTTGCATCTTACAAAAACCACCCCTGTCTTTATATTGTACCTTAAGTTGAAAGACCCTTGACTTGAAGGTGATATGAATCAAGCAGAATCTCTTATCCAGATATTCAGACAAGGGGATGAGAGAGTGTGACTAGTTCATAAATGTTTGCTGTACTCAGAAGAAGGTCAGAGGACAGTGCAAAATCATACCCCTTTGGAACAAGTGAGCAGATCTGGGATCTTGGGATGTTTTACAGTGTCTCTGTGACTTTTGTTTCAGTCCAACTGTTGCACTGTTGGCTCCTGGAAGAAACACTAGCCAAAGAATCTAAAAACCTGAGTAGTGGTCTTGCCTGCACTGCTAACCGTGTGGCCTTACCCAATTTGAATTTGGATTTCTTCATGTATAAAATAGGGAGCTGATCATATAACATCTAGGTTCCCTTCAAGCCTTAACTTAAGGTGTCTGTAACTGCGTGTGCTCATTTTTGGGATTTTGGGACACTTGGTGCCCAGACCCTGGCTTTCATTCTCAGTTTTGCCTTGGTCTGGCTTTTCATTTCTTCTCCCACTGGTAGGAATGGGTCAAGACAAGTGTCAGGAGCATGGACCAGCTGTAGTACTTTTGATCAAGTTGCTGTCCAGTAGGTGACTGTGTCAACATCATGTCTAGATAAGTGATACCATGAATTCTGGACCCTCTTGGTTTCCATGCTTGCTGGCCTCTGTGAGTTAAGTGGGATATACACAGAAACGGTTGGATTTCAGCTGTACGTGTTATCTGAAAACTATTAATTTGTTTCTGTGTGAGAGAGAATGAGAAGGAGTGGGAAAGGAACATCTACTGTGGAAACATATTTATCTCTATCGTTAGTCATCCTCACAGTACAGAGCTGCTGCCTCTTTTCTCCCAGTGCTAGTGGGGCCTACAAGGGAGTTTCTCCATCATTGTTTCTAAGACTGTTTTTAAGAAAACAAGAAAAACGCTGTTTCGGATTTTGGTACACATCACTCTTGCTTTGTGAATAAAAGTTACTAAACACATTGTTAGAGGTATATAGATCTAATGTACCATAACATTACTTACCTACCTGAGATCTCTCCCTGGGGCATTTGCCATTATCTTAGGTCCATGATCAGCAGCATGGTTGCTCAAATAAGCTGTTGTATTTCATCAGCTCCTGCTGAATCATCAGTATTCTTTTAATTGTTTTAGAAGGGTGTCTCTTACCATTTCTTATGGTTTATAAGAATGAGGGAATGTTTAAGCCTATGTGACCCTAGTCCAGGGTTGTACTTCAGCTTCTAGAAGCTAGGAGGGTCTAGAGTTTTGACTAAATTGAGCAAATCTAGTGAACTGGTTGAACTGAAAGATCTGGTGTTTGAAACAAATGCTTAGAAAGAATTAGAGACAGAATACTTCCCACAACTTATAAATATATAATATTCTCCAAAGAAAATCTTTCCTACCAATAATATTTTAAAAATATATCCTCTATTTGGCATATATTCCTTTTGCGAAATATCGGTTTCTTAAGAATCTTACTTTTAATTGGCAATTGTGTTAACCATGGTCATTCATCTGTTCTCTTCTTGACTAGATCTAGAAGATTAGTTTTTCTCAGTGCTGCTATTTCTTCTCAGCCTAGCTAAGGGTTTTGCTAATTTAATCCAGTTAGATCATTTTTTTCCAGGGGCAGTCATCCTTCAGCCCTAATGTTAGATTTTTTTTTTTTTTTTTGGAAAAGTGCAAGAGTTTATATGCATAAATATGGACTATACAGTTTTAAAATAAAACTAAATTTCACATTAAATTGGAGTTTGTCTCTGTCTGGCCATATGTGTAATATTTCAAACCAGCAGATATATTCTTAGCACTGTACTAAGTAAGGTTGAAGAATGCAGCAGCCTGCCATGACCTTCAGCCCAAGAATCTCACAGTTTATCAATTAACAACCATTTATTGATGGAAATTATTGGAGTTTTACATTTTCTACTTACTAACTTTCACATGTTGGAGAAGGTGGAGCTCGACTAACTATATTTAGTTTGCAATTTAAAAGCTACTCCAAAATATTTGAAAGAGCTTATGATGTCATTCTTAGATCATGTGTACATTCTTAAAGCCAAAACCATTCCTGAACAGCCTCTTTCCGTTCAGCCAATTTAAGCGAGCAGTTGGCTGTTTGGTATATGTAGTATCAATTAGTTTGGAAGATTTGTGTTCATGTTTCTGCTTTGACTTAACTGGCTAGAGGATTTTTGGTCTCTAGATGAATGGGTAAAATGTAGAGAGTAAGGGCATTTTGAAGTGAACTGTACAGCCTTATGATCAATGTCTTCAACCAAGTACTAACGAAGACAATACCAGTGGTTCCAAAGCTAGTTACATTTCATTGACAATCCCATGGCTTCAGTACGTGAGGTTTCACTGAGTCAGAAGGTAGAACAATGAACTTAACTTTTTTTGAGTGTCTCTGGTGGTATCTGTTTTCTTCCTCGCTTTATAGTCATTTACCTTTTGTTTTGTAAGACCATGTTAGAGAGGTAAAGACAGAATTCATTGAATTGGATGAACTGTTGTAGAGAATATTAGTGTTATAACCCAAGTAATAAAGTGCTGTTTACATTTGCTAAAAAATTATGATTGCTTAAATTTTAGTTTTATTTATTTTTGTTTCTAGTCTTCTTATGTAGGGTAAAATTGTCAAGAGTGTGCCTCTGGAGGAGTACAGGTAGACAAGCTTGCTGGTAGGGTTTTATATGTCAAAGAAGACTATGTCAAAAAAGATTCTGTTTAGGGGCACCTGGGTGGCTTAGTTGGTTGAGCATCCAACTCCTGATTTCAGCTCAGGTCGTGATCCCAGGGTCATGGGATCAAGCCCTGAGTTGGGCTCTGCACTGAGTGTGGAGCCTGTTTAGGAGTCTCTCTCTCCCCCTCTCCCCCTCTCCCCAACTCGCACATTCACTCTCTCTCTCTCTCCTTCTCTCAAATTAAAAAAAAAAAAAAAGGTTTTGTTTAACAAATAGGCAATAGTCTTTACAGATAGACATGTACCTTCTTGAACTGGTTAGAAAGGACTTTTTTCTTTATTTGCTCTTTTTGACCACTGATATTTCTTTATTTTTTTTTCATTTTTTAACTTTCTATTTTGAAATAATTATAGATTAGCAGGAAGTTGTAAAAATAGCACAGAGAGATCCAAGAGCCCTTCACCCACTTTCCCCCCAAGACAACATCTTATGTAACTACAGTATAGTATCAAAACCCAAGAAATTGAGATTGGTACAATCCACAGAACTTATTCAGGTAGGAAGGACTTTTTAAGACAAAAAGTAATTCGGAACAACCAAAGCCTTCCTCTAGAACCTGTCCCTTTTACAGAAAAGTACTTAACTATTTGTTATTTACTGAGGTCTTCATACTTTGTAGAGGCAAACTCACTTAAATTCACTCAAACTTACAGAAGCAAACTCACTTAAAAAAGAGTTGACCTCCTTTTAAAAATTACATTTCTCCTAAGAGATTATCTTCATAAAGCTCTACCTGTTAAGGACAGAATAAAGTTATTGTTTTCATTTTATGAGGTATACAAAAGCTGAATGGTAAAACCATATGGGAAGGCAGAAATCAGTTGGCACAAAGTATTTAGAAAGTGAAACAGGAATTCTCTTACTCATTCCATTATGTAAGGGGCTTTTCAAGATAGAAGACATTGTCTTTTATTTCCCCATATAGGAATTGCCTGAAAAGTCACAGGTATGTTGGCAACAAGATTGGAATTTTCAAACAATAGTTTTCCTCATGGTAAACTTCAGCCTATTTAGCTATAACCTCATCTGTAATGAAGCCATAGGTGTTTACCCTTGTTTCTTGGTTAACTGTTTCTGAGTTGTATATACATAGGTCACATTCCTTGTAGAAGGAGGCAACATCACAGAGTTAAGCTGTTTTGTTTTGCTTTTACTCACAGTATACTTACACTCTTCTGAGAATAAAGACCAAAATATTCTGAGAAGAACACATGATTTTACTTTTCAAGATTTGTATTTTATTTTAAATGAATTTAGTTTTGAGGGATAAGGATGGAACACCATAAATGTGGAGATACTTTCCCCTAAGGTCACTAGTAAAACTGATACTATCTAGAATAGACTGAAGACAGACTTGAAGTTTCAATAGAATTTCATCCAGCATACTTTTTGTTTTTTAGATTTTAATACTGGTTGGTAAATGAAAAAGTAAACTTCTTTCTTTTTTTTAAAAAATTTTTTTTTCAACGTTTATTTATTTTTGGGACAGAGAGAGACAGAGCATGAACGGGGGAGGGACAGAGAGAGACAGAGCATGAACGGGGGAGGGGCAGAGAGAGAGGGAGACACAGAATCGGAAACAGGCTCCAGGCTCTGAGCCATCAGCCCAGAGCCCGACGCGGGGCTCGAACTTACGGACCGCGAGATCGTGACCTGGCTGAAGTCGGACGCTTAACCGACTGCGCCACCCAGGCGCCCCTAAAGTAGACTTCTTTCTGATAACTAATTATTGCAGAAGACTTCTACTTAAAACATAGATACATTTTATTCATATGCTTCCCTGTTTTTGAAGGGTTCAGTGTTTATTTGAGGGAGGTTCATGTCAATTATCTAATCAGAAGCAGACCTGAGACTCTGCCAGAGATATTTTGGAATGTATAGTCTACTTCAAAGGAAGGTTCCATGTCTCCTTACCCAGATGAACCCAATTTTTCAAAGTGAAGAGCAAGGTAATTAGATTTTCTTTTTTCAAGAGCAAAAATTATTTTTAGACTGAATTTAATGGGTCATATTTCTCTTCTCAGTAAATCTTAACAATTATCACCCTACTCTGGAAAATGTAACTCAATGACCCACCACTGTGCCAAAGCCTCTGTGGGTCACCACAGAAACAGGTCAAATGGCAGCCATACTCCAAGAGGCCACTGGACACAATATGAAGTTGATGTCTGTGACTGACTCCAAGATTTAAACCAAGCAGTCAACTGGTGGCAGTAGTCCACATGCCAATATACTTGTTTTTTGTAACAGAAAATTTCAGGAGGAAAAAACAAGAGATTGGGTGCCAGGGTTATGTGGTAGAGATTTCGATCATCTTCAGTTACTGAGGAAAATCCAAACTGGCCACCCTACAGAGTGTCTTTCCTTAGAAGGAAAGACAGTAAATCCAGATCCAAAATCCCAAACCAAACCAATTCTCCTCCTCTCCTCTGTGAGCTCTTCTGATTTTGCACAAGAGCAAGAGGGAACCGAGGACAAGGAATCTGACCAGATGGAGTAGTAACCCCAGGTGAGGCCCAAGAGAAAGAACCAAAGGCCTAGAGTAAAGAAGAAACTTGAACAATTCTCTCTGGGAAATTTAGAAGGACTCTCCACTCCATTCCACCCTCTCCTACTCAGCCACCTTAAGTCTCAGTGTAGATATCACTTCCTCAGGAAAGCTGAACAGACTCAAGTTGGGCTAATTACCCTTCTCTATGTTCTGACAATCCCTGATACTTTCTCTAGAGCAAAGTTATCATACCACATTGTGATATTTAATTTTTATGTTTCTACTAGACCGTAAACTTAGTAGGACTGGGACAGTGTCTCTTATGTTTATAATTTTATCCTCTTTGCATAGCACTATGTCTAGCACATAGTAAATACTTTCCATAAATGTGTTGTGTTGAGTTGATGTCATGAGGCCAAAATGACATCCATATCCTTTAGTGTTTGGGATACTCCAGATTGCTTCATAAAAGTGTTTAAATCCCTTCACAACCTTAACCAGGTCCAGTAGTATTGAAATAATCTCTACCAAGTTTTGGAAAATTTAGTCAACATCTAAGAAGCCATTGTAAAGATCACTGTAGTACCCTGTGATGACTACACATAAAACACATGGTTTTAAAGGACGGATTCAGATAGCCATGAAAATACACACTAGCCTATAAACTCACACCCTAAAAGAGAACAGAAACTGAATAATGGATCTAATGAAAATCAGACATGGTCTTAAATTTTTGTTCATGTGCTTTCCCCGCAACCCCAACACTCACTTCATTTTGATATACATGAGAATTTGGATCTAAGAGGGAATTTTTAGTTCATGTATATGCATATGGTAACCAGAGGCTTCTAAGACATACTCTAAATGTAATTACTGTTGAGGGTGGTCTGTCTACACTGTAATAAGATTAAACTAATTCATCTGATGGTCTTGACACTGTGTAGATAGACAATGACCTGAAAGTTATGAATAGAACTGCCCCTTATGCTATTTTATTCTCAAGTCTGTTGGTTTCTATGGGAAAATATTAGGTTCTATGTTGTTGAAAATGGAAGCAATGAGATCTAGGAGAAATCTGGCACAGGTAGAAGTGGGTAGGGCACATTTAATCTTCCAGATAAAAATGCTTCTGGGCTTAAAGACTGCTGAAAGATATCTAAATGTTGGGTGATCTTACCCAGATACCATTATAGGACATAAAAATATTAGAAGAAAGATTGTAGTACAGGGAGAAAAATCACTGCTACTCCAGGAACACTTGACCACATTATCCACTAGAAAGGTTTAGATGATTCGCAGGTCTACCTTGAACCCTTAGTAATTAGTATAATTTAAAATGAGATTCTCTGTAGACACTAGATGTCTTAGTTGCCCAATTAAAAAAATATATCTGTATGTTATTCTGCAATATCGGCTAAATATTTTTTCCTGGGAGGTAGGGTAGGAGAAAGCTGGGGTTAATGGAGAATTGTAAAAGTTTTGAATTTAAAATATGTATTAGCATTTCTATTATTTTAAAAATCTATAAAAAAGACTAATAGTGTAACATGTGAATAAGGGGATACATTCCTTAGAAAATTTAAATGGTGACATGAAACCACAATGACCAGTAGAAGGGAGAGAAAGAGGAAAGCAGTGCAAACTATTTTCTTGCCTTTAGTCACTAGAATGTAGTTGTTTTCTATTAATCTTAGACTATACTTTAATCAATTTAAATATAAAACTAAGGCTTAAGCAATTGTTAGCATTATGATTACAAAGTGTAAATGTTGTGTACGTTAACAATGTGAAAAAACAATAGTGATATTTTAAAATAGAGAAGGGAAGAACTGTAAGAAAAAAATCTAAGTGTGCAAATTTCCCTGTGTTTTATAATAGTAGAGAGTCAGGTCATGTCTAACAATGACATCTGTAGTTTAAACAACAAAAATTTCAACCCCTCTCTGTTTTTCTATTCATCCATCCACCCATCCATCCATCCACCATCATTTCCATGTTTCCTTCAAAGATTTAGCAGTTAACTCCTAAAAAAAAAAAAAAAATAGGTAGACTGTGGCACACTGAGCTCTCCTATTGACCAGACACATATTATAGGGAAGGTTCTAAGCCATTACTGAAACTGTTGAGACTAAAGTCACAAAATAACTGCCACCTTTGTGACTTTTCACCAAGTTCTTGCTCAAGATGGTGCCAGTTCTTGGGCAGCTTTCATTTATTTTTGCACAGAAATGCTTGTTGAAATTATGTATTGAAGGGAAGTCAGAATCGTTCATTGTTAGAATTTTCTGTTTAATGAGGTGCCATTAGCTATCTTTACTTTGTCAACGTCTGGGCCCAAAGTGATGTTTTCTAGGTATGTGGTAATATATCTTCTAGCTTTGTACTGACAATTAATTTATTTGGTGAATAATGAGCAATTGAAATGAAGAGAGACTTTCTAGAATTTCTAGAATCATGTGTCTGAACAAGACATCAATTTGATCAGTTCACTTGTCAAGCTTACTGCACAGCATGATATAAGAAGACATTTAGTAGATTGGCCAAGGTTTTATTCTTCAGTTGAATGTCATAATATAATGGTTTTCATAAGAAACTTGACAAAATTTAACGTTACAAATTTTTAAATTTGTATTGGGATGCTGTACGTGTTCAGTAATTGTTATATGAATGAATGCTAACACCCACTATAAATATTTTCTGACATTGATACATCCTTATATAAAAGTATTTCAAATTTCTAAAACATCTCCTCTTACCATCTCCTTTTCAAACTTCCTCTCCAAATCCTAAAACAAATCGTTCTACTTCATTTGAAGAGAAATAGGTATGGCATTATACTCAACTTTCTGTTTTGTGATATAGTTAGTTGGGTCCGTCTCCCTGACTATACCTGTATGTTCTTTTGAAAGCAAAGACTATGCCTTAATTAACCTTTGTTTTCCTCCCTGACCAGTGACTAACTAGTACAGTACTTTACACATGATAGCTCTATACCCAACTCAATAATTGTAGAGTGGCCTTGAGGTGAAATTGGTGGGTAGGTCTATAAAAAACTACGTATGTTAATAGGCCTTTGGTGAGGATCAAAAATGACCATGAAGGTGAAAGAAATTTTGACACTGTCACACTCTAAACCACTGTTAGTGGTTAATAGCACACCCATCCGGAAGTTGGAAAGGTACCGACTTTGGAGCCCCCTTAAGCAAAAATTCTAGAGAGCCTCCATTCATCCTATTTGTCCATTATCATTCACCAAATAAATTGATCTCCCCTGGAATAGTACCTCTACTGTGGGTCATCCTGCTTACCCCACCTGTCCCCTCATTGACCTTCCTTAAAATTCCAGAGTTGCTGAAGCCTTGGGGAATATTTATTTTTACTATTCCTCTCCTGTGTATACATGGACATCATCTCAGAAGTCAAATCTGTGTAGTTTTTTGTTGAAAAGTTGTTTATGAGAACAAAACGAAACAAGTAGCTAAGGCCTTAACCCCTCAGTAGAGTGAATACAATATCTAGATATTTGCATGTTTCACTGATTCTTTTTGACCATAATAACCAAAGGGCAGCAAACATCTGCATGAAAAGCAAAAAATTCAGCCCCTTAGATGACTGATTCCAAATAGTCAAACACTGAGTATCATGTCATCCACATCTGGTTGATAGAATGTGGATTTACCCCTTTTTATCCAGATGGCTTCAGCCATATAGATAAAGCATGGAGACTTTCCCACATTTTACATGGTACTTGGTGTTGTAGAATTCAGCTTTTGTGCTGATCTTTTCCTCTCTTCTTGCTTTTGCCTGGATCTCATTAGAAACCATTAGTGATGTAATACTAAACCTATGGAATCTTAAACATGCTTTTAAAATCCGTGGAATAAAGATGTCTCCTACCAAACCAAAAATGCAGTGGGAATAGACAAAGTTACATTTCTTTAAGAAAAAAATGACTCATTTCATAGTTTCCAAACTGTTTTGACTGAAGCTTCTCAAAATAAACTTTCTGCAATATGCAGCCTTTGATGTCTGACTTTGAAAAAAAAATCATTTCTCAAAGATACAATTCAATCCTTTTTGGGTGTTCATGTATTTTTGCAGATTAACCTACTTTTATTTCAACCAGTGAATGACACAATATTAAATAGCCATCAGACTAAGAAAGAAAAGTATGTTTGAAGTGGTCTTAACTCCTACATAAACCAAATATAAAGAACATGCTGTATGATTTGTTAAATTACCACAAAAATAGAATTTCCAGAACATTACCAGAAGGGGGATTTGGTCCATTAAGAATAACAAAACAGTTTAGATGTCATGCAAGTGGAAGATTAGGAGTGCAGTTAAGCTTAGTAATGATATTTTTGATTCACAGGTTATTTCCTAGGCTAGGCAACATTTTTAATTTTTCACAGTCTTGAACCTTAATCCTCAAAGGGTAATTCAACTTTTAGAGCTTACATACTGCAATTTGTTTGGGGTGGCAATTTGCCATTGACTTGCCTCCAGGTTCTTTTGTACTCTTCCAGCTGGGGGACTTAAAGGTGGTCATTTCTTAACTCTAGGTCTATGTATGGCCACTGAAACAACTGGTTTCCAATCAAATCTTTTAAAAATCTAAACAACCAGTTTTTGTGAAGTTGGTCAGATTGATTTAAGGTATCAGTTGTTTCTGTTAAACAACAGTGAATGAAATAATTGAGTAACTGAACAACCTTTTCTCTCTTCCTTCCCTTCCTTCCTTCCTTCCTTCCTTCCTTCCTTCCTTCCTTCCTTCCTTCCTTCATTTCTCTCTCCCTCCCTCCTCCTCGCTTCCTCTCTCTCTCCCTCCCTTCTTTCCTCTCTCTCTCTCCCTCTTTCCGAGAGTGTCCCTTTGGAGCAGTGGAAAGAGGATAGATTAAGAATAGATGAGTACCAACTCTCCCACCTCTATCTAATGCTTGACCGATTTTTTAACTTCTCAGGCCTCCATGTTCTCATCTATAAATGGAGAGAAAACACCTCATGGATTTGTTTGGAACATTAAATAAAAGATGTGTGGCATTGTATATACATGTATTGTATACACATTTAGTGTACAATAAATGTAAATTTCTTCCCTGTACCTTCTCAATTGGACACATGAAGACTTCTGCTTTTTCTGTTTTCCTTGTGATGGCAGCTTCTCAACAAAAAGAAGAGAATATTTGGACTGCCTGACTGGCTCAGTTGGTGGAACATGTGACTCTTGATCTCAGGGTTGTGAGTTTGAACCCCATGCTGAGTGTAGAGATTACTTAAAAATAAAATTTTTTTCATTTTGTTTTGTTTTTGTTGAGAAAGAGAGAGGGAACCTGAGTTGGGGAAAGGGGCAGAGGAAGAGAGAGAAAATCTTAAGCGCTCCATGCTGAGCATGGAGCCCAGCAGGGACTTGATCCCATGATGGTGGGATCATGACCTGAGCCAAAATCAAGAGTTGGTTGCTCAAATGACTGAGCCACCCAGGTGCACCACCACCCCCCACCCCCATAAAATCTCAAAAAGAGAGAGAGAGAGAATATTTGACATCCACTCCATTAGACTACAATAAATGTTAGAATCTAGAATATATCTCATTTGGTCAAATCCAAATTCTAGAACCTGATGTCTCTGATGATGGAAGAAGCGACCATTGTTGGAATCTGCGTTATTCCAGGTATTTTTTAAAACTTCCAGAACTTAATATTATCTTGCAACCTTCCTTTTCTTTCCTTCAGAGGCCCTTTTGTTTTTTATTTATTTTTTATTTTTTCAAGTTTTTATTTAAATTCCAGTTAACATACAGTCTAATATTAGTTTCAGGCGTAGAATTTAGTGATTCATCGCTTACATACGACACTCACTGCTCATCACAAGTGCCCTCCTTAATCCCCATCACCCATTTAACCCATCCCCCCAACCACCTCCCCTCTAGTAACCCTTCAGAGGCCCTTTTATTTATTTTTTTATTTAAAAAAAAATTTTTTTACATTTATTTATTTTTGAGAAACAGAGTAAGACAAAGCGTGAACGGGGGAGGGGCAGAGAGAGTAGGAGACACAGAATCTGAAGCAGCCTCCAGGCTCTGAGCAAGAGGTCAGCACAGAGCCTGATGCGGGGCTCGAACCCACAAACTGTGAGATCATGACCTGAGCCGAAGTCGGATGCTCAACCGGCTGAGCCACCCAGGCGCCCCTCAGAGACCCTTTTAAATCTATTAACCAATAATGTCTCTAAACTCCTCTTGAACTAATATGCATTTTTAGCTTGGTACTAGCACTTACACCATAATGTGACGAGGGTCTATAATATGGCCTGAAACTAGCATTTAAACACATTAAGATTGAGATATAGTAGGGAATAGGGGATGGGGAAGGGACAAGGCAACTGACATTTGTAAGATGGCAGTGAAGTTCAATAGAAAAGAAATGGGCTCTTAAGCTCACGTAGACTTGGACTTGGACTCCAGCTCTGTCTCTTTCTAATGCATAAAGTTGTTGAGAGGGCGTTATACACCCAGTCAAAGCAAATTTGCTTTGCTAGATAACTTTGTTAACACTACTAGTAAGTTAACGTTGGATTTCCTTTATTCAAAGCATCAATTTTAATGAATAATTATGGTAGTTCATGGTCTTTAAATTGCTATAAAACATAAAGAAGGAGAGAAATGAGTGTATTTTCTCTCAGTGTAAGGATAATTCCACAGTCTGTCAGATTTGTAGAAGTCTTATAATATGTGTATTCTTTCAGGATAATGTGGAGATTTCTGCTTTAATGAAGTCATTTGTGGTTGATTGTTGACTTGTACAATTTACAAAATTATGTTCAATTATGCACTTAATGTAAAGACCTCTAATCACAAAATAACCCAAAGTCATTTTATACTTACAGCAAAAAATGATCTTGGCTCTTCCTGTAGCTTAGTCTCCCAAATGATATATTAGTCATTAACAGCACAGTTCTTAGACCTAAGGGTCAGAGTTGAGTGTTGCATCTGGGCAGGGATCCCTCTACAGACCAACCAGAAGAGACTGGGATATGTTGAGGAGAAATAAATGCACATTTCTAGATCCTTCACTGACTTTCTTTTCCTTCACAGCTTCATTGTCACTATCTTATGTCAGGTTTCAAGAAGCCCTAAACTTATCCCCATACCTCTCTCCTCTTTAGTTTAGTCTCCAGCTTTGTCCTTCTCATTCTGTATTTTGAGTTTGATTTTCAATCTTTGCCAACTACCATTTACATAAAAAATCCTAGTACTTACAATCTATTCCAAACAATAAAGTGCAAAATTGACATCCATGGACATAATCAATATAACTCACTTCCCAAAACCCTCCCACCTGGGCTTTTGAACATGTTCACCCATGAATACAACTTGGATGTTTCTGCTCAAATGACTTTGCTCTCTTCCTGAGCATGAGTGAGATAGCCTCACTCTTCTTTCTACTTATCTGAATCTCAATTCTTCTCTAAGAGCCAATCTTCATTTTGAAGCTTTTCCTGAGTACCTCAGCCCATCTAATCAACAAGTAGCAGAGCTTTTCCAATCCATTCTTCATCCTTTTATAGAGACTGAGGCCTACAGAGTTTGTGACTTGCCCAAGGTCACACAGCTAGTTAGGAGTATCAGCAGAACTAAAAATCGAGGTCTTTTAACACCTCGCCAGTATTTTTCACCACACAGAAACCGTTGTCTGAGTTACTTACACCAGTCAGGATGACCAACATTTTACTTATAATATTATTTTTGTATTGTTGGTTAATTGTTCCTAAGTATGTAACCCAGAATGACCGAGTTCTTCCTGGGCTGCTCTTTGCTTTCATAACTGAATAAAATTATTGGGGCCTCCATCTCAATATTTCTGGGAATCCCCAAGAAACAGACAAAGTGGTGGGAATGCCTGTGTTTTACTGTCACCTCCTGTTCCAGATCCCTTCCAGTGTCTCTCAGATTGACCCTGAGCACAGCAAAGTTCCTTTTTCACCCCCTCATTCCCACAAAGCTGCTGTGTTTAACAGACTTTGATGAATGGTTTGAAGTGATAGAGAGGCATTACGGTACAGCTGAGACCAGATCACAGTTTAAAGTTAGTATTAGACGTGGTGATCAGTGGGTCTTATGGAGAAAGAGGGCTAGTAAGTTACCTGAGACTGGTACTGCTGAGGAGAAAGTCAGTTTTTTAGCTCTTTGCCTTAATTCTCTCCCAAGTGATTGCTGGGGCCCGGGGAGTCTTCACCTTTTTTGAACACACAGGAAGGTCAAGATGTTTACATAAACATAATAGTCATCTACCCTGAGCTTATGCCCTTGGTAACTCTAGGAAACTTTTTGACATTAGTTTTTCTTTAACTTGGGCCAGGCTGAATATTTAGGTAGCGCTCCCTTATTCACTGAAAGGGCAAATTTCAGGGGTCAATGGGTACGTTTTTCCCTTTCCATTTCTACATACTTCGTTGGGGAAAAGACTCTAGCAGTATTGTGCAGAATGTATTGAGATTACTGAGGACAGAAGCAGAACATGGGAGCTTGCTGACACTTACCCAGCACTTTTCCTTCATGTCTGGTACCGTACCTACTGCACGGCACCTCCCTTGGTGCCCACATCAGTGCAAGGTAGGTCATTTCCACTTTCACAGAGAAAGTTAACACTTGGCAAAAGTCACCCAGCACATAAGTGGCATATCTGGACTTCAAACCCAGATTTGTCTGACTTGAAAGCATTTATTCATGCCTCAGAACAACTAAAGAAACTGCAGTGTCTGGCCAGAGGACAGTCATATGGTCTGAGCACAAGAGTGTGTGAGTGATGGGAACAGGGGCGGCGAGAGGAAGCAAGAAAGCCCTCGTGACCAGAACAGCCCAAATAGAATTCTGGATTCAATGCCCATTAATTGTATTTCTGGTAGGAGAAAGAGCAACATTTAAGATGACACTGATGTTTCCAATCTATCAGCATACTGGGACTAAGAAGAAATAAGAATGTTAGAGATGCTATTTGAGGAAGGCGATGGTAAATCCATGATGGGTTGAGATGGGAGACGGAGGAGGTGAATTTCCTTCCAACGTTTCTTCTGTTGAAAGCTATTTGATTTTCCACAAACTCAAAGGACCTCCAGCAGAATCTGAATTGGGTCTCCCCACTCAGCTTTTATGACCCAAGAAGGGCAACATGTTCAATAGACTGCCACCAAGAGCCTTTTTGGGCAGCTTTTATTTATTCACCTCGCCTGTGAGTGGGCAAAGGGGGCAGGTATCTGGTTTTCGTTACTGCATAGAAGTATAATTATGGTGTCGTTGATGTGAACGTATAAGCACTGCATCTGAACTGAAATTACACTGTATCTAAACAGAGGACTCTGTGGCACTTTTCTTACTAAAAGTCAAGTTTGGCAATCCTCACTCTGTTCCAGTCAAACATTTTCTTGGCCATATTAGGTTATATGGCAATAAGCCAAATCACAGCTGGTGTATGAGTAGGTCCTCGGCACTGATGCAATTTCTTGAGAGCGTTTTCTCACTGGTTTAAAAGGAATAGAGACAAATGTGGCTCAGAATATATTTTGAAACATGGCTGGAAAGAAGAATAAAATCTTACCAATCCCAAAAGTATTAGTAATAACAATTGAGACCAAAGTCAGTTTTTGAAGCTGGAAAACTTGGAAGGATTTGGGTATTTGTTTGTTTCTTATTGAAAGGCTGAATCAATTTATTAAAAGCCCAACCAACCTTATCACAGATGCAGGGGAAGAAATCAGAACAAAGTCACATCAGCTATCCCATGATTTTCTCCTCTTGCTCTTATTACTTAGTCTCTTGGGTTAGAAAGCTAGCATCTGAGTTCTGGATCCATTACATTCTGAAGTAATCATGGACACTGGCTTAATTTCATTATTTGTCAAGTGGAGATGATATACTGTCTATCTCACAGGGTTCCTATAAGAATCAAATGAGATAATGCATGATCCAACTATTAGAATGGAAAGCATATTTATGTGCTTTCTATACTTTCTCTTTTAAACTACAACGTTTGGTCAACAGTTGTAGCAGCAGAGGAAAGAACTTTTAGGTTATTTAGATGGTTGCTTTGGTAGAGTTGTTTGCTTTTCATTCAGAACTAACCATATTCTGTCACAGCAGCTCATAAATATTCATCCGTGTATTCACTGATTTGTTCAGTATGTTGAGTACTTACTAAGTGCCAAGCTGTTAATGAATATCCTCCCAGCAAATAGATGATAAACCTGTAACACTTCCCTGTCTTATCATTAGACACTCTTTTCAAATATTTTGACTGCTGGCCACTCACTCCACTCATATATGTTGAGTGACTAATATATTACAGGTGACTGTAGAGTGCTAAGGAACCAGTGATTCAATAACAACCACAACAACAACCACAACCACAACCACAACAACAGCCAGACACACCCTCATGGAGCTCTCAATGGAGCTCAACAGCCAGATGCACCCTCATGGAGCTCTTTTTACAGAGAGCTGTAAAGAAAAGTGACATGAAAGTAAAAATCTTAAAAATCTGTATATCCAGCACAACAATTTTTAATTTAGCATACCTTGACAAAAAATGATACTTTAGGATACTTGAAGTCTTCAACATTTATCCTATGCTTGAGCTAGAACACAAAAATCAGTGTTTCGTGAGTATTACAAATACTTTTCCAGCTTTGAGTTTGTCTGTTTAGGGAAAACTAAGAATGGCCAAATGAGAAATGTGCTAGTGTGGGAGCTAGGGGTGGGGAAGTCATTTTAGTGTTAGAGAACAGCATGTCCCAAGACTTGGTGGCCTTCAAGAGTTGGAGCCACACAAGAAATTTTTAAAAAGTTAGTGTAAGCAGATCACAACAGATAGTGACTCAAGAAGAAGCTGGGGAGGTAGGCAGGGCCAAATCACATACAGTGTGATCTGTAAACAGTCTGTCTCTACAGTCTTGATAGCACTTAAACTCTGGCTAAATTTTCCTCAATCTTCTAGTATATTCCATGTAATGTATTTATAGTTATGTTCAATAGGGGATGGCATTTCTATATCGTGGTAAAGAATTGAACCTATGTTCTAAATGTGCTATAAAAGTGGGGTTTTTTTCAAAGTTTATTTATTTATTTTGAGAGGGAGAGAGCACATGCGTACAAGCAGGGGAGGAGCAGAGAGAGAAGAGAAAGAGAATCCCAAGCAGGGTCCACACTGTCAGCACAGAGCCTGATGTGGGGCTCGATCTCATGAACCATGAGATCATGACCTGAGCTGAAATTCAAAGTAAGATGCTTACCTGAATGAGCCACCCAGGTGACCCAAGCTATAGAAGTGTTTTAAGCAGGGCAGTGACATGATCAGATCAGTATTTTCTGAAATGTCTTCATTTGCGGAAGGCCAGAAGATTTGAACAGAGAAATGAGTAAGGAGGTTCCTGGAATGATCCAGATGAGATATGGTTGCTTGGATTCAGGTGGTAGCAACAATGATGAAGATAATGGACCATTTCAAGAAAATATTCTGAAGGGAGAATCACCTGGATTTAGTAATTTATGGCACAGGGAGTCATGTGGATGGATGGTAAAGAAGAAGTGTCTGGAGTGACCCCCAGGGCCAGGGCTCAAGCAACTAGGTGAAGGCTGGTGCCATTTACTAAGATGGGAAAAGCTCAGGGAAGATGGATTATGTTCAATTACATTCTTTTTGCTGAAAGAAAAAGTAGCAGTGCTTGAATGTTCTGTAAGTTGTGGAGAGGAAACAAAAGTATGATATATAATCCCCATCTTTAGAGTGTTTGTGCCCCAACCGTTAAACCCACTGTTGGCACTTCCTTAACAGACCTTTTCAATCCATCAGAGACTGTCCTGTGATGCTATGGATTACCACTACTAGGACTTTTTTTCTCTACTGCGTTCTACTGTGTGTGTCTACATACAATGTGCTTGATTTTAATGTTTTAGTTTGCTACACCTTTGAAGTACCTCATTTCTGAAGACTCACTTTGGTTAGTCTTAAAAATCAGGTTTTTAAATACAACTTTTTGGGGGGATCCTTCTATAATCTTGACAGTGAATGGATGATACTCTCTGGTTGTTATTTGCTGTCTCTCAACTCCACATATTTTTGTGGCATTGTGAATACTGTTCCAACTTTTCCATTTGGTTATTTGGCAACAACAATCCCCAGAAAGAAAATATGATCAGCCTCATCCCCCAAGAGTCAACAAGCCCTCTATATTACTTAGCAATTTGCAACATAGCAATCAATATCATGGGATAAAGATTTATGTACAAGAATGTCCATCACAGCATTATTTGAAACTTGAAATACTTTACATGCCCAGTGATAGGAGAATGTTTGTATAAACTATGATGTTATTAATCATGTTATAGGAATGATGTAGGAAAACATGTGTAGGTGAAAAAATTAAATCCATGACATTAAATTTGCTCTTAAAAGAGAATCATTTGTGTTACTAAAAAACAACTAGAAGGAAATATATTGAAACTTTAAAGTAATTTCAAGGTGGGGGCGACTGAAAGAGACTTTATGATTGTTTTTCTACATATATCTCTGTAGTTTCTAAATTTTCTGTGATGAAATGTACACTTGTATATTCTCCATAATAAGATGTATATCTAGAAAGCATTCAGAGATGGGTCTGATTTTACAGATTTGATGATTTGGGACATTTTGCAATAGAGCAAAATAGAAACAAAAGTAGTCTTGAAAACAATCAGTATTTCATTCTGTCAATAAGTAATTATCGAGGACTGTGTGAGTTACTCTGAGGGCACAGAGCAGTATAAAGATGCAAGATCCCTGCTCACTCAGGGAGCTTACGATCAAGTGCCAGCACTTCTGGATTTCCCTCCTTTGGATTCAAACATCCTAAAAATATGATGACAGTTTTGGTTTTCATTTCTGAGTTGTTCCTTTTGAGCCAAATCAGGAAATGAAAGAGCACAGAGAGAAGAAAAAAAACACTCCCTAAACAGTCAATCTCTGCAGTCTCAATAGCATTTAAATTCTGGCTAAATTTTCCTCTTTCAGTCTTCTAGTATATTCCATATAATGTATTTGTAGTTCTGTTCAAGGTTATGGGATGGCATTTGTCCGTAGGCTTCATTCTGTTATTCGCAGTCATTGGTTTTTCATTCTGGCACAATAACTTGTCACAATCACATTTTTGTGTTCCAAACTTGTAAGATTTGTTGTCTCTGGAAAGCATATTTTAGAACTTTTCCTTTTGAGGCTGCAAGACATGTTTTACAGTTACATATTTTAGCTCTATTCATGCTATGCTTGTGCCCAGATATTGACAGGATTGCCATTTCAAAGGAGACACAGCTGCCCAATAGTTATCTGCTGGCAATTGCCCAAAAGGTTTTATTGAATAATTTATCTTTTTCATTTAATTCAATCAACTCCACTATTGTTAAAACTGGGGAGGTTTCTGTTGGTATTTTTGTTGGCTTATAAATAGAGCCATCACTATATTTAAACAGTGCTATCCTTTGGAGATAAATTTATTATGGGCTATTTAATTTGAAATATTGTATTAATGTAGAAATGGGTCTCATTTGACCTATCTGTATCTTTATTCCCCATTTGGTTAATAACACACATGTTTTTTAAAAGCAGCTCGGGTTTAAGTTTGTGGTTATACCAAATTGAAGCTGGGATATTGTCCATCAACCAGCTAATCTAATTGCCAGTAAAAATGTCAGTATCAGACTAGTGTCATTCAGATTATCCTCCTTGCATTGGCTTTCAATCTGGGCCTGGGAAGAAGGACACTGAATAATGAATCAAGATTTAGAAATGAAAAGGTTTCAACATCTGGGAACCTCATTCATTTATTCACTTATATTTATAGAGAAATTAATATGTGCTCAGAACTATGCTAAGCACTAGGGATACAAAAGTGAGACGTGAGGAAGGTAGATTTCATGTTTAGTGTTCTTACCACAATAATATTTTTAAAATTTTTTTTAATGTTCATTTATTTTTGAGAGAGAGAGATAGAGCACGAGCAGGGAAGGTGCAGAGAGAGGGAGACACAGAATCTGAAATAGGCTCCAGGCTCTGAGCTGTCAGCATAGAGCCTGACGTGGGGCTCAAACTCACAAACCACGAGATCATGACCTGAGCCAAAGCCGGAAGCTTAACCGACTGAGCCACCCAGGTGCCCCACAATAATATTTTTTTTTTAAAAGAACTCAGTCCAAAGGAAGAAGTGAATACGATGTAAATGCTTTAATACTTATTTATGGGTTTTATTAGTGGGTTAATACTAACCCACTAAAGAGTTAGCTCTGTGAGGACAGAGATCCTGTCTCTCTACATCCATTTAGTAACTGGAAAGAGAATCCCAAACTGGGTCTGACTTAACTGTCTCATGAAATGGGAAAAGTAGAAGAGCAAATGACAAAAATTATTTTCTCCACATGACATGCAAGGGAGTGAGATTCATAGGAACACACATAGGTGAGCCTTTTTCTTCCACTCAAGTGGGAGTAAGAAGTCAAGTTTATAGGGATAACCTTGAGTACTTCCTAATGTTTTAAAAGGTAAATCATGTGAAAACTCAAATTTCTGGTGACACATGTCACCAGTAGTCATGCTGTGATTGAGACTCCGTATGGAAATCTGCTGCGGTGTACCACCGTGCCTGGATAGACTTGTTTCAACGTTCTATTAATCTGAGGTAAGGACAGTTGCTTGTAGGGTTTGTCACTTTTTACATTCTCCCCACTAGGTGATTACTGCCAAGTCAAGTCAAATTGAAAGGCCCACAGAGAATCAATTCCTGAGATTGTTATTTTAAAAATTTTAGCCCATGGTACCGGTTGGGAATTAAACAGTGGGTTGATCTGATTTCTAAAAACAAATGTAATGATTGATTTGTCCTAAAATGAAAAATAACCAGTTCCTGCAAAATCAACTTTGTTGTTAGTGGCCAAATAGAAGAAGAATGGAGTTTTGCAAAAAGAACAGATTAGAGGATCTTGATCTACCCACCGCTATCTAAAAGGGTTTAGATAAAGTAAACCTTTTACACTCTCTAGGTCTAAGTCCCATTTTTAAAGTGTTGCAAATGGCACTTGTCTTACTGACCTCTGGAGTTGCCATGAAAATCATTGAGAAAAGTGATATGAAAGCTCTGTTTACTATAAAAGTGCTGTGTATGTGTATTCTTAACCCATTTGTGATGTCACCAGTTGCTTGGAAATTAGTCCACAAACAGCTGATCTCAGTGATGATAGAAGCGTAATTGCCCTATGATCAACCCACTTCGTCCCTACCAAGCATTCCAGACATTTCAGTGCAGGAACAAGGTCTATGGGAAAAAGTCAAAAGGAGACTGATCAGAGGAATTCCACTGCCCCTTCCCAGGGCCCTGTGCACAAAATGGTCCCCCATGCACTGTTTTTTTGCTGCGTTTGCCGATGTCTACAGTTTCCAAGACAAAAACAGACTGATAACTGGGTGATGATAAACAGTAAGTGTGATGTTATACCAGTTTTCTAGTGCAAAGGGCTTGGCATCTTGTCCACTGGATTGCAGCCTCCACGGGCTACTCTTTCAGCTGGATGTGCAGATGGATAATGCAGAGGCTGGTTTTCCTTAAATGCTGAGGAATGACACCAACCAATGATTTTTTTAAAGTTTATTTATTTATTTTGAGAGAGAGAAGGAGAAAGGGCCCACGCGCATGTGCGGAAGAGTCAGGGAGGGGCAGAGAGAGAGACTCCCAAGCAGGCTCCTTGCTATCAGCACAGTGTCAGAGGGGAGGCTCAACCCCAGGAACCTGAGATCATGACCTGAGCTGAAATCAAGAGTCGTACGCTTAACTGAGACACCCAGGTGCCCCAACCAGTGGTTTTTTTCAGAGCCACACACACTGATGGTTTCGCCTTTTGTTACATGAGTTGGATAATTCTAGGTTCCGGCATAAGGCCTGAGCCCTACTGCTGCACAGATTCCTTATGTCAGTGTTTTGTGCTTCACATTGACTGAGCTCAAGGCTCTGGATTAGGTCTCAGCGCATACCTCTGGGGTGGAGGAGAGTGATAGGCAGTGCTGACTGGTTAAAAGTGCAGAAGAGGAACAGGATCATTCCACTTTGGATGTTATTTTGCTTTGTTTTTGCTCATTGTAAGCAACTGGCCAAAACAGAAATATAGTATGTAGCCCTGTCCTTAGGTACTTAAATTTCAAGCAGCAATCAAATGAACACTAGAAAAAGTTTTAAGAATACTTTAAACAAGTACATATTATTACAATAGGAACACAAAACTCAATTCACTGAATCAATAAAGTATAATGGGTTGACTGAACTGAATGAATAATCCAATCACTTGGATTGCCTGTGGTCTCAACCAGAAAGTACTGAATTAGGGTACTGCTTCTTTGTGAATATCCATAATTGCTGAGGACCAACTTCATGGATGAGACCGTCAATAACTTGAGAGTCTACTGGAATTAAGGGATTCATTCATGAGCATTCTAATCTTTGTAGTTGTTTCTCTTTATGTGTGAGTTCTCTTTTAAGAAGCTAGACAGTTTCCTTTTGTGTATGTGTGAATGTGGTGAGAACGTTTAACATGAGATGTACCCTTTAGCACATTTTTAGATGCACAATGCTGTATTGTTAACTGTAGGCACTGTGCCATACAGCAGCTCTCCACAGCCTGTCCATCTTGCTGGCAAGGGTGTAGAAAAATCAGAGCCCTCATACACTGCTGGTGAAAAGATAAAAATGGTGCAGCTACTTTGAAAAAATGTCCTCCAGTCCCTCACACGATAGAATTACCATATGACCCTGCAATGCCATTCCTAGGTATATATATCCAAGAGAGACGAAAAAATATGTCCACCCAAAAACTTGTACACAAATGTGACTAGCAGCAGTATTCATAAAAGCCAAAAGATGGAAACAACCTAAATGTCCATCAAGGGATGAATTGATAAGCAAAATGTGATATATCCATACAGTGGAATATTATTTGGTCGTAAAGTTAATGAAGTACTAATACCTGCCACCATATGGATGAACTTTGAAAACATTGTGCTAAGTAAAAGAATTTAGTCACTAAAGACCACATATTATATGATTCCATTCATATGAAATGTTCAGAATGGAGAGCTCTGTTAGAGACAGAGTATAGATTAGTAGGTGCTTAGGCCTGGGGAGATAGGGGAGACTGAAAGGAGGCTGATGGCTACAGGGTATAGGGTTTCTTTTTGGGTGATGAAAATGTTCTATATTGATTTTGGTGTTGGTTGCTCAACTCTGAATACACTAAAAACAAATTGTACACTCGAAATGGGCGAATTGTACAGTATGCATACTCTACCTTAAAAACATTACTATTTTTAAAGTAAAATAAAATGATACTTGATAAATAGTAGATTCTCAATTTAAAAAGCAAAGGAGCCATACATGGACACATGGGCAGAATAGGGCCAGGAAGGCTGCCTTTGTTGGAAAATTAAATATCCATAAAAGTTAGGTGCACTGTTTCTTATCATTCACTGGAGCCCAAACATTTAACATAGTGCATTGCAAATACAATACACATCAGTGCTTGTTGATAATGATAATGATAATGATAATAGTGATGATGGTGTTGGTGATGCTGATGGTGATGGCGACAACAACAGAAACACTCCTGCCAGCCACTGTCTCTCCACAGTCTTTGGAATTTTTAATATCTGCATCAGGTCTCTCTTAATGTATGATAGTTCTACCAAATTCCAGCTGCAGTCACACCATGATTCTGTAAAGAGAAAGATTTACATTTTTCTCAGGAGTCAATGTCTCATATGTTTGTGGCCACAGGAAGCTTATCAAACACTGACGTCAGCTACTTTCCCATGAGAAGTCCAGAACTTTCTTCATACTGCCATAAATGACTTTCTCTTTCCGATTTGCTTCAGACAAGTAGAGAATTATTCATAAAGCTTAAAAATAAACATCTGACCTTCACCCTGCCATGGATACATTCTTATTGCTTCTCCAATCAGGAATTCTCTTGCCTGTAAAAATCCACTCTCATTCTTTTATTAGTAATTGAAAGATTTTGGCCGGTACAAATAGCATCATGGATTATTCTTCATTCATTAATTGTTCAAAAAAAAAAATAGGAAAGACTGCAGCAAACAGACACTGTTTAAAGACATCAAGGCCCTCCCTTCATACTATTTTGTAATCTTGTTCCATTCCATTAAGAAATATTTTTTCTTCTTCATAGTTGTACAAAATTGGCTCCTCTGAGAACATATATCTAAGCTGTATCCTTTGTGTTCCTTGAAATTTTAAGAGAAATTCAACAAAATTTCCCTGCTACCTTTGTTAGTCCTGGCCCCCTGATAATATAGAAATAAACTGAGGGTTTATTTGATTCGTTCTGGCTAAATAAACAAAGGAGGAGAAGAAAGGAGGTAAGTTCATTTGGGGCCTGTAGCATTCTAAGTTCAATAATAGGCTCATTATATGCGAGTTCATTCATTTATTCACTCACCCACCCAGGAAACTTTTACAGAGCATATGATATATGCCATGGAATATGCAAAATGATTGGGATAGAATTAGCAATAAGACTGTGTCCTTGCCACCAAGAAGCCCATCCATATACAATGACAGTCCATCATTGTGGCATTAGCAAAAGTGTATAAGGACACAGAAGAGGAAAACCCTCCTTTTCTTTCCTTTTTTTGCATATAGGTGACACACACTGTTAAATTAGTTTCAGGTGTACAACTTAGTGATTTGAAAAGTTTATACATTATCTATGTTCACCACGAGTGTAACTATCATCTGTCTCATTACATCCCTACTACAAGATCATTGACTGTATTCCTTATGCTGTGCCTTTTATTCCCATGAGTTACTCATTCCATAACTATAAGCCTGTATATCCCTTTCCCCTTCACCCATTTTGCTCAACCTCCCATCTCTTTCCTCTGGCAACCATCAGTTTGTCCTCTGAATTTATAAGTCTGATTCAGCTTTTTGTTTGTCTATTCATTTGTTTTTTCTTTAGATTCCACGTATGAGCAGAAGCATATGGTATTTGTCTTTCTCAGTCTATCTTATTTCACTTAGCATCATACCCTCTAGATTCATCCATTTTGTCTCAAATGGCATGATCTCATCCTTTTTTATGGCTGCATAATATTTCAGTGTGTATAAGTGTGTGTGTGTGTGTGTGTGTGTGTGTGTGTGTTTGCACACCAAATTTCCTCATCTATTGATGGACACTTAGATTGCTTTCATATCTTGGCTATCTTAAGCAGTGCTGTAATGAATATAGGGCAGAGGGGTGCATATATCTTTTCAAATTAGTGTTTTTGTTTTCTTTGGGTAAATACCCAATAGTGGAATTATTGGATTATATGGTATCTCTATTTTTAACTTTTTGAGGAACCTCCATACTGTTTTCCATAGTGGCGGTACCAATTTATATTCCCACCAACAGTGTGCAAGTATTCCTTTTTCTCTACATCCTTGCCAACACTTATTATTTCTAATCATTTTTATTTTAAAGTAAGTAACTGATATCCAACAAAGAATTTCCTTAAGGTCGTACCTCTATTATGACCCCACAGCCTGTCTTCTCTCACAATTCCATGCGACCAATGTCCAACCCAACTGAATAGTTTAAAGTTTTGTCAACAATGCAGTGAACCCATTGCAGAATGCCAAGGGAACTCTTACTTTCATTGAATAATTGACTTTTTCTTGAATTATAAGAGTAAGTTCCTTAGTTTTCTTGCTTGATTTAACCTGCTTGGCTAAATAAATTTCTAACATGATACCCTACTAATGCATCTTGTCTCTCTTATCCACTAATTTATACAAGTATATAGGTACATCCATATGCACAATTGCATAGTAACATGAAAAATGTATCTCATTAAAACCAAGAGACTCTCCTACAGGCATAAAAATTTACACTGAAATACAAGCATACTATGGACAAATATGCAATATACACAGGCAAAAACTTAAATGAAAACATACAATTTAAACAAGTAAAGAGGAAACCTTGTGCAAGAGCCTGATGCACATGTGCACCATTGGCTATAGATTTGGGAAGGTGGGTAGTTGAAAGTGAAGAGAAGAAACAGTGTGGTTAGTGAGCAAGGGACTGAATGGATGTGAAGTTTCACCACATCTTAAGATGATAAATAGTCCCTGTATTTGAATTGCTTTGGTATGGGCCACTTGCAAAAACATTCAAACTTTCCCTTCTAAGATATAGTAAGCCAAAATATATCTTATGGAAAGTTCACTAAGTCATTGGTAAATAATCCAGTGTTGACTTTTAATTTAGAAATAACTGGCCAAATTGATCCCAGCCTTCCCAAATACAGTTTTCCCCCTGCAGAGTACATTGATTTGTATTGCCTTCTTGTTTTCTCTCATTGTTTGTCTTTCTTTTTATTATTTTATTTCCCTACTGGTATAATATATGGCCAGAAATACCAAACTTTTCATGATTTTATATATTTTGAGCTCATAAATCCCCATTAGTTGTCGTCTTTTCCGGCTGAGGCTTCATCTTTTTCTCTCCACATGTTGTAAAAATAATCTTTATTTGAGGTATAACATACAGAAAAGTGTACAAATCATAATTGTACAGTATGATGAATTTTCACAAAATGAACATAATGGTGTAGTCCCCTCCAAGATCAAGAAACAGAACATTACTAGCACCCCAGAAGCCCCCCCTTGTGCTTCCTTTTACAGTCAGCCTCCTCCCCTTACCCCCACTGCCCCAGGGTAACCATTATTGTGATTGCTAACACTAAGTATTAGTTTTGTTGGTTTTTTAATTTTATATGAATGGAATCTTTCTGTGTGTGTGTGTGTGTGTGTGTGTGTGTGTGTGTCACTTCTGTTGTTTAACATTATGTTTCTGAGATTCATTGCCTGAGCAATACTTAGATCGTTCTAACTGTTGCACAGTATTTCATTGCTTGCCTGCCACAACTTATCCACTTTACTATTGGTAGGCATTGAGGTGATTTCCTGTTTGTAGCTATTATGAAAGTGCTGCTATGAGCATTCTGTTCTAATTCATGTCTTCTGATGAATATTTGCATGGATATTTGTTGTGTACATACCTAGGAGTAAGATATCTGGGTCACAGGATATACAAATATTCCATTTCAGCAGCTGAAACTGTCAAATAATTTTCCTAAGTGACTGCCAGTTTACATTCCCACAGCTGTGCATGAGAGTTCAGTTGCTCATTAACACTTTGAATTGCCAGTCTTTTAAGTTTTAGCCATTCTAATGGTGTGTGGTTTTAATTGGAAACTTTCTAACGATTAATAAGATTGAGCACTTTTTCATATACTTATTGGCCATTTAAAAAAATTTTTTTTTCAACGTTTACTTATTTTTGGGACAGAGAGAGACAGAGCATGAACGGGCGAGGGGCAGAGAGAGAGGGAGACACAGAATCGGAAACAGGCTCCAGGCTCTGAGCCATCAGCCCAGAGCCCAATGCGGGGCTCGAACTCACGGACCGCGAGATCATGACCTGGCTGAAGTCGGACGCTTAACTGACTGCGCCACCCAGGCGCCCCAACTTATTGGCCATTTTAGTATCCTCTTTTGTGAAGTGCCTATCAAAGTCTTTACCCATTTTACTAATAGGTCATCTATCTTTTTCTTCTTGGTTTATGGGAATTCTTTATATATTCTGGATACAAGGCCTTTGTCAGATATATGTAATGCTAATTTTTTCACTCTCTTTATGGTTCTTAATTTCAATGTGAAATTTATCAATTTTATTTCTTTATGGTTAGTGATTTACAAAATCTTTACCTGTCTCAAGAACATGATGTATCTTCTACTTTTTTTCTGAAAGCTTATATGTATCAGCTTTTACATTGAGATCCACACTCAATCTGGAACTTTTGGGGGTGGAGGATATGGTGTTAAACAGAAGTCAAGACTTAGTTTTCATTTTTTCCATATGCATATCCAGTTGAAGTCCTGGATGATATTGCTTTCCTCCAGAGAGGGTTACCCATGTTCTGGTGGTTTGATAGATTGGGAAGTTCACTTTAGTTTAATTAGGGCTGAGATGAGTTTGTATCACTCCATGGACCTTCAGTCTGCCCCCTCTTCATGGATGAATTCTCCAAGGGTCCTACTGAGATTATATCCCCAGATGCTTTTCTCAAAAGAGTAGAAGAAATGTCACTGTTGGCGACTATGACTCCTCCAGGTTTTTGGTCATGGGAAGAGCTTTGGAGTCCACCAAATCTGGGTTGTAATTCCAACTCTGCTACTTACTGACTACATGATAGTGATTCTGGATCTGTTTCCTTGCTTTCAAGTGGGGATAATAAAAACAGCCAGTTTCACAGTTTACTTTTGGAGATCACATGAGGTAACAGATATCAAGTACCTTGCACGTAGTAGACCTTCAATAAATGATAGATATTATTTTACAATATATTATTATTTCTCTTGGAGATATAAAATACACTTATCTACTAGAAATGTTGGGGAAGTGGTAGGAGTGTCTGTGGTCTCTGCAAAGCAATACGCTTCTTGGAGCAGCCTGTTTGATGCTGAAAAGGGTGAGCTCAGTTGAGCTTGTTTTATTCACAATCATAACAATGTCATTCACAGATACTGAGACATACACAAGACATTTTTTCCCCTTGGAAGATCATAGAAGTACATACAAACCATCTGAATTGGGGGGAACTTAAAACTCCATTCCCGAAAATTCATGTTGCAGATGAAGGAGTTGAGGGGCCTAACGTGGTTAAATGACTTGGTCAAGGTCAGTTCACTCATTAGTATTTATTTAAGTGACTAAATTCCCTAAGATCACATATCTCTTCCCTTCTAAAATACTCCTAGCTCCCATATTCAACTATAAATGAAAAAGAGAGACAATTCACAAGAGACAATTAGTGATGTTTTATTGTTACTGGCTCATTCTGACTAAAACCCATAGATCTATTTTTAAATATTTTATTTTAATTTCCATCCCCACAAATTATGTGACTTCCTGCCAACTAAGACTGAAATAGCTACTTACCATTCCTTTCCCATTCCAAGGATTATGTCCCATAGCTTTTCATTCTTTTATTATTAAGAAATATTCGGCCTTCGCCTCCAATGCACAAGACTGAAAGGAGCTCACATAAACCCACAGAAAGAAACTCTCTTCAAGCTTACCAAGTGAAAGGGGGTACAATGGTACCTCTGTCACTCTGGGCACTGAATGCAAAGGGGACCATGTGCATCCCTGGCACTTTTCTCTGGGTAGGGACAGATCACCAGCACCACTGCCACCGTCATGATTTCCAACAAAGGCAGCGCTTAGAGGATCATTTTTGGTAAGTCCTCATTCAGCACATCTTTCAACATTGTATACTCTGCCAACAGAGAGATAAAGCCTGAGTCCCATAGGGGGCAAATAACTTGAAAGAGTTTCATGATCACAGAGCACATAGAACTTACAAAAGCCTCCATCTCATGCTGGGATTCTCAAGGGATCCTCCTGGAACACTCTTTCCCTAGATCTTCACATGGGCTGTTCCCTCCTAGAAATGTATTTTCAGCCTAGATGTCTTCTTTTTGGAGAGACCATCTCTCACTATGCGGCCTCCAGTGACCTTCTGGTGGCCCTCTGTCACAGCATGCTGTTTTATTTACTCATTATCAGAAACACCTGTGTTGTTCCTACTACACAAGAACACCAGCTCTGTGAAAGCAGCCCTTGTTCATCTCTGTGTGGCTCAGAGTACCCACTCAGTGAATAAGTGAATGTGGGCATGTATCCTTCCAATACACCCATCAGGCTGGGTCAGCCCTTGAGTTTGAATACTTGCTTCACTTCTTACTAGCTGAGTGAACGGAGGCAAATGACTTAAATAAAACGAACTTCTCAGTGCTTACCCTAAGATAAGAATACATACCTCACTAGGGTGCTATAGCAATCAGATGAGATAGATGTGTACCATGTGCTTGGCACAAGGCCTGGCACTAAGAGTCCTTAATATGTAGTATTTATGAGGCGCCTGGGTGACTCAGTCAGTTAAGCGTCCAACTCTTGATTTCGGTTCAGGTCGTGATCTCACGGATCATGAGTTCAATCCCCACATCGGGCTCTGCCCTGACAGTGCAGAAAATCCCTGCTTGGGATTTTCTCTCTCTCTCTCTCTCTCTCTCTCTCTCCTCTCTCTCTCTCTGCCCCTCCCCTGCTTGCACACATGTGTTCTCTCTCTCTCTCAAAATAAACTTTAAAGCAAAAAGAGAAAAAAAACCATAGTATTTATATGTCCATAATGAAAGCAGAGCATATTATAAAAGTCATGGGAGATTTTTAAATATAAATATTAATATTAATGTTAATGTTAAAATCAAGGGGTACTAATTCAACCACATTTTAAAGGTAAAATTTTAAATTAATTAAAACCTGGTTCTTAATGGCTATACAAAGTTATTCATTTTTTATAAAAGATCCCTAATTTAACCTTTGCAATAACTACTGTTATGATAAATTAACATTTTATTTTTTTTTTTTAATTTTTTTTTTTCAACGTTTATTTATTTTTGGGACAGAGAGAGACAGAGCATGAACGGGGGAGGGGCAGAGAGAGAGGGAGACACAGAATCGGAAACAGGCTCCAGGCTCTGAGCCGTCAGCCCAGAGCCTGACGCGGGGCTCGAACTCACAGACCGTGAGATCGTGACCTGGCTGAAGTCGGACGCTTAACCGACTGCGCCACCCAGGCGCCCCATAAATTAACATTTTAGACCCTCCCTTTTGGTATCCTTTTGGAAAATGGCATCTTTCTGTGAGTACTTGTGGTAGGAATTTTAAGGTAGAATTGTAATCACTTTTTGCAAATATGTACTGGCGATGCTTTTTCATTTGTGTAACCTAGGAAGGTGCTAGTTTCTGTTTCTCATGCTACTGAATGGCTTTAGCTAGTTTTTGAAGTTTTTAAGAAAATCACTACTCTTGGAGGACTACAAGTCTGATTGAGAGGAGATAAATTTCTCCTTTCTTTTTGTTACACCTTGATTCTCCCATAGCACATGCATTCATATAAAACCCTAATGTCCCCACATGCCTGAGCAGACGGTTCAATCAAAAGAGCAGTAAATAGGACCTGACCGTTCACCACTGACTAGAAAAGGGGTTGTGGAAGGAAGACAGGCTCACTTGCTTAACACAACCCTGTTCTCTCTTCCTTCCCCTCTTCCTTCATCTCAGGTCTTTTCCTTCTTTACCATCCAGTCTAGAATCAGATTTGCCTGCAGGGAATTTTGGCAACTGCCTCTGAGCCAGGCCAGCCAGCATACATGTGTTAGGCACTGAATTAAAAGCTTAAAGGGATCCAGTGAGTACTCGTTCACCCAGGAATCTATTTGAAGTTGCAAAGTAACTGAAGGTAGAAAAAGATCTTAAAATAGAGAGTAAGAGCTTCATCAGTTTTGCAGCCCTTGGATTCTAAATTGGAAAGTAGAAAGCAAAGTATATCTGAAGACAAACTCTACTTTCATTCACTTTGCCATTCTCTTTATGGTTCCTCTTGAAAGCCTTTCTTTTCTCTTTGTCTCATTAACAAGATAGTTCATGAACATAGACCCAGATACTATAAACCAAAAAAAAAAAAAAAAAAAATCCCACTGATAGCATTTTCTTTCTCTATTTTTCCTATATTCATTCCTAAATTCAAAAATAAAAAGAGAAGAAAGGAAAACAAACCACAAGAGACTCTTAATGATAGAGAGCAAACTGAGGGTTGATAGAGGAATGTGGGTAGGGGATAGGCTAGAAGGGCGATGGGTACTAAGGAGGGCACTTGTTGTGATGAGCACTGGGTGTAGTATGTAAGTGATGAATCACCGGATTCTTCTTCTGAAACTAATATTGTGCTGTATATTAACTAACTGAAATTTAAATTAAAAATTAACTGGGGCGCCTGGGTGGCGCAGTCGGTTGAGCGTCCGACTTCAGCCAGGTCACGATCTCACGGTCCGTGAGTTCCAGCCCCGCGTCAGGCTCTGGGCTGATGGCTCAGAGCCTGGAGCCTGTTTCCGATTCCGTGTCTCCCTCTCTCTCTCCCCTCCCCCGTTCATGCTCTGTCTCCCTCTGTCCCAAAAATAAATAAACGTTGAAAAAAAATTTTTTTAATTAAAAATTAATTAATTAAACAAATAGAAATACTGACAGAATTGAAAGGGCAGAAAGGAAAACTGGGCAAATAAATACTGACCCTGCAAGAAGGTTTGGGGAAGATAATGTGAATTATTTTCTCTACCAATTTAAATATCTCTCAGTATGTTCAGTTATAATCCTGGCAAGTAACTCTTGCCTTTTTCTAGTCTCTGATGTCTTTGTTGAAGCCTGAGGGTCAAGGATGGGAGGCCTCTGTGGGGAGGGTACTATAATCTACGTCACATTCCAAGTGTAGGCTTTTTTAAGGTGCGGATTCCTGGACACCTCTCTGGAGTGTCCCATATATATTTTAAAAGCCTCCGTGCCTGAAAATTTTGACGTGCAATCAGTCTGAGAAACCTCTTCTAGGGATTCACTACACGATAAGTACCATAAGGCCAAGTACCACAGCTGTTTGTTCTTTTTCATATCCTCGATATGTTCCTGGCACATAGAGGTTCTCCAGCCATGTTTGTGTATAAATTTACTTATAGGAGCACTCTTTGTAATTGATTCTCATCTAAATTCCATCCTCAAGGACTCTGCTAATTATTTAGCAACTGGTTCTCATTCTGGGGGGAAGAAAAATGGAGACTGCCTTAAAAGGTAATGAAAGTTAATATGCACAAAATTTGGCCTATAGTTTCAGGAAACTCACCCATGGATTCCGTTCATTCATTCAACAGTCATTTCTTGATATTCTACTGCATGCTGGGAGGGGACCAGGAGCTGTGAGGAACCAGATTATGAAGCAGGCTTAGGCAATCTTTCCAGCTAGGAAATGCCTCACCATTTTATCATCCCCTTCTCTTCAGATTTATAGAAAAGGCCTCCAAACTTGGACCCACAATAGAAGAAAAGGTATTTAAATGGGATTGGGAGCCCTTGTCATTTTCTGGCTTTGTAACCCAGAAATGTAATTATATATTTTAGTCCCAACTGGATTTTAGCCTCTAACTGGATTTTAGTCTCCTTAAGATGAGGGCCCACATCCCAGAATGCTGAGCAAGGTACTTTAAATGTATGGCAATACAAAGTAGATGTTTGCACTCAGGACCCGAGACCCCTAGGAAGAGGTGGTAGAGGTTGAGGGAGAGGAGCTAGAGATGGCCTGAGTGGCTGCTCAAGGTTAAGGAAATGGGTGATGGGCAGGAAGGATGGCACTTGTTGGGGTGAGCCCTGGGTGTTATATGTAAGTGATAAATCACTAACTTCTACTCCTGGAACCAATACTACATTATATGTTAACTAACTTGAATTAAAAAAAAAGAAGGAGAAGGAGAAGGAGAAGGAGAGGGGGAAGAGGAAGAGGAAGAAAAAGGAAAGAAGAAGGGGAGGGGGGGAAGGGATGGCTCCTGGGTTTGCTGATGAATTTGTGAGCCCTCAAGTTTCCCTGACTCCTCGTTTGCAAAACAGCCTTCCTCAGATAGACACAAACTTTAAGTAACACACTAAGCAGGTTTTTGTTTTGTTTTTTACTTGTGAAAGCTGAAATGAGAATCTAGGAATCCAAGCCTAGTTTCTAGCAGTGAGATTCCAAGCCCGTCCCTTAACCTCTGTGAGCTTCTGTTTTCTTCCAATGCCAAGTGGCAGAGGGTGGGGTTGGAGGAAGGCAAAGCTATATTCTTAAGGTCCACTTGAGACCCATTACTCTGCTCCATTAAAGGCAAACATTAAAAGCCCAAAGTTGCATTTCATACTCATTAGAAGCCCTTGTTGCATCATGTTGGGGGCAGGCTTAGGGGTGTGACGGTGATTTACTGTCACAGTTGCCATTTCTGTGGTCTTTCTAATGTTTACTATTTACTAATGTGTTTCAAGTGCGGGTTAACTCTAGATTATCTACTAGTACATTTCTATAATTATCTGTAATCCTCCAGACCTTCTTCTTCTACTGATTAGTCAAGTTCCTGACCATCACCAGCAGAAGACTGTGGAGAAAGGTTCTTGAGAGTCTGAAGCTTAGAAGGATTGAGGGTCGGGTTTGGAGAAGGGGTGTCCTTGACTGTGTTCTAAAGCCTTTGTCTCTGATTATTGGCATTTGTAGAATTCCCTGTTTTGTATTTACTATACCACCTTCTCTACCCCATTATCTAGAATAAGTTAGGGGTTGACTCTGGAATAATTGTATTCATATTCTTTAACATACAAGTGCACAGTACCCATTTCTGTCTATGCTTTATTTCCCCTTTAAGGTCCTAACTCATAATAGTACCTGAGGAAGAAATGATATTTTATTTATTTTTTTTTTCAACGTTTATTTATTTTTGGGACAGAGAGAGACAGAGCATGAACGGGGGAGGGGCAGAGAGAGGGAGACACAGAATCGGAAACAGGCTCCAGGCTCTGAGCCATCAGCCCAGAGCCCGACGCGGGGCTCGAACTCACAGACCGTGAGATCGTGACCTGGCTGAAGTCGGACGCCCAACCGACTGTGCCACCCAGGCGCCCCAAAGAAATGATATTTTAAATATGTGGTCTACATTAACTAAAATTCATTCTACTTCATCCTACTTTTATACCAGGTGTCATTAAAACGTTTGGAGATCCTTCAACCAAATTCTGCAGGGATTGGTGATCAACTGGAAGGCTCAGAAATAGACATCTGATCGTTTACCTGTGAGTAGCATTTATGTGATTGACGGGGATGGGGAGGCTCTGCTCCTAGCCTCTCTGCCTGATTTTCTAAATTCTGGCACCTAAAGATGCATTGTGAGAAGCCAGTCTTTCTGCTACAGTCCTCATGGTTTATATACCAATTCATCTGTCAGATTTGGAAAGAATTGTTTTTCTGCTTTATAATTTGATTTTTTTGCGGGACACCTGGGTGGCTCAGTTGGTTGGGTGGCTGACTTCAGCTCAGGCCATGGTCTCACGGCTCGAAGGCTTGTGAGATTGAGCCCCACATTGGGCTCTGTGCTGACAGCTCAGACCCTGGAGTCTGCTTCCGATTCTGTGTCTTCCTCTCTCTCTGCCCCTCCCCGCTTGTGCTTGCGCTCTCTCGCTCTCTCTCTCTCTCTCTCTCTCTCTCAAAAATAAATAAATGTTAAAAAATTATAATTTGATTTTTTGCTTTATTTTTTTCCTGCATATGTATCTTAAGCAAAACAGTCCCAGATCAGTAATGAAGTCCTCACTTCCTGCAAAGAATGCTGTTGACTTGAGGGGACAGAGAGGTCATGAGTCAGTCTTCCCCAGTGAATAAGCTCACCTTTGCACAGACACTGGTGATTTCAGGGGCAGTAAGTGCCAGTCACTTCCCATGAACCCTCCTCAGCTGGGAGGAGAAGTTCCACAGGCAGAAGGGTTACTGGGGGGCAGAAAGAGGGGATTGCAGAAGGTAGAGGCTGGAGAAAGTAAGGGAAACTTCACTTGTTCACAGTTTTGCCCAGGGTGGCACCAGTAGGAGGGAAAGTTTTTTGGGAATTCAGTGTGGTTCTCAGGCAATTGTTTTCCGATTCTATCTGTTGCAGCCTGTATTAGTTTGCTCAGGTTGCCATAACAAGCTATCACAGACCAGGTGGCCTAAACAACAGAAATTTCCTCACAGTCCTGGTGAGATGTCCGCAGGTTTGGTTTCTTCTGAAGCCTCTCTACTTGGCTTGCAGATAGCAGTCTTCTCCCCATGTCTTCACATGCCAGCCTGCAGTGTGCACACGTGTTTGGTATCTCTCTCCATGTGTCCAACCTCTCCTTTTCTGACAGGGACACCAGTCCTACCAGATTAGGGCCCACCTAATCACCTCACCTGAAGTTTATCACCTCTTTAAAAACTTGATCTTCGGGGCGCCTGGGTGGCGCAGTCGGTTAAGCGTCCGACTTCAGCCAGGTCACGATCTTGCGGTCCGTGAGTTCGAGCCCCGCGTCAGGCTCTGGGCTGATGGCTCAGAGCCTGGAGCCTGTTTCCCATTCTGTGTCTCCCTCTCTCTCTGGCCCTCCCCCGTTCATGCTCTGTCTCTCTCTCTGTCCCAAAAATAAATAAACGTTGAAAAAAAAAATTTTTTTTTAAAAAAAATAAAAAAAAAAAACTTGATCTTCAAACACGGTTACGTTCTGAAGGACTGGGGGTTAGGACTTGAACATATAAATTTGGGGAAACACAATTCAATCCACACCAGCCCATCATCATGTGTTTCTAACATGCTGATTTTTAGTTTATTGCAGATGCACTTCCCTCAGATTCCTCTCTCCTGAACTTCCTCTGCATTGACATCACTTTCAGAACACTGGTTATTCTGTGATGTGTTATAGCCCTTTATTGTGCGGCTCTCATTGTCCAATGACATTGTGCAATTTTTGAAATTGAAGAGTGTGGCTTTTACATCTCTCACAGCAGTAGAAGTTGTGTATATAATAGACATTTAATAATATTGAATGAATGAATGAATGAATGAGTGAGTGAATAGATGATTAGATGTAACTTCTGAACCTATAATTTATTTGCTTTAAGACTATCTCCCAGTGATGATTATTAGTGCCCTTTACCACATTTGCTGCCCTTTACCACAACAGGTAGAAATAAGTCAAGACAGGAGAGGGGCTGAAAGAAAAATATGATTAGCTGACATCAGGAGAATTACCTCTCTCCTCAAAAAGGTAGGAGACAATAAATAGCATGAGCCTGCCCCAGATCCCATCACTCTTCCATGAGAACGTTGTTCCAGGAGACAAGAGGGAAGGCCGATGAGCTTCGATGGGGATATACTGAGTGTGAGGACTTAAGGGACATCAAGGGTATAGTCCACCTGAAGCTCAGGTGAGAGCTGGAGACAGAGATGTTTTCAGTCATAATCTTTACTTAGGAATTAGAACCATGGCAGTGGATGAGGTCATCCAGAGAGATTGTGTGGAGAGAGAGGAGCAGTGTTTCCAAAATGCCACCAGAAATTGGTGTGTAGAAGGTTTTCCTGGTAAATAACAGAGGAATCCTCCCATGATAAAGAAATCTACATGCTACTCTTAATGAGGGTTTGTAAGAACAGGTATATTGGGGTGCCTGGGTGGCTTGGTTGGTTCAGCATCCGACTTCGGCTCAGGTCATGATCTCACGGTCCGTGAGTTCGAGCCCCGCGTCGGGCTCTGTGCTGACAGCTCAGAGCCTGGAGCCTGTTTCAGATTCTGTGTCTCCCTCTCTCTCCGCCCCTCCCCTGTTCATTCTCTGTCTCTCTGTTTCAAAAATAAATAAATGTTAAAAAAAATTTTTTTTAAACAAAAGAACAGGTATATTAACTCATGTGTATGTCTTTCTTTTTCTCTCTCATTTATTTGGCCCTATTTTCTTCTTGTGTCCTTTCCTTTGGGGATATGCCCCCAAACCATTCCCGTGGGGCTTGTCCCATCTAATAAACTGCACCCATGAGCATAGGTTTGACTCCCTAAGTTTCTGCCAAGGGGGCCTCATACATCAACACCTTCCTTTGGAGCCATTTTCTTCATCAGCCAATCAGAGCTGATCAGACTGGACAGTAGGGGAGCCTGTCTCCAAAGAGACAGAAGGTAGATCTTTCTCAGAGACTGGTGCCATTGAACATTATCTTGTCTAGACAGTCAGTAAAGGGCTCAGTAGAGGGGAATGTACATCCTTTGCACTGAACTCCTTCTTTAGTATGTTGATCCCTACTGGTTTCCCCACTCTACCTATGCCCTCCAGGAGGCTTTGGCAATATTTTAGGGTTTTGCAGCCAGGCCAGGATGGAAGCTGGTAGAGTATGGAGGGGCCATGGGTCATGACAGCCATAGCAATCTTCTCTCTGGGTCCCACCAGAAATGTCATTTCTAATGAGGCCATGTTTATCCCAGCACTAGTTTCCTTAGTTTTTCCTGATTTCTGTGACAAATAAAAGAAGGAAAAATATTTATCCATTTATTTTATTTTCTGAAGTATTACTTTTCTTCCTTTAGATTCTCTTTTTGCAATTTTTTTTTCTTTTTCTCTCCTTCTCTCTTAGTTCTCTTTCTTTAGCAAAACCTTGATCTTTCCTTGGATTGTCTGGTAACAGTGGAAGAGACCATCTGAGTTCTGGAAACTTCCTCCTTCTTCTCTACAAACCCCACCCATTTTCTCTAGTTAACTGTGAGATGCCAGCTTTCTTCATCTACCCACTTCCACACGTCTGTCTTGGTGTTCTTTGAGTAGCGGAAAATATGCCAATTTTTATGCAGCTGCCTAAAGTATCAGTGACACCTGACAGTGATTTTTTTTAATAATATAATTTATTGTCAAATTGGTTTGCATACAGCACCCAGTGCTTACCCCAACAAGTGCCCTCCTCAATGCCCATCACCCACTTTCCCCTCCCCCCAACCCCTATCAACCCTCAGTTTGTTCTCAGTATCCAAGAGTCTCTTATGGTTTGCCCCAGTGATTTTTACTCAAATTGCTATTTACCTAAGATGAGAAAGGAGAAATTTTGTAGTCAAGAGAAAATGGCTCTACAATCCATGAATGGCCTAGATGGGGTGTTCCAAATGAATGGTGGCCAGTGGCCAGCATAGGTGCCTCTCAACTGTGTTTCATTAATTTCAGTCAGCTACAAGGTTTGGAGAGAAAGATGATTTTCCTATGAGCATGTAAAAGAAGTGCTTTGAGTTGTAAGTCTTTGCCCTTGTTTAAGAAAAGCATAAATGGGAGATTTTATAACCACAGTGGGCCAATATTTTTGGAGTCAGTTGAAGCTCCAGATGGAGTGGAAAGAGAAGTTTTTTTCTTCCTCTTTTCTTGAGTTTTACAGAACAAGTCTCCCTGGACACCTTTAATAAAGTGCTCAGTCTCTTTTTTAGTTCAAGTGTGCCCAAACTTGCTATCACAGGATCTGAAGGAGTCTTTCTTACACTAAGAATCCTCTCTCTAGATTTCTGGTAGGGGTTGTAGAACCAGCCTCATATGTGAAAATGTCTTGAATCCACTCCTTCCTCAAGAGTCTCACCTTCAAGAGCCCACACTCAAGTCCTTGTCATATGGTATAGGATGAAAATATGCAGTGAGCCCAAGTTTGGTTAGGGATTGAGGGAACAGGAGGAACACAGATTCCCATAGTGTCATCAACATTCTGGAAACCTTCATGTTAGGAAGGGTAAGAGGACATTCCAGCATCACCATATGCAGATTTTGTAACTTTGGCCAAATGATGGAGTTTTCCTGGTCAGAGAATTGCACCTGGCTTTAAGAGGTGCCTCTGTGGAAGCACATATTCCTGCCTAGCACAGCTATTGACAGAGGAGCTTGGGCCAGGGTGGGCAAGCCAAGATGAGGGCCACAGAGGGCAAGGGAGAAAAATAGACAGTGGTGCCAGGAGTACTTTCCAGAAGAAAGGTTCTTCTAGAACTCCTCTCCAGACTATTGTCTAATAGTCATGAATAAAGAGATAAAGAATGATTGTGCTATTTAATAGTTTTCAATGGAAATAAGCAAAAGTCCTGAGGCTTACCTGAGGCTCCAAGAATGATTGGATTTCTACAGTCCAAGGACACAGATTCAGCTGCTTCTGAACTCTACTTTGAGATGTTTAACAACACGAAGTAGTGAACGTCTTGCACTCTGTGCAGCCATACTCCAATAGGATTTAAGTAGAACAAGCACGCGGTCTGAGGGGGGGGAAATCTGAAACAAGTTTCCTTCCTACCATTCTCTGTATCCCAGGTCCAATTTAATGCCAAATTAAATCTAGATTTTTTTAAAATCGACTTTCACTAAGGAAAGGGCAGAGCTGCATTCCCTGAAACAGATATTTTAGGCCAAAATTATTACTTGGGCCTTTTTTCCTCCTCCTTTCTGCTAATTCAAAACAAAATGTCTGTCATTCACTCTAACACCAGCTTTTAAGAGCTGGAGACAAATGGAGTCTGAATATTCACGCCAATGTGGTACAAATGAGCTGTGATTTCAGGATGCTGGCTGTTTCTCTGACAGGAGAAAAGAGCGGTTGACTAGTTTAATATCTTTGGCTGAAAACACTTTGTTTTAAAGGGATGGAGAAGGCCAACATTAATATTGAGTCCTGTTATTTAATGACCGAATAGGATATATCATGGAATGAGGCATCCTGTGTCTGGGGAAAGTGTGTTTATCATACCCAGAGGGAGTGATTACAAATGTAGGGTGGGACTGAAGGAAGGAGTTCTTCTAAAAGCATTTTCTCCAAGTTCTTAAGAATTCCTCCCATAAGTAGATATGCCCATAATTGTGAATCTGATTCCCTCTAGACTTAGACAATTTATAAACATAAAGACATGTGTTATAATGAGACAATCTAATTACCTCCCTCAGAATGCTGGCTAATGGTTTAGAAATAAAAGATGCAGTTGCAAGTTGAGGTTTAAGGTTGGGGGGGAGGGAGCTTGTGATGACCATTAGCACCATCTGTCCTTTTTCTCGTTCCTCGAACATACATCTTCAGTCACTCATGAATTTACTGTTTCTATAGTATATTGAATTGAACACTCTCCATCTCAGGTGCTAGAATAGGGCTACATTAGCAATTCTAGCATTCCTTCATTCTCTCCTATAAATTGGACTATTTTTTTTTTATTCAATGCAATAGACAATTTGGTGAGTCCAATAATATGTTCATTGACATACATTAGAATTTCCCATACTTTTATTTGTTTTTCGTTGGCCTCATCTTGGCAAAGAGTCATAACATTTTAAATTTCTCTGCCCTCTCATCCACCCATCATACTTAATTATGCAGTTTATAGGCAACACATAGCAACGTGCTGGCTATATCTGTAATTCTACTTTATTGCAAACTGCTTCGAAGAATAATTGTATAACTGCTCCTGGTATTCTTTGTTTCTTCAATTCTGGTTTTCAGGAAGCATTTTTTTTAAGGGGGACATAATTGTAGTTTCAAAGCAATTGAAAATTAAGAATAAACTTAAGGTGCTGTGACATTTTGATGGAATGCTCAGAAGAACCCGAGGTGAGAAACCCAAAGTGGATTTGCCATGAAACCAGTGGAGCTGAAGTGGCAGGGCCCCTCCCGGGGATCATGTCTCTGCCACGACCCCTGCTGAACTTTTTACATTTAATATTCTCTTCCTTTTTTAAATGTTTATTTCTTTTTTTTTTTTTTTTTTTGAGAGTGAGAGAGAGGCAGAGAGAGAGAGGCAGAGAGAGAGGGAGACAGAGAATCCCAAGCAGGCTCCATGCTGTCAGTGCAGAGCCCGACACGGGGCTCGAACCTAAGAACCACGAGATCGTGACCTGAACTGAAATCCAGGGTCAGATGCTTAACCAACTGAGCCACCCAGGCGCCCCAGTACTAAAGAAGGCCTCCCAAATAATCTTCAGATCCCACAAACTTGGCTCTGCCCTGAGACCGATGCAAACTGATAAAGTTAGATGACTGACCTTCATGTCTAGTTAAATTTTAAAAAGCAAAGAAACAGTCAAAGTGTGAAGTACTATGTTTTAGTTTTTAAGACTTTAGAATGAATTCAACTTATTTCCTGAAGCAAACCCCACTTAAATGAAGTAATAAATCAGTTTGCCAAAACACAAATGAACATAAACAGGAGATTCATTTTTACTTCATTCATAAACATCAAATGTGAGCCTGCCTAACGTGGAGCAGGCCAAATCCTCTGGACAGGAAACCTCTCCTACTGAGGGGCATTTGTACAGTCAATCACGTGATCATTTCATCTTCAAGGTTGTTGCCACGGTCTACCTTGTATTATCCATTTATAGGTCTTTTGAGATGGAGCATTGTTCTGTGATTAGAAGCACAGACTCTGGGCCAGGCTAGCTCTACCATTTACTAGCTCTGTGACCTTGGACACATGACTCAGCTTCTCTGGGCCTATCTTTTTATCTATAAAATGGAGACAATATGGATTGTTAGAAAGATTTAAGTTGATATTTATAAAGTTCTGAGAACTGTGCTTGGTACATAGTACATGCTATATAACCACGGGCTAAGTAAATAAACTTCTCCATGTGGACTATAATTTTGTATGGGTTCATTTGTGGGTTCACTCTTGACCCTAATGAATGACTCTATAAATCAGGGGTCACAAAGTGCCAAACTGAAACCCATATAGACCTGCAAATGTGCTTCCCTTGCCCAGCATGGATTTTGTTTTTAACTTGATTTTGAATGCTCTTAATGTATGCATTCTCCGTTTTCCCATGGGCCACCACTCCCCAAATATTCACCTCTTTGGTTCTTCAAAGCATTTGAGTTTGTCATCCCTGGTATAAATGAGTGAACACATCATAGGTGAAGACTCCTACTGTTAGTGGCAGTTTTATGGCTTATGGGGCCAATGAGCCACTTCTGCTCCCTGGGGCCCTACCTGCAAACAGGGTTCTGATTAACCTACCTATCCCTATTGCTATATTAGAAGTCACAGAAGGAAAATAAGATATATAAGTTGAGTAAGCCCCTGCGTGAAACATAGATATGTACTACCTAATGTCAGAAGATCACTTTCATTATGGACTGTGTTGACCAAGGCTACAGCAGTCATGACAAGCTAGGGTATGCTGGGATCAGGACTCAGAATCTCCATGACTTAAACAAGGGTTTGATACTCATGCTTTCTGTCTAACCCTGGATAGGCAGAGGTTTCCAGTCCACCATTTTGTCATCCTTACTGGGGGCCCCCAGCTGGCAAGCTGCTCTCTAGAAACATTGTTGGTTACTATGGTAGAGAGAAAAAGAGGTCCCTAAAGGGTCTCACATCAAAAATTAAATGGTCTACCTTAGAAGTGATGTGACACTTGTGCTCACAGCTCAATGGCCAAAACTAGTCACTTAGCCTCATCTGACCACAAGGAAGCCAGAAAGTACAGTTCTATAAAACAGGAACATCAGGCAAACATCACTTATGGCCGTAGCCTGTGGCATTATTTGGAGCTTGGATTTTCAGGCCAGAAGTCTTTCAATAAACTTAATTCAGCAAATACTAACCCTAACCCTTTGTAGACAAAGGCATAGCAAGCTACCCAGAACCGTGAGCAGATTTCAAAAGAGATTTAGACCCAACATTGAGCAGCTTTAGACTTGCTCAAGAGAAAGAGAGTTATAAGAAATCTGAACAACAAAGCCATATAGGATTGATCACCAAAAAGAACAGTACCAACAATATTGCAAAAGTTGAACGCGAAGATGTTTCTGGAATAAAGATAGGACTGAGCTAGACTCTAGAAAAATACATGGATTTGTAGAAGTGGAAGGCACTACAGGTAATGAGAGAGAGGAGGCAGAGACAAAGGCCCAGAGGCAGAAACAAGGGCTACATTTTTGCAGAACTGAGGCCTGTGGCCCAGCTGTGAGTTGTGTTTACTTGTCAGCAATCATTTGATGGATTCAGTGAAGCCACTTCATGCAGGGCCCCTGAAAGGTACAGAGACTCAGGATGGTGTCGTGTGGGAGGAAGATCATTGTTCCTCACTAACCCCCTCCAAAACCAAGGCATTTACGACTCCCGTCATTAGCCCTCAGCTGCTTATTCCCCAAACCAGTAGTCCTACAGGCCCAACAGCTTCCCAGACCCACAGGCCATCACTGATTGGAGACAGTAGTACACCTTGGGTTGCTCCTGTTTCCAATTGAAGGCATCTTTGATTGCTTCTCCTAACAAAGAATATTCCAAGTTCAAGTGAAATAGCCTCTCATTGCTGGGGTCAGTTCAGCCTTTCTGCTGTGTAACATCTGTTTTTGAAATTAGGCTGAGACCCTGACTTAAATCCATTTAACTTAAAAAGCAGCAATAGAACATCCTGTTTTCATGAATGTCCAGGGGCTGTATGTCAACAAATAAAAGGTCTGTTTGGGGGTATTCAAAGGGGAAAAGCTGGTTGTGAGATGTTCTGCCACTGGGGTAAATTTATTATGGACTGTTCGTTTCTTGGAATCATGAACCAAAGTTTGAAAAAACAAAGTGGACCAGCTTCATTTCAGTCCACAAATTTTGGCTTAATAGTGGGTGGGAAACATGCTTTTCTTGTCAGAAGTTCACTGAGCTGGATGGTTTCCAGAAAGATGCCCTCATTCATGCCTCCTACTTTAGCCATGTGAAGTTAATATCTTAAGTGGATTCTGTTTGTCTGTATAAATTGTGGTAGACAGCAGCTGATATGTCCTTAGTTTTCTATTACTTACACAGGACCTGAGGTGTGAAAGAAGGGGTAAGAATAATTCACCATCCCTCAAACCTGACTACCTACTTTACTCCTCACCCACTTCTTTAAGAGAGACAAGTAGAAAAAAGTTTGATTTATCAGCAACTGGAAGAGTGAGTGTCTGGAACAAAACAGATATATATATATATATATATATATATATATATATATATATATATATATGTATTTGTTTAATGAATATAAACTCTGGTCTTACAAACTCATGTTCTCTTTATGAATGCATGTCTCTATGTGTATTAATATCATTCCTGTTTGAAAAAGCTGTTACTGCCTATATCCTATTCTAGCCCAAAGAAAAGCATTAGGTCTCTTCTGTAGTTCTCTCTTGGAACAGTGTTTTTCCTTTCTAACCCTTATCCCAATTTGTATTTTCTTTATTTATTGCCTGTCTCCACTCTCAGATTATAAGCCCAGAGAGGGCAGAATAGTTGCATTGACAGCTTACATGCCATACCAAGCAAAGTGGTTAGTATGTGAATATTACTTCACAATATTTGTTGAACGTTTTTACTGAAGTTTTCATTGAGTGATGATTGTAGAGCCTTAACCCCTCTTGATTATGTGTGAATTTATTCACAGTGAAGAAGACAACAGGGCTTATAATGCAATTGAATATTTAGAGACCTTTTTGTATGATGCTACACTCACACTCATTTGACCCTACACTCTATTGAGGGTCATGGTGGAGTGGGTTTAGTCTAACCATCTCTATTTTCTCAACTTAAACTTGTCAAGCCACATCTGCCATTATAGCTGGCCAAGATTAATGTCATAGCACATGGCAATAGTTTAAGGTTTTTTTTATCTTAAACAGTTAACTCATTCCTGGTGGTATTGAATCCATGACTTTAGTTTTATTAGCAATAAATTGTGGCCCACCAAGCTACCTGGCAAAGGCAGTACAAGGATCAGTGGTCAGAAAGATATTTTCAGTGCCCAGTGGGCATAGGATTTAATGTGCACATTCATTTGTCTAGTGGTCACTGTAGACCTTTCTTATGGTCAAGCAAAATGAACACTTCAGCTTGAGTGGGAACAAAGTAGATTCACTTGCTCCATTTTGCTTTGGCTGCCTGTGTAGACAGGGGTTGAAATGGGAATGATTTGTGTGCTCCAAAGGATCTCAAGAGAAAAGCTCATTCGTTTACAGGAGGTGCAATTCCGCAACAGTTTCTTGCTTTGTATACTTGAAAACAATCCCAAAGAAACAAAGTTGGATGCAGAAAAAATAATGGGAGAAAAGAAAAATAATACTCTGAATTCTGAACAATTCTACTTTAATAGGTTGATCTGCCTGCCAGCTGGCCACAGTGTTGACTACTTGTAATATATACTTTTGGTAGGCTGCATGCAGTTCTTGGAACTGTTTATATTAGACGGCAGAAACTTAATTATTCTAAAATTGGCAGGACTTGCTTTGGTTACTTAATACAAAATTGCTTAGTCATCTTTATACAGAGTGTGGACAGCACTGTTTGAGTGTGAAAAACCGGGAAATGCAAATATGCTCCAAAGAGACTAGATCAGGTAGAAAAACAAGAAGGTATCTTTTTTTCTTTAAGATGCTTAGCAGGTGGCCGCCACATGTTTTCATTTGACAAGCTAGGTGCCTGTTGAGTTGAAGTCCTTGATTACAAGCATTTTTCTGTTTTCCTTGTGGATTTTGTCCAAGGTAAAAAGCTGCTGCTGCTGCTTTTGCTTCTTAGATGGTGTTCTGCTCCTACATTCTGCAAAATACAGGTTTTTGAGCAAGAGCGTGAGGAACTGTAGGATCAGCTGTCAGAGCAGCTTTCTTGTTCTCAGAAACAAACGAGGATGTCCTTTCAAGCTGGTTGTCACAAAGATCCTCCCTATGACTCTTTTGGTTTGAAAACCTGTCTTTCCATACCTGAACTACTGCCTTCCCAATGCAGTATAGATTTATAGAGCTCCAGCTAGGAAGTAGGCTGGCAAATTGAGTTTCTTCGCGTGCTTTAGAGTTTGAGGTGGCGCCGGAGGTCTCCAGGTTTTCTCAGGAATGCCCGTGGCAACCGCACGCTCTTCCTGTGACCTGGGCTGAGGCTCCTGAGAGATGGTGAGAAAAGATAAAAGTCCGATAGCCAATGGGTAATGACACCAGGCTTGGGAGGGGTGGATTCTCAAGCAAGCATCCAGTACAGTGCCTTATGTTTCTAATTACTGAGCATGGTTAGAGAGCAAAACCAGGCAACACTTTTTTTTAGACTGATGGAAGCATTTAAACCAGCTCTGAATGTCAGTATTTTCTAATTATGATGGAGGAGTGGCACGGAACCTCCAAAGGCCTTGGCAATTTGGAGTGTTTCAGCCCAACCCTGATTCTCTTCTTTTCGTATTCATCATATGTCTTCTTTGTCCCTCCTTCTCTTTGAACATCCCAGAACTATTCCCTCAGTTACAAATGCCTAATACCCATCTTCTAAGACAAGGTTCTTTTCCACTGGAGGAAAACAACCATAGCTACAAATCACAATATAAAATAGAGCTCCATAGTGAACCACTACCACCCTCAAGGTAGTACTAAAAGCTCAGCTGGAGACATGGCCTTTTGATAATGTCTTAGCCAAGTTCCTCTGTCTACCAACTAAGTCTAATGAAAGAAATGCCCTAGAAGCCATTCCAATTCAACAAGTAGTCAGCCTTGCGGACTATAAAAAAAAAATAGTTAAGAGACTATTTGAGGGACCCCTCAAATACTACTTTGGAGGATCACAAAAATGAGTAATATCCTCAAGGAGGTTACAATCTTCAGGAAGGACAGATACGTACTTAGCAATTAAAATGCAAGCTACAGACTAAATGCTCCAATAGAAATATAATATGGGTGTCCATACAAACACATTAGCGGTTCAGAGACCCTATAGTCTTATGCTAGTCTTAAGCCTATACTGTGAGTCATTTCTTACTTGAAGAAAAGTCCAGAAATCTCCAAACTAACAACTAGGGTGAAGTGCCATCTAAATGATGAAAGAAAAGAGGAAGCAGTCTAAGCCCTTTTCAATTTATTATTTAACTTCTGTGTAGATTTCTATGTTTAAGTTGCGCATCTGTAGTGTCCGAGGGGTATAATGGATAATGTCCCTTGGTTTGGTTTCAAAGCTTTTCATCTTAGATTATAAACTCTTAGAAGATAGCCTCTAACTTGCTACATAATTCTAGAACACAATAAATGCATTTGAGGATCATGATGAATAAAACTTGAAAAATTCACTAGGGAATAATTAGTCGCCATTAATACTAGCGTGTCCTTCATGCACACGACTATCACCACTGGCAAAGCACATACCTTTGAATTGTCTCCAGCAGTGTAACTGGATTTATATCCTGCCATCTAAACTCTCTCACCTCGCTGATACCTTGTATCAACAAAGATAGCTGGCTAAGGCTCTGGATCTGGGTTTTGATCACTAAATTGGAAATGTTAGTTGGAAAACCAATCACAAAGAGCAGACTCATGGGTTGCCAATATTTTTATAGCTGAGTAGACCAGAAAGTCCAAAGGGTCATGCATAAGTAAAACTACTGTTGTGTAAAATATGATGATCTCTGTACCGTGTTTACCATTGGTGAAGACCCATGACCTCTGATCTTCGGTTCCAAATAAACCACTCATGGTCCTTGTTATGCAATTTGAGGTGTGATCTGTCTTCAGACGGTGTCTCAGCTTCTTTTGCCTGTGCTGAGCATTTAACTTACTCAATAGCAAGTGCTTAGTCACAGTGAGATTGTCTGATCCAAAGGCCTTCTGCAGGAGAACAGAGAGGTTATTCTAAGAGGATTAAAAGAATACATCCAGGCTTCCAAAAGCTGACCTGTGCCACACCCCGCATACCATTCCATCTTCCATATGAAATTATAAGATCTCTCAAGTCCGAGATCGTGTCTGACACACTGTAAGTGGGGCTCTCCAATAGAACTTTCTGTGGTGGTGAAGATGCTCTCTGCATTGTCTTATATGGTAGCCACCGGACACATGCAGCCACAGAACACTGGAAACAGGGCTAGTGGAACTGAGAAATGGAATTCCTAATTTTCTTTAATTTTTTTAACAATCACAGAAATTCTTACGTTTATTTTATTTATTTTTTTAAGTTTATTTATTTATTTATTCAAGGGGGGGAGGGGCAGAGAGAGAGGGAGAGAGAATCCCAAGCAGGCTCCAGGCATGAACCTGTGAGATCGTGACCTGAGCCTAAGTTAAGAGCCAGACTCTTTTTTTTTTTCTTAATTTTTTTTTAACTTTTATTTATTTTTGAGACAGAGAGAGACAGAGCATGAACGGGAGAGGGTCAGAGAGAGAGAGGGAGACACAGAATCCGAAACAGGCTCCGGGTTCTGAGCTGTCAGCACAGAGCCCGACGCGGGGCTCGAACTCACAAACCACGAGATCATGACCTGAGCCGAAGTCGGACGCTTAACCGACTGAGCCACCCAGGCGCCCCAAGAGCCAGACTCTTAACCAACTGAGCCACCCAGGTGCCCCTGAATTTTATTTAATTTTAATTAATTTACATTTAAATTGCCTCATGTGACTAGTGGCTACTGTATTGGACAGCATAGCTTTAGAATCTTAAAGACTATCTTTTCCTACAGCCCTAAATAGATGGCCATTTCACCTCTACCGGACTGTTTTCAGTAATAGGGGTTCACGCTTTCTCAGCAGCCCTACCTATTGCTGGAGAGTTCTGCTGGGGCAAGGACCCCACCCTTATACATCAGAATTAGCTTAGGTTATCACATTTATACATTCCTTTCAGCAAAGCTATGCAATTTTTGTTCTCACACAGACACAGTTTGGTGGAGAATTTCCATCTTTGCCATAGCATTCACACCTATGCCTTTTACTTCTCTCTAGGGACCAAGAGCAGAAGTGGCCACATACCTGTTCTGATTTGGTATTAGCCTGTGTCTTTCAGTGTAATTCTCCTTGAGTTTGCCAAGGAAAAGTATTTTAAACCCTAAGTAAGAAAAAAGGGCACAGAAGTAATTGGGTTTCAAATTTTCTCTTCTCCTCACTTTTCTCAGACTTCTCAGAATGGTGTAGAGATTATTCTAAACACCAGTGCTGGTTTTCCACTGATTGGCTGCTATTCAGGAGCTAGTGCCAAAGTTCTATACATCTCAGTCTTCTTTCTTTATATGGAGATGAACCTACTTTTCTTACCTAAGAATCAAACAATGATTGCCACAGGGTTTGAACAATCTCAAGTGCTCCAAATAAAGTGGCAGTGTTTGTGATAACACTTTAAGATGCAACCTAGAATCCCTAAATGTGTTGTCTTCCCAAGCGTTAGAGTCAGTGTATATAAACACCAGCACTTGGTCAGTCTGAAATGCCCAAGCTGCCCATTCCTGCTAAGGTGAAAAGAGGCCACTCTCTTTCACAAAAGACATTGATTTTAGTTATGTGAAGCCTGTCAGGGTTTTGCAAATTGAGAAATACAAATAGAGGGAACGTAATGATAAAAGATGGAGCAGGAATGAAGAGAAAAAACAGGTCATAACCTGTTAGCCTGCTCATAGTACAGCTTCGTGTTCTGGATTCCACTGATCAGAGAAAAGAAACAGCTTGAGAGGGCAGAGCTCCTCAGGTTGATCCCATTCATTCTTATTTCTGTATTGCTGATCTTGACAAATGTGCCTTGGTGATTGCATGTGTTGTTTTTTTTTTTTTTTTTTTTCTTAAGTAGCACAGATTTTTGGAACAAGATGGTGAAGGTTGAGCTAAAGTTAAGTCCAAACTGTATGTTACAATCCATGTGTTTATTTGGTTTTTGAGTCCCAAATGAACCATTCTGTTCAGAAAAGAGCAAAGCAGGTTGATAAATTGAACTTTTTTAAAAAGGACAAAAGTTCATTTTCTACAGTCAGAAAGAAAACACTGCCAGATTTACTGTGTAACTACTGCAAATGTGGGTTTATATAACTTTTGAGATTCATATATAGTCTGTTACAAAAGTCTTTAATTCACTTTGTAAACACTGATCAGTCAATAAAATACAGAGATGAATCAGCTTGAGTTACATTTTACATACTCAGAATGGTAAAATCTAGAATAAAAATCCAATGGTTCAAATCAGCTACAATTCCTGAGTGCCTACCATGCCCAATAGGAAAGAGACTTTTTTATACAGTGGTTATCTTTTCATTATTGGCCTTAAGAATTAAAATATATAGAAAATAAAATATCAATAAAATATTTAAATACTAGTTAGAACAGGGGCACCTGGTTGGTTCAGTCGGTTTAGCGTCCGACTTTAGCTCAGATCGTGATCTCGTGGTTAGTGAGTTCAAGCCTCAGGTTGGGCTGCCTGCTGACAGTGCAGAGCCTACTTCAGATCCTCTGCACCATCCCCCCACTCCATGTCCCTTCCCCACTCTCTCTCTCTCAAAAATAAATAAACACTAAAAAAATTTAAATACTAGTTAGAACAATTGAGCTGTGGCAAGGCAGTACATTAATTCCCAAAATGAATGATAGGTGTTCAAGGAGGGAGATATCACTTCCAAGCTAGAGTCCTCAAGAAAACCATCACGAAGAAGTGAAATTTGAGTCTGACTCAATAGTCAGACTTCATGACTGAAGGATCCAGTCTGAACTGAACACTCCAGAATTCATGACTGAATAGAATATGGACAATGAAAAGGATAGAGGAACTCATTCCAGATGGATGTGATGTATGAATTAAAAGTGCAGAAGTAGAAAATTCAACGACATGTTTGAGAAGCAATACAATATTTTTATCGAGGATGTCATGGGATGATGTGCTTGAAAGGGAGGTTAATGCTTTCTAAATTAGAAGACTAGAAGAGAATTAGACCTAGAAAGGAGGAATCATGGACATATCATGTTTGATATATCCATCTTTGCTGGATTGGAGAGCAGGTATGGAACCATAGTATTATATAGAGTAGGATTAAACCTTGGACATCATCTAGTCCAAGCACCTCACTTCACAGAAAGGAGTAGTCCAGGTTCCTGAGTCCAGATCACTGTTTGCCAAGGGTTTGTAGAGAAGGGCAATTGAAGCATTGAGGTTAGTGAAGATCATTTGAAGAGCAGAGGTGAGGAATCTGCTGGAATATGTTACACCCAGAAATCACCCCAGTACATGTAGGATGAAGAGAAGTATCACTGAGCCACAGTAGTCACCCAGCTGAAATTAACACAAACCCTCACAGACAAAACATGGCTCCTGACTTTCTCCCACAAAGCCCTGAATCTTGAGAACAAAAGACAGAAAACAGATGATAGTTGTGATTCAAAGTTGAAAATGGGTATGATACACCTGGTAGAAGTTTAAAGAAGCAAGGAAGTCTAAAATACAAGTTCCAGGAGGACAGGGACCTTTTCAGTCTTGTTCATTGTTGTATCCCTAGTGTGTATAATAGAACACCACAGTAAATGCTCAGTAAATGTATATTGCGTCTTGATGGTGTAAATGTGCTTCTTGTCTTTTGTTTTTGTTTTTGTGGGGCTTCACTGAATTCATTTCACCATGATATTTATAGTGGGTAAATAATGATGATTAATCAGAAAGAATCTGCCTAATAATTGTTATGAGTGTTGAAACACTAGGGTTCCTTGAAATAAAAGAGAAAGTGTTATGTTGAGAATGAGGGTATAGTGGTCAGAAGAGGAAGGTTATGTAATAAGGAAGGTGCAATGCAAGAAAGAAATGCTAACATCACAGAAGTATGCAGTGATGCTGTCCAGAATCTGAGCATCCTGGTATATGAATCTTACAAAGAAGTAACAATAAATTAATAGAGGCTTAATTACTATTTGCAAGGTTTAATTTAATTGGTATCTTTGAGACATGACAATTCTATCATTTAAGCCAAATGAACATACAGTTGAAGAGGTATGGGTAACTTTTTTTTTTTAATGCTTATTTATTTTTGAGAGAGAGAGAGAGAGAGAGAGAGAGACAGAATGTGAGTGGGGGAGGGGCAGAGAGAGAGGGAGACCCAGAATCTGAAGCAGGCTCCAGGCTCTGAGCTGTCAGCATAGAGCCCAACGTGGGGCTCAAACCCACAAATTGTGAGAACATGACCTGAGCCGAAGTCGGATGCTCAAATGACTGAGCCATCTATCCAGGCACCCCAGCATGGGTAACTTTTAAGATCACTTCTTATCTCAGTTTAATTTGATCCAATGAATTCAACCAGAGATCTTGACAATAGTCTTCTCAGAACTTTCCTGGGGCACTCTTGCTTATTCCCTGAAAGGGAAAACAATTCCTAGAGATAAATAGTGGATTAGTCCAAGAATATTATAGTGCTTAAGAGCAGGCACTTTGAAATTCTGTAAAATGGGGATTTTAATAGCTACTTCACAGGTCTATTGTGTAGATAAAATAATTTAACATATTTTTAAATAGCCCAGCAGAGTTATCAAGCCACAAAAAGACAAGGAGGAAACTTAAATGCACGTTGCTAAGTGAAAGACACCAGTGTAAAAAGGCTACATACTGTATGATTTCAACTGTATGACATTCTGGAAAAGGCAAAGCTATTGTCAAAACAGTAAAAGGATCAGTGGTTGCCAAGGGTTGGGGTAGAGGTGGGAGTGAGGGAAGTGTGAAAAGATGGAGAATAGGGGTTGTTCAGGGCAGGGAAACTATTCTGCTACTATAATGGTTAATACATGATATCATGCACCTGGCAAAGCTCAGCGTGCATAACACCAAGTGTGAAACCTAATGTAATCTATGGACCGTAGCTAATAATGTATTGGTTCATCAGTTGTAACAAATGTGCCCCACGACCGCATGATGTTAATTAGGCTATATTAGTTTTCTAGGGCTGCCATAACAAAGTACCACAACCTGAGGGACTTAGAACGACAGAAACATTGTCTCACAGTTCTGGAAGCTAGAAGTCCAAAATGGAGGTGTCAGGAGGGCTTTCTCTGAGGACACTTAAAGAAGGATCTGTTTGGTCTCTCTCTCCCAGCTCTGGTAGCCTCAGGTACTCCTTGCCCTCCACCTTCTCATGGCATTCTCCTTGTGTCTCCACATTATCTTCTCCTTGTGTATGTCTGTTCCTGTGTCCAGATTTTCCCTTTGTATAGGAACACCAGCCATCTTAGAATAGGGCCCTCTTTAATAGCCTCGTCTTGACTACATATACAAAGGCGCTATTTCTGAATAAGGTCACGTTCTGAGGGGTTAGGTCTTCAATACAGTTTCTGCAGCGTGAGTACACGATTCAGTGCAAACATAGAAGAAACTGGGCAGGGGTGGAGGAAAGGGAGTACCTAGGAGCTCTGTCCTTTCTGTTCCTTTTAGTCTTTAAACTTGAAACTACTCTGAGAAATAACACCCATGAATTTCAAACAGAAACAGTAAGAGAAAAATAACCCAACACACAGTACACGTTCAATAAGTGTTAGTTACTTTTGGAAGCTGCATTAACTTATCCAGTGTCCCTGACACAATAGATTTTGTTCTTGATGCATTCCAAGACCAGTAGCAGCATTACCAGAAGATGCCAAGGACTTTCCCCACACCCATTCACTATTCAGTCTGTGCTGATTTTAAGGTAGGTAGGACTTAGCTTTCTCTGTGGCTTCTCCCTCTAATAACTGAGGGTGGATTAGAAGCTATCCGTTCATAATGCTCATATCTCCTGCCCTTAACTGGATTTCGTGGTGCCATTACCAAAAGGAAGGGCTACATGCTAACCGATTAGGAATCTGTAACGCTGACTTACTACTTAATTACACCAGCATAGATGCGCCCTGTTTTAAGAAAATCTTGTATTGGGGAGTCCATATTGAAAAGACAGGTGTGTCAGTCAGTAATGATTCATCTGCCTCTGTAAAGTGCTTTCCCCCTTTACGCAGAAGTCATGTCAAAGTTCTTTCAATAGCATGACCATGACCTCCTCCCCCCACCCCTGCACAGTTCCAAAGTTTAGATTTTTCATAAAGATTTCAAGAATCCATCTGTCACATTCACGGGTACATACCTCCCTTAGCCTACATTTCTTTTTCAGGCTAACCTCCATTTGGGACCCTCTAGAGCTCCGTGGTTTCTAGAATCTCTTTGCCTTGACATTTCGTCACTACATTGGTTGAGAGTTTGTTTCCTAACCGATGTGGCTGGAAGGGATTCAGCATGGACTGGGGGAAGGGGAGGAAATGAGAGATTAGGAGCTGGGAAGATAGAAGCTGCTGCTCCCAAAAACGGGGAAACACCCCTTACAGTTCCACCCAGACATGGCTCCCCTTGATAGGACAGAGGCAGAGAAGTTCAGAGGAGCGCTGTGGTACAAGAGTGTGACGACTGAGGAGGACCTCCAGCCCCATCCTGGTGGGAGACCACCTGCGGACCATTTCCAGAAACATACACACCTTCCTTCCCCCGCACAGCCTCATACACCCCCAAGAGAGAGTCATACCACACCATACACAGATGTGCGTTCTCCCCTCCCTCAGATACACTCTCCACATGTCCACAAAACACAACCCGGAAGGGCACTTGTCTGTGTAGATGCATCATAGAGCGACCCCCTCCCCCACGTCTAGTGCCCCAGATGCATACTCCCCAGGATCCAGATGAGTAAATAAGGGGATAGATGGACTTTTTCTGTGGTTGGGAAAGAAAAAAAGGGCCCAAGTAAGTAATAAAAGGTGAGGAGTAGGTGGAGAGAATGGGTAGCAGAAAAAGAATTTGCGTGGGGAGAGAGCCAGTGAGGGTGGTCAGCCAAAGCGACCGCATGCTCTCAGTCCGTTCCACTTGCCTGTGAGTGTTTGTTCCAAGACCTTTCAGGCTCTGCCCACCACGTGCATCTCCAGCCTGCTTGGGGATATTTACATCACTGCTTATTAGCACCTCCACCAGAGGTATAGGCTAAGAAACTCAGCCCGTTGTTACTGAAAAGCAGCCAGCATTACAACTTAGCTTGGATGAGGGAGGAGCTCAGGCTTTAGAGGATGCCTTTCAAGCTACTTGGATCAATTAAGGAAAGTGAAATTGTTTACTTAGAGACAGACCCCCCTCTCCCATTTCTGTTTGCTGTTGCTGTAGTTATTTGCAAAGTGGTTCATACGCAACAAAAGCCTGTATTGAAGAAAGGGACGAGAAGAGTTTACTCTCTCACTGCACCTAGCATCCGGGTAACCAAAGTTTGGTCCCACTGGCCACGGGGCTGTTCTCACCCTGCAGTGTCCTCAGAACGGGAGCCCACCCCCAGGTGAAAGACCCCCAGATGACCTCTCAGGGGGTGTTCAAATCACTTTTTTTTTTTCATTCTGATAACTATGGAGAGATCAAGCCAGAAAATGTAGAGAAACTTGTGGTTGATGAAATAGTAAAGGAAAACTGATTCTTTTCTTCATAACTAGCAAAGTACTTAGAAAGTACTTTTGGTAAGAGTAAGACAGAAAAACACCTTAAAATTTTAAAACTCCCAATAAATACCAAAATTAGAGTTTCTAAAAGATTTATATGCAGTATAAGTAATACCCTAAGGGATAAGAAAGGGGGAAAATGCAAACATTGTATAGTTTTATTTTTGTTGGCAGAGACTTTGTTTTTGTTTTTGTGTGTTTTTTTAAGGGGAAAATGCTTGAAAATAAAAGAATCTGACAATTTATTTGAGAAGGTTTCTGAACTTGGCTTCAAAATCTAAGTTTTGCTTTTTGCCCCCACAAACAGAGATGCCATTCGGTGATGGCTTTAGGCTTTGCACAGCTCCTGATTTTCCTACACAGGGCAAACTTCTTGTCTCATAAGCACAGAAAGGGCTGGAAAATATTTTTTGTGATCTGAGTGCAGCGGAGAGTCTAGGATTGCAGAGGAAGTGGAGGCCTCCCGCTCCACACAGGAAACAATCTTCAAGCAGGCCTTAAATGCCAGATTCCAGGCCGAGTTTAACTAACCACTGACAGCTCTGTAAACAAAGCAAGGACAAAAAGAGCCCGCTTCCCCTTTTCTGGTAGTCATTTTGGGTTTGGGGGCTGCAGGGGAATTCTGGAATACTTGGCTTCATGGCACAGAAGTGCAAGGGAAGTAGGCTTCGCAGTTGAAGAGCTGGAAAGGGAAGATCTTTCTGGGATCAAAAGCATCACGGAGGAGGTAGGAAAGGATAAAATGGTTGGGTTACAAAGAGCCGGGACTTTGGAGCTCTGAAAACGGCTTGATCATATATAACTGCTTTTAAAAATGCTGCCGACTTCTGCTTATTCATGGTATTATTGCTGTGTTTTTTTTATCATTCTGATATTAATATTCTTTCAGATTATGCAGATTATGCCTTGATGCTTATATTATTTTATTTCTTTTATCTCTCTTACTTTTCTCTCATTCCTGCATATTCCTTTTTGAGCCACTTTTCTTTTTTTTCCACTCTTTTTCTCTTTTCCTCTCTCTTTGTTCACTTTTTCGTAACTTTCATCGGTGGCTCAGCAAGTTACAAAGAACAAAATCATTTGGTAGCTGTGAAGTGATCCCACCGATATTTCAAATCTTCAAAATCCCTCTGTCTCCTGAGGTTTTTATTTTCATTTTTTAACTGTAATCCTGGGATCTTATTTATTTGTCTCTAATGGTTTCATGAATGAGACTGAATTTGTTTAGTGCATGAAAGGCTCAGCTTGGGAGTCAGAAATTGGTCACTGGCTACCTTGCCAGCCTTAAGGTGTTTTTCTTAAGAGTAAAGAAGAAAGGAGAGTATGAAAAAATGGTGGGGGACCAAAGGCTAAAGTGCTTCATGGGAAATGATACTTTGATTCATCTATGATCTCGATCTACCTCCTCTCTGTTAGGTCCAGATTCTCCGGTCTCCCTAGACCTGAAGCCACACCATGGATGATTTTGAACGTCGCAGAGAACTCAGGAGGCAAAAGCGGGAAGAGATGCGGCTTGAAGCAGAAAGGTAAGGTCCTAGGTTGAACACTATTTGTATTCTGTTATTAACAGTGCTGGTTTCAGGCTTCAAAGATCATCCCCCTGAAGGGCCAAAGATATTGTACACTAAACCTTTTGCAAAAGTTGTGATGGAAAATTTTCCTGTTATGACTCTAAATTATGCATAAAAAAAGAACACCAACATCAAGGAAAAAAGATTCTAGAGGAATCAAACAGTCGCATTAAATCAGAGCCTTTCATAGTGGAATTTTTAAGTGACAAAAGCAATGTGTGGATAAAAGTTTAAAAAGCAGTATAATGTTGAAAGGACAGGAAAAATGACAAATGCTGACAGTTGAAACCAACAAGGAAATGGGAGCCTTAGGTCTAAAAATACAAAGGCAGGGGCGCCTGGGTGGCTCAGTCGGTTAAGCATCTGACTTCGGCCCAGGTCATGATTTCACGGTTCGTGAGTTTGAGCCCCGCGTCAGGCTCTGTGCTGACAGCTCGGAGCCTGGAGCCTGCTTCAGATTCTGTGTCTCCCTCTCTCTGACCCTCCCCCCATTCATGCTCTGTCTCTCTGTGTCTCAAAAATAAATAAACTTTTAAAAAATTTAAAAAATACAAAGGCAATAAGTCCTAGATGGATCTTGTGACCAATTTTTATTCTGATTAGAAAAGTAGCCAAGTCCAGTAATCCATGTATTAGAGGTTAATAGTTAATGGAGTTTGTTACTGTGGATATTCTGAGTCTAGTTGGAAGCTGTCATGTTGTATGTCGTGGTGACTTCAAGGGCAGGTTGGGGAAATAAAGCAATGACATAGGAAGCATGGGGCATAAATGCATATCGTAAAATTTTAGGCCTTAGAGCGAAGGACAGTGGCGTTTAATGTGGCTTACATCAGACAGAGTAGGCATTCACAGGAAGAAAAGTGTTAAATAATGTTCTTATAATTAAATCGACGTTGCCTCACACAAATTCCAATGCACAGGTGAAAAGATGGTAGTAAGGTGATCCCTTAGTGATCCTGCAGTAGAAAATGGGAAACTTAACACCTATAACAAAAGTATTTGGTGCTGTAGGCTCTGTGTATGTGTATGGAGAACCCAAAAGAAGAAGGTAAAATTACTGCTTTGGATCAGTTTGGTCAGAGAAGGCTGCCACTCATGGAATGTCTATGTCCATAAATATGACACCATGAATGGTACCTGGGCTGTGTGGGTTCAAGTCCCTGCTCTTAGCCACTAATGAGCTGTGTGGCCATGAGTAAGTGACTTTTCTCTAAGCCACAGTTGCCATATTTGTAAAGTAGGCATAATGTCTGCAGAACTTGTGTGGTTGTTGTGGAGATTATTGAACTTCATAAATGGCCTAGTTGGTACCTGACACATAGCAGACTTCCATAAATGGTAGTAGTCGTTGTTGTTTTTATTTTTTAACCATTATCATTGTCTAAGCAAGTAAGGAACAGCAATGTAGCCATAGAGATAGCCAGAACTAAACATCAGTGCCAAGGAAGGGCAGTCATCATCCTGTGGTGAAACTAGTCCGAAAAAGCTCCTTGGAAGTGGTAGTCCGTGGAGGATGCCGTAATAGTGATGAAGAGTAAAAGGAGAGCCATCTTGGCGAGAAAATGACACCAGGAAAAGCAGAGAGGTGGAAATAAGAATCCTGGTGTAAGAGACCTATTGATTGCTTCACGAGGAATGAGCTGGACTCACACATCTTGGGTGTTTCTATTTCCCATGCAGGGCAATAGAGACTTAATAGGGGGTGCTGTGTGTGATGAGATACGTTGGAGAGTGATCTACAGTGCACTAGAGTGTGGGAAGAGTTAGTATTGAACATATAGTAATGAGGCCCTGAATTGGGGCAGCAAATATGGGAATGAGGGCCAAATATGGGAGTCTTTATGGAGGGAAAATTAGCACACCTTTCAGGAGAGGGAGAAACTCAAAGACAATTCCAGAGAATTTAATTAAGTCTGTGGAGCTGGGAATCTCCCGCAGTGTTCTAGATGGAGAAACTTGTTCCATTCTTGGGTGTACATGGTGGGGGTGGGGGCTGTTTAATTTCAGGTAGAAACCACATCCAAATGGAGATTCCCTCTAGGCATTTGGAGGTAGAAATGTTCTATCTTTTTTCAGAAAGGGAAAGAAATTATTATTAGAGACTAAGTTTGGGCTCACCCACCCAGTAGTAGTACCAAAGCTGAAGGTGGATGGTTGTGATAGTGTCAAGAAAGCAAGTGTAAGATCATAAAAATGTAATGGAAACCATCAGAGGAGACAAAAATGTCAAGGAAATGGGGAGAACCAGGGAGAGCATCCGTGTGGAGTGGACATCACAACCTTCTAGGCAGTGTCCAGGCCCAGTAGGACGTACCTCTTACTCTTTCTAGTGATGTGTTATATGGCCTCAGATTCAACTGCAAGTTGATGAGATATCTTTACATGACAAATATTTATTAAGCACCAACCAAATTTCAGTGTCTGTGCTAGGGACAGGGCAAGCAATGGTGAGATACAAATAGCCATGGCTTCTGCCTTTATGTCCCTCACGTCATGCTAGGAAACCAAAGTATAGCAAGGTCAAAACACAGACCAGGCTCAGAGTATGGGGCTAGAAGGACTCAGGAAAGAGAACAGGAAATTGAGCATCAGGCTAAATCAGTACCTTCAGTGTCTTTGCTTTCCAGGTGAACAGGAAGATGGGGAATCAATGTGAAGGGAGCAGTACTACTGTATTGCTGTGGCTAGAGCCATACTGTAATTACAGTGAATTAACTCTTTCTTTAGAACCAGAATTTTGCTTTAGAACTTTCCACACACCTCCATGGTTTATTCCTTCCAGTTTTCTGTTTTGTGTGGAAGAACATGTCTTCCTTTAAAGTCAATCATAAAAGGAATGTACTCAGTGAAGCTTAGTTAGGTACCCTTAATACTCTACAATAAATTTACACAAATTTATCCTACTCTTTTAAATTTACATTTCTCTCCGTTAATTCTTTTAGAATACTATGTTTCATCTAATTCCCTTTCTTTCTTCCTTTCAATTTTTTTTTTTTTTGAAAGGAGTATTTAAGGACCTCCTTACATTCAGACTGTTACCTTTTCACGTTTCAAGATGAACCTTCTAGTTCTGTTATTCTGGGGCATGTTAAGTAAGTCCGTGTTCACTCTTTCGGATTTTGTAAAATCTGATCATTTATGGGAAAGGGAAGGTCAGGTTTTATGGTCCAGCCAACTTTGATGGTAAAGTTCAGGGTGTGTACAGGAAACAGATGGCCAGAACCAGAAATCAAGGGCCATCTAAAATCATGGTTTGATCTGAAGATAAAGGATGTAGAAGAGCCTGAGCAAATCCCTCTTCCTTTATCTTTAGACCTTGGCTTCCTCATTTGTAGCTGGAGTCAGTGTTTTCTCTGGGGACTTGGTGGTCATTTTTACTTTCCTTTGCTTTTGGTTTGTCTAACTTTTTAATAATAATCATATATTTACATAAAACAATAAGGCACTTTCCATTTTGGAAAATGTGACTCTATGGCCCCGGCCATAATACCCGGGGCCAGACTGGAGAAGACCTAACTTTCCTTTGGATTCAGGGAACTAAAAGAAAGAACTCAACCGAAATCAGGAGTGCCAGTGAAGTCAGTTAGCAAGAATTGAGTGGCCCCAAGGCTCAGAGCTGCAGATTCATTCATTCACACCTTCAACAAATTTTAATTGGGTATCTACTCTGTTCCAAGCCCTGTTTTGGGCCCTGAGGATAGACCAACAGAATGACAGAATTGGGAAGAGTATGTCTACTGCTTTTCAACCTGTTCAAAACCAAGTGATGATCAAGAAACTATGTATTTATATCCTCAAATATAACTTGTACCCTGATATTCATTGATACTTACTAAAGATGGCTTATGCCCTTTGTATGCTATACCCCTGCAGCCCATGTGGGAGAAGGGACAACAGAGACAAGAGAAAGTTTTGTTGATTTCCACTTCTTACACACAGAGGCTTTCCAAATAAAATACCCTGTTATTTCAATTAGTTGTTATTGAGCTTGACTAGCAGGTGCAGTTCTACTTTGCAATGACAAATAATTTAAAACTCGTACTCTCACCAGATGTTATAACCACAAATTAAAACAAGCCAGATTCTTCTACATTTCATTCGTCAGAATACATTTAAAAGATTATTTAAAAAGCTAACCCTTGTGCCATGCTGGCTTTCAAGGGTTTGGGGCTGGCGTGTACTCATTGTATCACAGCTGCCCTGAGAATGTCATACACCTCCCTCATTCTGCGGGTTCTAATCTCGTCCATTTCAAATCATCTGGCTTCCCATAACCTAGACTGTGAGCCTAGTTAATCAAAAACCTCCTTCCCTTCTTCTCCTGCCCTTAACCTGTGCATTTTTTTGTTATTCACCTTGATCATGTCCTCCATATGGCTGCCACTCTAGACTCCTTAAAATGAGGTCTTTAGATTTGGTAAAAGGAGGCACTTCATTTGGTCATCAAAAAAAAATGTATTGACTGTCTATAAAGTGCAAGATACTATACTGAATCATAGGGATGAGTGGTCACCAGTCCAGGCAGTGCCCCAACAGTCACAAAGCTCATATCCTAGGTGGATTAGTAACTTTAGAGCAATCTTGACCAAAAAGGAGAGGAAATAATTTCAATAGAATAAATTAAGCAAGTAACCATTGAAAACTCTAAATGCATTGTTTCTAAGTGTAAGATACTATTTGTACACATCTCAAATTAAACTGTATTTTTAAATCAATTACATATTTGAACAAATAATTAGTTTTGCTCTTTATTATTCTTCACCTGTATTATGAGAATAAAATATTAATGGGTATATTCTGTTCCCTTTCTTTATCTGTCTTTTATTTCACTACCTCTCTGCCTTTATCTATTTCTCAGTGCTTCGTAATGCATTTTCCCCTGGTCTATATGTATCTTTATTAACACTTGATTCCTTTGCCTCCATTTCTCCTCCCATCTGTGTACTAATCCATCTCACACTGGATTATTTATGCAGGTGCTTTTGTATCATCAGGGAATACGTACATTTCAAGGGAGAAAATGTAGGGGAAGAGGAAATATTTTCAAAGGGGTCAAATCCAGCTCTCTTCCTATTCAAGTAGAAAGTAGAAGTGGAAAAGAATGCTAAGTCTTTTGTATGTATCTGGCAAAGATGGACTGATCACAGCACCAGCAGTAGGGGTGTCTGTCTGAACAGAACATGTGTATTGTACATGCATGAAGAAGCATGTGTCAGCAGTGAGAGACAGTAGAGCTTAGCAGTCAAGGGTGTGGGCTGTGCTGTCAGATCCCAGGTCTGCCACTTATTAGCTACATGGCCTTACAGATTATTCGATATTTCTAACCTTGTTTTCTCCTCTATTAAATGCGGGAGATAATAATATTCACCTCATAGGGTTTTTATGGGGAAACAAAGGGATAATACATGAAAGCATTAACATAGTACTAATCATCTGGTGTTTATTATATAATCATTTATTGAATTATTATTTTCGTTTATTGAATAACACTCAATAGATGAAAATAATAATTTTATTATTTAATTTTAATAAACATCACTATATAGTTTTCTAATTCGATTCTTTATAACACACAAAGAAATGAAGACATACTTTACATTTACCATAAAGCAAAATAAAAAATATGAAGATTTTCTTTCCATACTTCTGAGGCTACAAGAACCTTAGGCAAGATAAAGAGCAGGAATGTTACTTAGTGAAGAGTTTTGAGTGAATGTGATTGGTAACAAAGTCTGAGGAAAGACTGGGCTGTCTCAGCCAGAAGAATCAACACTGATTCAGGTTGAGCTCTTCTTTTACATGTGGCCAAAAGGATTTTGAGCTTGGGTGTATCTGCTAAGAAACCTGCTGTGATGTTCTCTCCATGAGATCTCCAGTCAGACACGCTTCCCAGTGCTGGGCTCGTTCTCACAACAAGCTGCTCCCCCACTTTTCAAGACATGAACTCATTACATTCCTGGCTCATGCTTTCCACATCCGACGTGAGCTTCTCTTTCAGATCAGAAGAAAAGCCCTTATTGTGGAGTGGCGTTATCAGATTCAGAGGCTCATAGACATAAATAAAAGGAATGAAAACACTCCTGCTGTTGTCATCGTTCATACATTTTTATGAGCCTCTGAAATATACTGATGATTAGACATTTGAAAGTAAATATTTTCACTACAGTAGAAAAACAAACAATTTTTAGAAATCCACCGAGTCTAAGTAGCTCCCTCCCAGAACTCTGTCACTAAAACATTTCTATGGGAGTTAATAGTGTGGCCAATCAATGGGTGTACAACATACATACACAAAGACACTTTTATTTACAACGCATGGCATTGTGGCCTTGAAATTTTAAATCAAATCTTTCAAATGTAATTTTTTGTTATTCTGTAATCGGAAAATTTTTCCTCATTAGGAAGTTAAGTAAAATATTCCTTTCAAAATGTCTAAATTATTAGAGTAGCTAAATTTGCTCAAAACTATCACTCAGAAAATCTCAGTTCTCTCAGAAAGTCTATCACTCCAAGGAGCAAAACAAGTGTTAGGACCTGTATCTACATTTCTCCTTTAAGTTAAAAGGCTTTTTTCAAGTAATTTGTTTGGAAGAGATTTTAAACTACTTCTGTAAGGTTTTTGTATTTAACTTGATATTGTTTGAGATCAGCCCATCTTGAATGTAGAACCTGGACAAAATAAGATAGATATTTTTCACCTAAGAGATCTTTCCTTACTTATTTGTGTCCAGCAACATGAAGAATCAAAATATATATGCATATTCATATCGTCCCTCTCTTGTTCTCTCATTCTAAATAGACATGATTTATTCCTCTATTAAGTTGTAAGTGATTAAATTATAAAAGGTGAATTATAAAAGGCATCCTGGGACCAGTTTCCACTAACCAAACAGTTCTTCTGCTGCTAAAACTATCCCACTTTAAGGTGGCCCGTGGAGCATCAAGAGTCTAGGATCTACCCAACATGACAGTCATTCAATAGAAATTGAAAATCTAGGAGCACCTGGGTGGCTTAGTTGGTTAAGTGTCCAACTCTTGATTTTGGTTCATGAGTTCAAGCCCCGTGTCAGGCTCTTGGGATTCTCTCTCTCTCTCTCTCTCTCTCTCTCTGCCCCTCCCTTGCTCACATGTTCTCTCCCTCTCTCTCTCTCTCAAAAATAAATAAATAAAATAAAAACTTTAAAAATCACCTACTGTAGCCACGTGGTTAATTTTCCAAATCATCAATTATGTCTTTTATTTAAGACATTACATATGTAAAACATAACTCAGAATTTTACCTGAAGGGTTCAGTTCAGCAAAAATAGTTCTCAAGTGGGAAAGAGTACCAGCCAAATTTCTCATCTAGTGTTAGAAAGAAGGAACCATCATTTGTTTAGCATCAACCAAGGGCCAGATTAGGTGGTATACTTCATAGACCTTCTGTAATTTAATTATCAAAACAACGCTGTGTCCTTATTTAGTCTGTTCAGGCTGCTATACCAGAATACCGTAGATTGGGTGGCTTTTAAACAACAGGAGCATTTCTAGAGGCTGGGAAGTCCAAGATCAAGGTGCCATCAGAATCCATACCTGTGAGGTTCTGCTTCCTGGTTCATTGACAACTGCCTTCTTGCTGTGTCCTAACATGGTGGGAGGGGCAGCTGTGTTCTCTGGAGTCTCTTTTATAAAGGGCACTTATCCCGTTCATCAGGGTGCCATCCTCATGACCTAATCACCTCTGCAAATCCCCAACTCCAAATACCATCACAATGGGTGTTAGGTTGCAACATCTGAGTGCAGAGGAGGGCAGCAAACATTCAGTCTATAGCAGACCTGGATATTGTTACCCCTGTTTTATAGCTGAGGAATCTATAGGACTGAAAGGTTAAGTAACATATCCAACTTCACATAGCTAGGGAGTGCAGTCCAGTTCTGCCTGCCCCAAATCTCAAAACCTTTCTATTGCAACAGATTGATCAATGGAATTTTTCATGTTTCAACTGGTTGTCTTGGCTAAAATTCCATCATCTCCACAATGCCAAAATAACTCCCTAAGATGGGGAAAAATCATTCAAAGAAACAGACTGAATAAGGCTATTGGGCCTAATTGGACTGTTCTTTATGCTTATTCAGGTAAATTGCTTACATGTGTAGACACAGTGATTGTTTTGTTTGCCTTCTAAAACTCTCCTGTGTTATTCCCATTTCACAGAAAAATAGAAACAGAGAAGATCAAGTTTTCCCCTGCAAGCCAAAAAAGGATGTTGGCATAACTGCTCTTGACTTTTCTTTGGATTTTTCTCAATAAGACTATATTCACCATTAGGACAGGGACTTAGTCACATCATCACTCATAAAAGCTTACGGCTGTCACTGACCTTATAGATAATCTTCTTCAGTGGAATGTTACTTTTTCACTTTTGGACCACACACTACTTTGAGTCTCTGATGAAAGCTATAGACCCTCCTCCAAGAAAAATGCACATATGCACCCTCAAAACTTGGCGCTATTTTCAGTGGCGTCATGAACCTCCATCCACAGACCTCTGGGGGGCCCATGAAACTTGGGCCAAGAATCCCTCATCTAATGAATTTTAAAAGCTTCATTTTACATATGAAGAAACTTAAGTCTTGGGATGCTGACCTCCTCAAGATCACCCAGCTAAGCTGAGTGTAGAGCCTTCTTGCACTGTGTATTTATTCATCTCCCTGAATAAATGGAGCTGTCAGTAACAAATGTCCCAGCTATTGATTAGGACAATTGAGATTACTTCTGGGGAAATATGTATACTAGAATGTATTGCACGTAGAGTGTGGTTTTTTTTTTTATTTGAAAACAATTTATTGATAATATTTCCAAAGGAGATTATTTCAGATTACTTCATGGGAAGTAAAAGGAAAAGCAAAGAAAGATAAGTGGATAGGCAGAATGAAAATGATTAATTGTTAGGCACTGGGAATCCAATTTTGCCAAGTCAAGAAGGAAAAAAAAAACTGGTGATTTTGCAAATAGAACCCTATCTGCCATCAATTTTCAAAGTCTTTTATTTGGCATATGTTATCTTGGGAGCATTTCTTTAAACAAAGCTTAATTATGATACTAAGTTATTATGTAGGATTTCTTTATCCTTACTGGTTTCATTTAGCTGTGCAAACTCATCAAAGGATTTTTCTCACTAAGTATGTGAAAGAACTGATTTGATTCCTTAAAGATTTTGTGTTTCATCTTTATCACTACTATTTGTTGAGAGGATAGGACACACTGGAGGGGGACACAGATATAATGCCTTTCAGAGTGCAGGATCCTTCAGACTTGGGTTTGAATCCCAGCAGGGTTACCAAGGATAACCCTTAGCCTCTCTAAGCCCATTTTCTCATCAGGAAAATGGCCATCATAAAAGCTCATAAGGTTTCATGTAGATTAGAAAGCACTAGATGGATAGATGACAGATAGATAGATGATATGTAGGTAGGTAGGTAGGTAGGTAGGTAGGTAGGTAGGTAGAAAGGAAAGAAGAAAGGAAAGGAAAGGAAAGGAAAGGAAAGGAAAGGAAAGGAAAGGAAAGGAAAGGAAAGGAAGGAAAGGAAAGGAAGGAAGGAAAGGAAGGAAGGAAAGGAAGGAAGGAAGGTGGAAAGGGGAATGGAAGAAAGAAAGGAAATGAATATTTGACTAGTGCTCAGTAAATGATACTTGTTGTTACTGTATTTTTGGCTGGCTAGAAGACATGGTAAGGAAGAAGCTATCAGGAAAGCCCTTTCCGGGTCAGGTCCCCAAGAATCACTGAATATATGCACAGCCCCCATGTCTTCAGACAGTTTGGTCTAATCTCGACTATTTCAAATCTGTTTTAGCAGCCTGCCTTGACAGTGATAGGAGAAGTATGGATATGATGTCTCCATGCTGAAAAGAAAATCTGCCTTCGTATTTCTAAGAGTCATTTTCCCTACTGGTCTTTATCTCAATAAGTTACATATCTAATATTCAATTAATCATATATTTTACATAGTTTTCTTTTGCCTTGTGGAATTATCATTTCTTTTTTTCATATTACATAATTATGGTTTCTTTACCACTAACGCAGTAATCAAAAGCCTCTCAACCGTATATATAAATACTGTACCAATAATATAAAGAAATTGGGTACTCATTATTCACAAAATAATTTTTAATCATTTTATTCTAAATTCATGATTTTTATTATGAAATAGTTGATACATGCAAAATGATACTATTAAGGCATACAGAAGTTGTAAATCATTGTAATGCATATATCATAAAGTTATCATTGAGCTTTAAGATCTAGAAAATTTCCAATACCATTGAAACTTTAAACTGACCTCTCCAATCCCACCCCCTTGCCTCTCCAACAGAAGTAACTAGTATCCTGAGTAATTCATTTATTTTTAAATAAAATTCTAAATAAGATAACATGAATTAGGTGATAGTTTTTCCAGACCTGTGATCCAGGGAATTCTAAAGATTCTCTCCAAACTCTATTGAAAATGTTAATGAGAGTCCATTATTGCCTGAGAGGGCCTTTCTAAACACACAGGTCCGAAGGAGTCCTTCTGCTGTCTAAGGCTGGGAACCTTGGAGGAGAATTACAAACCAAGAATTCTCTACAAACAAAGAATTTTCATCAAAATCAAATAAAAATGTAACAAAGGCCATCAAATATGTATGTTGAATCTATAGATTCTGCCCATTGGTTTTTCTCACTGACCAGCCAGATGTAAGAGGTCTGCATTTGTAGCCTTCATTTGGCCAGGTGGAGTGATGGACAGGAATCCTTACAGACTATTCCTAATTCTTAGTCAAGGGAAATCTATTGCTTTGAAGTCTTCAAGGGAAGTTCTTGACCTTTATTATCCCCAAAGTCCTTAGCAGTATTATAAGAAAGTACCACTGCAGTGGAAACATGAGCATGTTGGAATGATGTCGTAGTGGCTGTTAAGTGGATTCTCATTCATCATGAATGACGTTAAAGAGGAATAATGAGCATGTTTTGTAAATAGAATCAGTTCTTTTCACTAGTGTGCTACCTAGTAAGCAGTGTTCATCAGCAGTTTTGTAAGAATGTAATTTTTTAAGAACTTTGGAAACATTCACTTACTTTTAAAAGCTTAATTTGCTAATTATAAATCATCTTTATGTATACAATTGTTAAACAAGTTTCTGATGTTTTCTTAGCCTGGCAGAAGTGGCCAGTTTTGAACATACTTTCAAAACTAAATTTCTTTTAAAATATCCCATAATTTGGGGCCCCTGGGTGGCTCAGTCGGTTGGGCTTCCGACTTCGGCTTGGGTCATGATCTCATGGTCCGTGGGTTCGAGCCCCGCGTCGGGCTCTGTGCTGACAGCTCGGAGCCTGGAGCCTGCTTCGGATTCTGTGTCTCCCTCTCTCTGACCCTCCCCCATTCATGCTCTGTCTCTCTCTCTGTCTCAAAAACAAATAAACGTTAAAAAAAATTTAAAAAAAAATATCCCATAATTTGTATTGGCCTCTCTTCCAGTTAGTCTAGATTGGTGAGATCTGACATTGCATTTGAGACTAGTACCAATTGACCAAGTTAAAATGTGAGAGTTTATTTTCCATTTTAGTAACTCCCTACATCACATACAGTTCCTTTGCTGGAATAAAAATCTCGGTAAAGTACACATCAACCACTATAAATAGCAGCCATAAGCCTGTACATTCAGGAGAGTCTCCAGAGAGTGTATTTTAAACTGCACATTGTTTAGAATAGGAAATTCTTCCAATGTTCATATTTTCCATTGTGGGTGACATGGACTTCCCATGTCACATCTTCACTAGCTTCCATTTTCCTGTACCATTTAGGAATCCAGCTGATAAGTTGCCAGAAGATTACTCAATATGTGCTTTTTATTTGCCTAAGGCTAACCTGGGTCTTATTGTCCGGTGGGAATTTTGCATAACGAGGGGCTCTGCAAATGAAAGCTTGATAACTCTCTGCACCGGCACCAGCAACTAGATAATGAAAGGGTCCTTTCTTTCTGGAGCTAGTCCCCTGGACTCTACCTACTCAGAATAACAGCAGTCACCCATTTTTTATTCCCACGGAAAACCTTGCACTGTTGGCAGGTCTCTCTGGGGAACTCAAGAGACTAGCAGGGAAAATAAATGGGCAGGAAGTGAATAGACGAGCGAGCAGGATGAGATGATGGGTTATTGTGCTGGTTCAAAGACATGAAGCCTCAGCAGGTACGATTACACTGCATCTTCCCCAAGGCACTGTTGGCAACTCTAGTAGATGTAGACCTCTGCCCACTCCTTCCTTAAACAGTCCTTCTGTTTCTCTAATCAACTGTTGTGTAAATCTTGATTTTTCAGTGGGGCCCATTTGAGGGACCTAATATTCACCCACCATTTCTTCTCCCTTGATGAACAAGATGAGAAACTACCATTGAGGAGCCTTGGTATATAGCAGGAGTTGATATCTGATGCCCTTCCTTCCTGTTACTCCCCTTTTAAGAGCCTATAACTCTTCCTACCCAACCATGAAAGCCAAAAATCTGTCTGTTTTCTGAGCCAGCATCCTCAGAGTATGTCCTGGCTACCCAGGGAGTATCATTGCTACAGAAGTTCCGTGGGTTACAAACTGAACAGAATGAAATTTTGTAAAACTCGGGACTGAGGCAGGATGGAAATTCCTAATGCTTTCATCTCTAAGTGCATCACATCACAGGAACATGATTATAAGTTCTGTCTCATTGTGGCATTTGTCAGAGCTGTGATAGAGCTGAACCAAGGCTCGGGGGGCGGTGGCGGGGTTGGGGGGGAGTGTCCCCTGCAGAAAGGAGCTGGTTTTCCATGAGAACTCTGCCTGAGTGCAGAAGTACTGCTAAGAGACATATTCTGGTATCCCATTGGGTTATATGGTCAGAAATTAAGACTCTCTCTCCTACATTCTCTGAAAAGAGTTTGAAAATCTAAATCATTGAACCCAGACTTGCTAAAATTTCCAGGAGCCCACAGTCCGTGGCTAGGTCAAATCTGGAAACTATGTCATTTATTACAATTCTGGTGGTTTTTCTTCTGCATTTTGCTGTGCCCAGCCCATATAACTGCCTCTGACTACAAAAATACCTTTTAGATCAAGGATAAAAGAGGACACACTGGATAAAAGTTGAGCAGATCTGGACCTCCTCATCTGTCAAATAGAACTAACACTCCTCAGGGTGGCTGAGAAAATTAAATGAGATATTATCAGATACCACATGCAAAGAAAGGGTGATTCACATGACATGTTTATTATGTAGAGGTGCCTGCATGATTAATTAAGTCAGTTCACTTCTGTTTTACTTTATGTGGGGTTGCAAGTTTCATGCTGGTCACACACTGGGTTCCAAAGGAATTTTCATACTCCGTACGCAGCTATCTTACGTGATCTGACAGGCCCACAGGCGTTCTAGGCTTCCAAAAATCAGGCACAGAGAAAATGCTGTAAAAGGTTACCTGTCACCTTCCCTAGAGCCTTTCCCCCTTGGAGACGGCTTATGGCCTCAACTGCAGTTTAGAAAAAAAAAAAAAAGCAAAGCCATTTTATCTTCCTTTCCCTGAGTATGTGAATTAAGGAGACAATTCCAAAGATTTAAAATGATGGCTTTATCCCAATCAAAATAAAACCGTGCTGTCAGTCACTTACTTGTGTGGTTTTGCATGTAAGTTAGCAAAGATCTTCAGACTCAGCGGGATTCTGTCATCTTCCACACCAGTATCCTCTCCCCAACCTCTCGTAACTGGTGAACTCTTACGCAGCTAGAAGGCCCAACTCAACTCTCATCCTCTGGAAAACATCTTCCAAGAGGCCCCCTGTCAAAGTGACCTCCCACCTTGAGTTTCCCATGGCTCTTTCAATGTATGTGAATTATTATATTATTATTCATATTAATTAGTTGTATTAATTATTACTATATTATGTGCTATTTTATATTACTATTTGTATTAATTATTACCATTTTATGTTACTATTTTATTTTATTTGTTCATGTATCTGTTTAACCCACCAAATTAAGAGCAACTCTAGATTAAAAACTACACCTTACCTACTTTTATTTCCCCAAAGACCAGTACACAATGTTGAATAAACGAATAATGAATAAACAGCTACTTCAATTCATATGTATGTACCAAGGTAGATTTTGCTCAGTTCGCTAAGATATTTATAGGGAGGCGGAAATGTTAGTGACCTTCATGGTGTTCTCCAAATACTGACACCACCCATATCTTCCTTGGGCCTCCCTCACTACCTTGCTGAGCCCCTGGACTTTTGACTCCCTATCTTTTTCCCTAGAGATACAAAAAAAAAAAAAAAAAACCTCATGTATTTCTCTAGTTATTAAGGATACTTGTACTTCTACATCCTATAATTTTGATCATTATGCTTAAGTTGTATCATGGAGTCAAATGACAATATGCTAAGAATCAAGTCCCTTTAGTTGGAGTGTTTAATACTCAAACTCCTAATAATGCTTGCAACTAACATTTGCATTGTAAGACCTGGTAATTATCAAATTACCGGGTTTATACCAAACCCTAAAGAGTGCAGCAGTGAACAAACTATATGATCAAAAACTTCTCTTATGAAAGACCAAGTCTGTTGTCCAGAGGAGTGAACTTCTTCAGTTAATCCAGGAGAATAGGCAGAAGTAGGTGAGGGGTAGAGCCAACCTCAGGCTAGCATTTGTCAACACTCCTTTTGAAATAAAGAGTGTTTAACATACAAGGTGAGTCTCAAGTTTAGACTCTAAATAGTGGATTGTTTTCTAGTATTGGGAGGTAGTGATGAACCAAGAAAAAAAGAAGAAGACATATATTAGAATCCATTTAACCAAGATATGTGGGGTTAGTTTTATTTTCAGTGAAGTGGGGCCTTTTTTATGTTTTTATAAATACATACACCTTAAAAAGTATGATTTTAGAAGTAGGAGGAGGAGGACTTATAAATAGCCATTAGTAAAAACTCTAGATTAAGATTCAGATTAATTCAGTAAACATTGACTATGATACAACACATTCTACAGTAGGCATCAAGTTTCTTGATTATAAAAGTAGGCCCTTTGGTTAATTCGTTCACATAAAATTTGTAATTAATAAAATCAATGAACTGGAATACCAGAAGTACTGGAAGTACTGTAGAATAGCCTCAAAATTGTAACTTTTAATTTTTTTAATGTTTATTTATATTTGAGAGAGAGACAGAGACAGAGTGCGAGCTGGGGAGGGGCAGAGAGAGAGGGAGACACAGAATCCAAAGCAGGCTCCAGGCTCTGAGCTGTCAGCATAGAGCCTGACAGGGGGCTCCAACTCATGAACCATGAGATCATGACCTGAGCCAAAGTCGGATGCTTAACTGACTGAGCCACCCACGGACCCCATGTATCTTTTAATTTTTAATTTAATTTCTAATTCTTACATCCACTGAGAAAGAGTCAGAAGGCAAGTTGGTTTAAAGTTATCCTAAAAAGACACTGAATTCTAAAATACCTCGGAGAATCTCAGATTACATCAGTACTCTACCCTCCAATGTGTTTTAGAAAGCTGGATGCAGGGGCACCTGAGTGGCTCAGTCAGTTAAGTGTCCCTTGATTTCAGCTCAGGTCATGATTTCACAGGTTTGTGAGATCGAGTCCTGCATCGGGCTCTGCACTGACAGCATGGAGCCTGCTTGGGATCCTCTCTCTCCCTCTCTCTCTGTCCCTCCTCCACTCATGAATATGAGTGTACGCACACTCCCTCTCAAAATAAATAAATGAAACATTTTTAAAAAGCTGGATGCATATTCCAGATCATTGGATCTCAAATTTAAAATGTCCACTATTTTTTGTATAACAGTATTATCTATTTTCTTTGTTGTCTTCATGAGGTCTTAAGATTAAAAAGCTTTCCAGACAGATCTTGGCTTTTAAATGAGACAAATGGATATGATTTTTTTTAATTAAAGGTTTTCACTGAAACACTTGCCTGCTTCTAGTCTATAAATTAATGAATTAAAAAAAAAGAGCTCTATTTGCTTTTCCTGCCTTGATCCTAATGACAGCTTGATTTCATTTTTTCAATAACTTCAAAGCAAAGTAACATGTTAAAGCTGAAAAGCTTGCACTTAGTCTATTTCTAATCTCCTGTGTCAAGCTGCCACCATAAAGGCATCCAAAAATTCTACAAAAGAACATTTATAATAAATTCAATGAATTCAACACGCATAAGTGTTTAATTACATTAGGTCTCCCAGGTGCAAGCAAGTGTAGCAACTGTAATCTATTGTCTTGGTCATTTGGGGCTGCTCTAACAGAACACCATAGACCGGATGGCTTAAACCAACAAACATTCATTTCTTGCAGTTCTGGAGGCTGGGAAGTCCAAATACCAAGGTGCTGGCAGATCCAGTATCTAGTGAGGGCCCGCTTCCTAATTTGCAGTTGGCCATTTTCTTGTTGTATCCTCACTTATTGAAGAGAGAGATAGAAAAAGCAATCTCTCTTGTGTCTCTTCTTATAAAGGCACTAATCCCACTCATGAAGACTTCACCTCCATGACCTTCAATTGCCTCCCCAAAGCCCCACCTCCTAATACCATCACATTGGGGGTTAGGATTTCAACAAACGAATTTTTCAGGGACACGAATATTCACTCCAACTCATCTATGTATCCAAATGAGGACTTTGAATCTCAGGGTTCATTCAGTCTTGTGACATGAAAAGCATTCTCTCCACTGAGGGAGGTGTTTCTCAGGTCCTCTCTTGGCTTGGGTAAAGTACTCCTCATGACGATTTCACCTCCCTTTGCTCTGACTTTGTTACCCATGAAGCAGTCTCTGGTGACTGGGAGGCTTCCTGACATCATGGCTTGGGGAATGGTGGGAATTTGAGAGCTCTCCAGGCACTGAAGAGGGAGGTCATCCGTTCTCTTAATTAACTGGCATTAATTAGCATTCTGATGTCCATGTGAGTGTCTTGTGAGTCTGGAAGCCCTCAGTCTTCCTGAGACCTGTCAACTTGAACAACTCCCAAAACCCAGTTGCTGGTGCAGCAAAGCTTCTAGATCCTGTACTGCACTGAATATCTCAAAAAAAAGACCACTCTGGAGAAGCCTCTAGGAGGACCAGCCCACAGGACTTATTGATGTAGCATCTCTATTCCATTGTTGTCCCTCTCTAACCCAGAGAGAGAAAAGCAAGCACTGGTTGAGTATCTGCTGTATGTTTGAGGCTGTATCAGGTGCCAGCAAGGTGTTATGAAATATCCCTGCCCACAAAAAGATTATAATTTATTTGGTGAGAAAAGATCCCTTCCCACAAAAGATTATTTGGTGAACAGTGAATAAATAAGCCTCTGTGTGTACATCCATCTATTTCTATCTATAGATCGGTATCATAATCATGTACTGGTTTGTGTGATCTGTTAATTACAAAATAGGACAGTACCTAACAAAGTGTCCTTCATATAATGTACATAGTAAACACTATACCCAAAGTATCCAAAACACATGATGAACTATTTCTCTAGCAATAAGAACAAGTACATGCTTTACTCCAGGCCTAAACCACCACCCCCCGCCCCCGCAAAAAAATCTGGATTTGATTCCAGCTGTAAAAGCCACGTGTAAATTTAATATCCAGATGCAGAAAGTGGACACCAGCAAATAAATTTATGGTTGTGGAAATATTTGGATACTTTGAACGAGAGTGATACACACAGAATTATGTGGCTTATGAACTAACATGCTTCCTTTGAAGATTTGACCTTTTCTCTTAAACTAGAATCCTTAGAGTCCTCATGATAGTTTCTTAATTTCCTTCCAGTTCAGTTGTATCAATGGACAACAAATTCTACATTCTAAAGCATATCACTATGGCCTAGATTCAATTTCCTTTGGGTAGAAATCATATCCTTCCTGTGCATACTTCTTTCCTAGAATTATAGGGGTATATGTAACTATTTTCACTGAGACCAGAACCAGGGTTTTATAGATGTGTACCAGCAACCATTCAGTCAAGCAATTGTTAGAACCGTATTTCCAAGCACTATTTCGTTGTTTTTAAAGATGTGTTTCAACTTAACAGAAACCCATGGGGGAGGGGAAGGGGAAAAAAAAAAGGTTAGAGTGAGAGAGAGCCAAAACATAAGAGACTCTTAAAAACTGAGAACAAACTGAGGGTTGATGGGGGGTGGGAGGGAGGGGAGGGTGGGTGATGGGTATTGAGGAGGGCACCTTTTGGGATGAGCACTGGGTGTTGTATGGAAACCAATTTGACAATAAATTTCATATATTGGAAAAAAAATAAAATAAAGATGTGTTTCAAGCTGGAGGGCAGAGGGGGAGTTGGAGGCATGATCCCCTTAAGATAGAAACTTTTCTCTCCAGGAAAAAAGAATAGTCTAGCTGGTTAAAAAACCCAGACTTTAAAAAAAAAAAAAAAAAAAAAAAAAAAAAGAGCTTAGAGAGCAGATCTAAATAATTGTTGCAAAAGAGTTTAAACAGAAATAGGGAGCCTCACAACAAGTTAGCCAGAGGGGCTGACTCATACATGACAACATAATTCTCTCAAATGCACGCAAACAAGAGTAGGCTCAAATAGTCTCCTCTTTCCTCCTGAGATGGCAAAGTACAAAGAAAGCAAGTCACGTGCAGGAAGACTTTATAGAGGTGGGGCTAGACACTGGTTCTTAAAGAATCACTAGAATTCAGGGAAGCAGAGGGAATTTTAAAAGACATTCTAGGCAAAAGAGAAGGAAGAGCTTTGTTGGGTAAAAGCAGAAAACTTCAGGAAATATCAGGCAAATTGTGGCAAATGCTAATCATCTTTTCACGGAACAAAAGTTTCCTTTATGATAAATGTTAGGGTGCATTGCACTGATTGGAGATGTATGTTAAGTTGCCAGTGGGGATACAACCAGGGGTCAGGATATGCTTAAGGGAAAGAGTCAGCAATGGAATGCTGGGACTCAAGGACTGGCCTTGGGAAGGAGAGAATGCCCTCCTTTTAACTGAGTTGTAGTATCATGCCCTCCTTTTAACTGAGTCGTGGTTTAGACACAGATTCCAGAAAGTAGCTACTTCTAGGTGGAAAGGGACAGAATGCTATTCTCAAAAAGCACTCAGGGGTGCTAAGTTACTTTGAAGATTTTATTTCTAAGGGAGATGGTGAGCACATAGAATTTTCCTTATTCCTTTCAGTTTGTCAAAAAGATTTCAGAATAAAACATAATTTTAAAAAGGTACAGAGCGCTTATAGCTGTTACCCATGTATCTTCAATCAGAATCTGCCTATGGGTGTCAATAGGATCACATTACTAATGATAAAATTTTTTTTAGTTTTTTTAAAGTTTTTACTTATTTTGAGAGAGAGAGCGTGAGCAGGGGAGGGGCAGAGAGGGAGAGAGAGAATCCCAAGCCGGCTCTGTGCTATCAGTGCAGAGCCCCATGTGGGGCTCGACCCCATGGATTGTGAGATCATGACCTGAGCCAAAATCAAGAGTCAGATGCTTAATCGACTGAGCCACCCAGGCACCCCACTAATGATATAATTCTTAATGCTACCTGCTTGTGCAGGATGACCACTCCACCACCAATTAAAAAAAAAAAAAAAGTCCTCTCTGATTGTTTCTGGACATCTGTCTCACATAAGCTCACGAATGGTATACTCATCCACCCTGTGCAACCTCCCATGACTCCTTGCTGGCAGGCCCCTATCTCAGTGAGGCCCTGGCCCCCACTCTGCATGAAGGCATTTGCAGAGGACCCTCCACTGCCACTGCCCTGGGGCCCGCCCTGAGACCCTGGGCCTCTGTGTCAAAGGCACCGTCTGGTGTCCTTATGCTCCAAACTTCAAGGTACCAAAGTGGCCTTGTATTCCTATCAGTCCTCCAGAATTCTAGAACCATGCTGTGCTCTGAACAGAAGTAGGGGTGCTGACCCTATCCTCTGCTCTGTTACCCTTTGTCACTCAGGCACCAAAGCTTGGCCTAGACTCAGCAAACACCTTGTGGAAACAGTTTCAGCTTCTCTGCAGTCCACCTTTCCTCGGGGCACAGACCTGGGGCAATAGGGTTGGGTTCAGGCATGTGATAGCAAACAACTCCCCAGACCTCCCTGCGATTCTCCCCCACCCAGACCCACTTTACCACTCAGTCATACCCAGATGCATCTCAATTCCAGTGGTGGGCACCATGAAACTTAAGGCCAGGCCACCATTCACATCACTTATCCTTCCATCTTGACTCAACTACAGAAAAAAATAAATCCACGTGCTCAAAGTAGTTATTTGCTCATTATGAAGCCACGTGCACGAATTCATTTATGCGGCACATATTACAGAAGCCCTGCTCTCTGCCAAGCACTGTGATAACTGGAACAAGGGGAGAGTCAAAAAGATGGTTGGGCACAGTACTTCTCCTCAAGGAGCTCACAGCCTAGCAAGGGGAGAAAGAAATCTAGAAACCCACCGTTAGTGCAATCTAGAACCTTGAACTTCATGTTGCCTCAAATAGATAGACTTCCCAGGTACTGAAATTCAGGGAGGTGCTCTTTGAAAGATCTTTTTCTCCCTTCTTGAAATCAGGTTATGTGTTCCTCATTTACTAAGACCTTCAACAAGAAAAATACAATACAGAATGTCCTGAAAGAGTTGAAAAATGGGCCTCTGAAAACAGTATGAAGCTTTCTATGTTAAGGTCAAATAATAACAACAAAACTAGCTTTACAATAAATGCTGGATATAGACTGACAAAGCAACAGATCTGGAGAGGAAGAAAAACAATCCTGGATTTAGCACAGAAATGAATGAATGATCTCTGTAAGAGATGCTATTATCAATGTGAAAACGATGTTCAAGACGTGTTAACAGGAACGTGGCAGGCAGCACTGGGCCTTCATCCAGGCACATTCAGACTTGGTCAAGCCTTTATTATGTCCAATTTTGGTTTCCCGCTTGAAGAGTTGTTATGTTTCAGGCTGATATTAAAAGAATGGAAAATAGGCACTGGCACGTAGCCTAGAAAAGATGAGGCTAAAGCATGATTTAGTACCTGTGGCCCTGATAGAGATAAGTGGGTTTCTATTTTGGCAACAGGAAGTACAGTTCAGTAACAGAATAAATTGAGCATAAGTGTGATTAAATACTGGGGCCTTGATCACAGGATGCCATCTTTGAAGCATAGTACTTTAGCCCCACTGCCTTCAGAGTGTCGTTCACTTTCTATCTTGTATCACAGTGTTTGTATACATACCTTACCTCCCTCTGAGTCTGACCTCCTCATCTTTGGATCCCCCACAGCATTTCCCTGGGTGACTGGCTTGTAGTAAAAATTGAAATAGTGTTAAGTGAGAAGGGGCGAGGCAGGAACATGTTGGGACAAAACTACATGGCTGCCATTGTGAGAGATAAGAGAATGTAACACACACGATACTGTACAAGCCTACGGACAGATCACACCAAGAATAGTTCAGAGAATTGTGTCAGCAAAGGCCACAAGGATACCAGTTAAGGACAGTGAGTTGCACGGGAAAGGTAGGGTGAGGGTAAAGGATGACTTTCCAGAACAGTCCATTCATTCCTCCACCCCCACCCAGCCCACCATGGATCCCTAGAGGAAAACACAGCAGGAACTAGGAAGACATTAGCAAAGATGCAGTGAGGCAGGAGAATCAAGGAAAAGGCATTACTGGAAGGTAGAAAGAAGAATAAAGAGAGAAGAGGAGTCTGTAATTTCTGTGATGGGACATGGATAAAGGGAGGAGTATTTCATGGGAAGTTTTCTTAGGAGGACCCATTAAAATGCAAGATCACAGGACAATGCAAAGCAATATCGTTCAAGTGAACATGTTCGATGCCATGAGGGTAGTGAGATGCCATCAGCCGTGGAGGGAAGAATACAAGGGGCCCATGGAAAGAAGGAAATAGGATCTGCCTGCTGATATGTAGTTAACCCCTTCACTTCCATTCCTATCCAACATACCCCACCCCATTTTTCTTTTTTGAGACAGTGAGAGAGAGGGAAAGGGGCAGAGAGTGAGAATCTCAAACAGCCTGTCAGCTGTCAGCACAGAGCCCAACACAGGCCTTGAACTCATGAACCCATGAGATCATGACCTGAGCCAAAATCAAGAGTTGGATGCTTAATCGACTGCACAACCCAGGAACCCCATTCCTATCAACCCCTTGATAAGCAGCCATCTAGGCAAGATATTTTGCCTCATTCTAAGAGTATGGAGTCTAGGAGTTTCTTTATAAGAGAGTATTTTTCAAGAGGCTTTTTAAAAATCCCTTTTAAATTATTGAACTGTTGTCTCTCAAGGGAGTAGATTTCTTTGGGGTTTGAGTTTCTGTAGGAAATAAGTGGCTGTGTATGTGTCTGTGTGTGTGTGTGTGTGTGTGTGTGTGTGTGTGTGTGTGTGTGTTGCATTAGGGCAGGACACAGGCACTTCCCACATACCTCACTTTTCCCTAGGGAATTGTTCCAAGGTAGAAGCTGTTCTCAAACAACCATTGCAGACTGTAAAGTCTGGAACAGATCATGTGGTCCAGTCTCCTACCTCCATGAAGTTAAGTTATTTTTTTAAATCATATTTTATTAATAAAGGACCACCCTGTGGTAGGAGCTATTCCTTTCTATTGCACTGACCTCCCTCAAACCTTTGATAAAAAATTAAATAAAGTATCCAGAAAAGGAGGATGCTATGAGTAATTTGAGACTAGCCCAGACTTCCATTTTCCTTAGTAAAATAGTCCTGAAATGTCACATGTGTGACACCCACTGTCTTGCTGACATATGCATGACTGCCTCCATCCTTCGTGGTGCTGGTGAATGATCATTAATCCAGTTCTCAGAGACCAGTTCTGGAAGCAGGGCTCTCAGTACCCATGTCTGTGCTACACAGTGAGAGCACATTAGCCTTTGGTGTGTTCTTCCTAATTCCTCTCATCTTGCCTCTGCAGCCCCAGCTAGCCAGACCCCCAGAGGGCTGCCTGGAAATTGTTGTCTACTCTAGCCTTGCCCTCAGCTCACAATTCACTTCTCTCCCTGCCTGTCAAATGCATCCAGACTCCCTTTCGTTGGCCCTTGTGCTGTTCCTATTTCCCACCGGTATCTGACCCAGGTCCAAAACTCCCTTCTCTCTTCACTATTGCTGTGTTGGTACACTACTAAGTAGCACAAGTTGGGACACCTGCTAGTTGTACTATCACAGGCTAAAGACAGACGGCTACTTCCCAAATACATTTCATTAGTAACAAGGTGCCAACAAAGAGTGTGAATGATTTACCTATTATCTTTAGGGCTAGGAAAAGAGCTTGGTGGATATCCTTTATACAGCTCACCACTAGCATACTTTTAGTACACGAATGTCAGCGTGTTAGTGGAAGATTACCAAATTCTTGCTCTCCCCCATGGAAGGTAAGGTGTGCGTGCGTGCGCCTGCGTGTGTGTGTGTGTGTGTGTGTGTGTGTGTGTGTGTGTGTGTGATGAAAGAGATAAAGAGAGAGAGATAAGACTGATCTGGAAAAATAACAGAATTTTTTCCAAGCTACTCCATTTTATGAGCTCGTTCCAAATACAGCCAAACTATGCTTGCCACCTTAGGATTGGAGTGTATTGGGAGGAAGGGGAAATCAGGAGCTGAAATGAATTCCCAAGGTCAAATGAGGCCCGTAAGCAAATGTATTTATTAATAATCTATCACTGCTGTAACAAATAACGACAAGCTCAGTGACTTCAAATAGCACACGCTGATTATCTACCATGCTAAAGCTTCCAAGTCCCAACACACGTTCAAGAGGCCAAAATCGAGGTGCGGGCGGGGCGTCATCCTTCTGGAGGCTCTAGGGGAGAACCCACTTCCTTGCCTTGCTGGCTTCTAGAGGCCGCCCTCAATCTTGGCCTCTTGGCCCCCTTCCTCCCATCCTCAGTGCCAGCAATGTCACATCTCTCTGGCCATTCCACTGTAGTCACCTCTCTCTCTGACCACAGCCAGAGAGGGCTCTCCAACTTTAAAGACCCATACAGTTAGATTGAACACACATCTGGAGAATCCGGGATCATCTCCCTATATCAATGCCTGTAACTTAATTACAGCCACAAAGTTCCTTTTGCATATTGCACATATTCATAAATTATAGAGATTAGGACATGGGTATCTTTGGGAGGAGTATCATTCTGCCCGCCACAGCAGAACACTGAGCTTGGTGAAGGGAAAAAAAATCAATGTGCAAAATTTGGTAGAAAGGAGCATAGCAAAATGCCCTGATACATGTTTCTATCTCAGCTCTGGAGCCATAAACTCAAGCCAGGTCAGTGAGAATTCTGTTGAGGCAGACATAGCTCTATTTTTATGAGTGTCTCATGAATTTTATATAGTCAGCATATGTTGAGTGACAATATATATAATCAGAGAGATGTTTAAATGTGTATATGTCATGATATATGGAGATAGTTAACTTTGAAATTCATTAAACTGCATTTACTCTATAAACTCTGACTTTGATGACAGCATAGTATTTAAGCAGGAAAACAACCAAAATTTCCTAGTTGCTTGAAATGACAAGAGCATTTAACCTATCTGAATGAAACTTCTCTAAGTTGAGTACAAAGGTCAATGATGTGGCTCTGCTCCCTGACATTGGCGAACTGTTCTAACGCTCTGTGCTTCTGCGCCCTTGTTTGTGACACAAAGCTGTAGCTCTCAAAAGATGTTTTTCGTTCTGTGAAGGGGGCTCTCAGTGTGTGGAGTTGATGGCTTCTCCTGCTATTTACCAAAAGACTCATCTCAACCTTCTGTTGTGAGAACTGAGTTGTTCTACTCATTTGACAGAAAGTCCTATGCATCCGCGTTCCGCAGCACCAATCTGATCTTTGCCTGTTAGAGATGAAGAAACGTATTCATAACTCAAGCCCAGAGGGAATGTCATCTCCAGATAGAATCAACAACCACCCCCTCCTCAGGGACTGGAATTTGGTTGCTTCCCAAGCTGTTGCTGACCAGGCTCCCTTGCCTGGTTTGGCTGATGAGATCACCACACCAGAGTGCGATGGGTGCAGACCAGGCAGACTGTTGCAACATGTTCCTAGGCAGGCTTTTGCCCTCATTTTACCGAGGGGCGTGAGCACCAAACACCCCGTATAACCCAGCAGATCACTGATAGAGCCGTCTCTCTTCCCTTTGCCTTTGGTTTGCATTTTTATATCATGCATCCATCTTTCCCTGGATAAAAGGGCTAAGAGGAGCTTCTCAGATTTGATTTCTCAGTGGGAACTGTTTGCTTTGGAAAGCACCTACACCAGTGCTAATTGAGAACAGAGCTCAGAATGAGGGCCTGAGAACTGCACCCATGTGAACTTTTTGGTGGGCTGATTTCTGTTGATCTCTTCAGAGTGAGATTCGGCACGCAAGTGATCCCATGATCAACTGTTTTCCAAAAGGCTGAGCACATGGATCACTGTCTTTTCCTTTGACTAGTTCTCTACCTTGGAATAATTGTAATTAATCATATAAAGTCTTCATGAAAGCTACTGAGAATCCTGGCCCCTAGTACCCACTAATAACAGTCTGGAAATCTCGAAGCAATCTTCACCCTTTACAGTCTAAACAGGATGGGCCTCTATTAGAGAGATTACAGTAAAAAATAACAATCAGCTCTCTGATGATCCTATGCGGAGGGAAAGGGTGGGGAGGAGTAGATTTGGCTGAGGACAAGCCCAGACTTTCGTCACAGGGACAGACCAAAGTGTTAACACAAAGGGAGAACACCGGAGCATCCTGCACACTGCATTTCAGCCACAGAAAACATGGCACCTCCGGGGGCCCGGCCCACGCCCTGACTGCCAGGAGAGTCTCAGCACCTCCAGCAACCCGCCACCCCTTCCAGCTACAGACATGCTCGGGGGATCCGGATTGCAGGGAAGACGCAGCCTGGCCGCGCTCTCCCAGTGAGTGCTCACTTTGCCTCTTCGCTTTAAATTTTTCTTTTTTCTTTCTTTTTACAAAGGAATTGTTCTTGTAAAAGAGAGAAGAGAAAAGAAAAAAATTTAATTGTGGGAGAGGGAGGGGAGAGGAGAAATCAGGAGGCAAAGGGAGGCAGGCAGTGTGTAAATTTCAGACCTGTATGAAACTTTCTGGTCTAAACTTCGTGGTTGTTCGATTGGTTTTCCTCGTTTCCATTTCTATGGTGGTTTGTAGACCATTTGTAAGGGTTTTACCTAGGCACAGGGTTTCTCTACTGCAAATACTGATCCACAAAGTATTGTGTTTCTGAAGATCTGCTGTTAATTTAGACCTGAGCCCTTTGCTCAGAATGATCCATTTGCAGGAATCAGAGATCTTGGCTAAAGCACACATTGCCCAATCCTTAAAGTCAACAGCCCAAAGCCCTTAATATACTGACCATCTGACTGTGACCGAACAAGATTGAGAGCACATGCAATTGATCAGGGAATTGTTCAGATAACAGGCTCCAAGGTTTAGAATCATGAAACTTTGGAATGTTAAAGCTAGAAGGGGCCTCTAGGATTGTTTGCTGCGATGTTCTCATTCTATAGACAAGGAGACGAAACCCAGAGGGGTAACTCAACTTACCCAAAGCCAGACAACAGTCAGTAACGAAGCCAGTGCCTTTGTACTGCAGGCAAGAGCTCTTTTCACGCTGGTGTTTATGAGGTTTGGAAAACTTATTGGGTCTTGGGAAAAGGTACCACACAAGAGTAAGAATACCAAATGGCCTTTCAGTAAATCTTTCCCATTTTTGAGAGTTTTGGCACCGATTCAGCATGACAATTGTTGTTCCAGTTGTTCCAGCGTTTGTGCAACAGTTAATCAAATAAACAGCGGAACTCGATGGGGTCCCGAAAATGAGACCTACCTCCAGTACATTAGCAGATATCTTGGATCACCCCTTTCGATAAGTGCGATCTCTCAAGTGTGAGAGCTCAGAGGGGTTTTAGAGGTTATCTCCACAGGCCAGTGGTTATCAAACGAGTTGTTTTAGGTTTTTGTTTTGTTTTGTTTTTGTTTTTGTTTTAAGCAAATTTAACGCTACAAGGAATTCTGTTAAGTACAAGAGATGTTCTGGTTGAATAGGTAGTTTAGGACCTAGACCCCTCCCCTACTGCACTCCCAAATCACGCCCCATTGCTTACCTCCACTCCACTCCCTATCTCTTCTCCACCCCACGCCACTCTGCCCACTCCACCAAAACTTCCTTGGAATCCTAGATCTCCATGGAACAGTTCAGAAGCCACTGGTCTTTTTTAATGCCGTTATTTCAGAGGAGGACACTGAGGCACATAATAGTGAAGGGTCTGCCCAGTGTTACACAGCTGGTCAACAGGGCCTGGAATGCTGGAAAAAAGCCCAATCTGTGTGCATGCACACCCACCAGTGTCCTGTGTCTCTCTCTCAACTCTCAGTTCTGAGTTGTCCGAGTTTTCCTGCTCCATCATGCCTGTGGTTCTATCAGTTTACTTCTCCATGTCTCTCTCACTCTTCACTCACTCTATCATTTCCTGAACTTCAACAGTTATTGCCTCTCACCTGGACAATTATAACTGCCTCCTATCTGGTCCTGGCCTCAGTCTCTCTCCCCTTTCTCATCCTGTCCCTCCCCCCACCACCTTTGAGAAGGGGACCCACTCTCCTTAATGTGGCATTCAAAATTCTCTATAATCTGCCTTCAGTATTCCTTTCCATTTCGACCTGTCCCTGCTGCAGCTGAATTGGATCACGCGCTGTTCCCCAAATTCATCGTGCGCCGGCCACCTCCGTGCCTTGGCTCACTCTGTTCCCTACACAGGAACACCCGCATGTACCTCGGTCACCTCATCTGGAATAAAGGCATTAAACAAGATCAATGGCTCCTGAACTATTCCATGGAAACCTGGGATTCCAGAGAAGTTTTGGAGTGGGTAGGCTGGGGTGGGGTGGAGAAGGGATGGTAGTGGGGCGGGAGGAAGGCGGCCTACCACGTCTGCTTCGGACTTCCCTCCTGTCCTTCAAGGCCCCAGTCAAATTTTACCTTCCTCTGCAAACCTTCCTCAGTCCCTGTCTCTCTCTGCACTAATAAATTTTGTCCAGCCCTATGTTATTAGCCTCGTACTCAAGTTAGTAGTGGGCATGCCTGTGCTGTCTACAAGAGATGGCAATTCACATGCAGGCCAGAACTATTTTGAATCTTTGAATCTTCAGTTTCCAGCTTGGTGCTGATGCCAAAAAAAAAAAAAAAAAGTCCTTTGAATTTCTTATTATTAGATAAACCAAACTCAGTTCATCCAGGTTCACACTTTTCATTGGAGTCATTTGAACATACAAAATTTCAGCACTTTTTGCTTTGGAAGAAGTATTAGGTTAAATGTCAAAACAGATGCCCAACAAAATGATTTCTAAATTCCTCCACATTTGCATCAGATAATTGATCTGAGTTTCATTGCCTACAAAGCAAGATTGGCAGAATTTTTTTTCTATGAGACACATTAAAATTCCTGAATGCCAGACCCTACACACAGCCATGTTATCTCCAGGCCAGGTGTGAATGGTCTTTCAGGTCTTTAGATTTCAAGGTGCTGTGTAATTTGTTTCTGGTAAGATTATTGAGAGATTCTGTCACTTGCAATCTGATATTTTCACCACTACTTTTCTCATCTCCCCAAAGCCCTCACTCATGAAGTCTCTTCCTTTAGTCAAAATTTCATGTTTCTTGTAAATATTCATGCTTTTAGTCCATTAAGAGTCATGTTTCTCATAAAGAAGTATACTTTTATGTATCCTGACGATGAGAAAGTTTTGTTCTTGTGCCACATTCTGTAACAAATGTGGAAGGGTACACAAAGTTTAAAACCGTGGAATCAAAGAAACATAGGGCATTATATAGGAAATGAGCTCTCACACTGTGCTGCCTCTCGCCTCCCTCCCAGCCCATCAGAAATGGCTTCGCAGAGGCCAGTCCAGCTGCAGCAAGAGGAATGGGGTCAGGGGAGGTGCTTCTCTGCCATCTGGAGGCTAATTTGCTTCCTGGCATTCCTAACTGGAATGATGTGGATGCGTTTTTCCCATGGAAACGCAGCTTTGCTTCTCAGTATTAGCTTCAGATACATCTCAGGCTTAAAAAGGTGGTTGTGGGCTGGCCTGGGATCCCAACTGCCATGTATAATGATGTTTGAAGTTCCAAAAACCAATTTGCAAATTAAGGTTTTGGAAACAAGCTTTTCATAAATGTAGCCTGCTTGGATTCATTTCCAAGCCTAATTGAATTTTTAAGAGGAGCCTTTAAAAATCTGTAAACCTTACTCATTTCCATGCATTCATTCAACAAATATTCATTCAGGGTTTCCTATGCCAGTTAGTGCTGCCGGACTAAGCACTAAGAACGTAAAAAAGGACCAAACACAGGTTCTGGCTTCAAGATTATCTCGTCTTTTAACCTCCCGCCCACTTCAGGACAGCAGGGATCTTTTTTCCAGCCCCCCTGCCCCTCACAACACCCACATTCCCAGGTCCATTCGGGGCTCCGGCTGCCAGCAGAGCGGTCCAGCCGCCTGATCAGCTTCGCTGCATTCATGTTTTCCCTCGTTCCTTTTTTCCTCTGATCATCTGAAAGAAATACAAGTTTCTTTTAAGTTACCCTTAAAATAAGTATAATACACTTAAGTTTGTGACTCAGTATCGTACATTTATACCCACACATAAATGTATTTGAAACGAGTATTTTACAAAACAGTGCCCACTCTTACTATGTACAGTGCCCTTGGATATTTCTCTTTTCTTTTCTTTTCTTTTTCTAATGTTTATTTTTTGAGAGAGAGAGAGACAGAGTGTGAGCAGGGGAGGGGCAGAGAGAGAGGGAGACACAGAATCCGAAGCAGGATCCAGGCTCTGAGCTCAAACTCGGGAACTGTGAGATCATGACCTGAGCCTAAGTCGGACACTTAACCAACTGAGCCACCCAGGCGCCCCTAATACTTCTCTTTTTTTAAAGTTGTACTACAGACTTCTCTTTTTTTTCAGCTTTATTGAGGTATAATTGACAAATACAATTGTAATGTATTTAAAGTGTACAGTGTGATGATTTGGTATACATATACATATACATATACATATACATATACATATACATATACATATACATTGTGAAAGATCCCCCCCACCATCAAGTGAATTAATATGTACATCACCTCCCATATTTACCTCTTTCTTTCTTTCTTTCTTTCTTTCTTTCTTTCTTTCTTTCTTTTGTGAGGACACTCAAGTTCTACTCTCTCAGCAAATTTCAGTTATATAATACAGTATTATTCACTACAGTCACCATGTTGTGCATTAGATCCTCAGACCTCATTCATCTTATAACTGAAAGTTTGTACCCTTTTACCAGCCTCTTCCTGTCTTCTCCAGCCCCCAACCCCTGGCAACCACCATTTTATTTTGACCTTTTGTTTTTCTTTTTAATTCTACATATAAGTGATTCCATACCATATTTGTTTTCCCCTGTCTGGTTTATTTCACTTAGCATAATGCCTTCCAGGTTCATCCATGTTGTTGCAAAGGGCAGGATTTCCTTCCTTTTAAAGGCCAAATAATATTCATTCATCTATCTATCTATCTATCTCACACTTTTCTTTATCTGTTCATCCATCAACAGACACCTAGGTTGTTTCCATCCCTTGGCTATTGTGAATAATGCTTCAGGGAACAATGGGAGTGCAGATACCTTTTCTCTCTTTTTTTTTTTAAATATGAAATTTATTGTCAAATTGGTTTCCATATAACACCCAGTGCTCATCCCAACAGGTGCCCTCCTCAATGCCCATCACCCACTTTCCCCTCCCTCCCACCCCCCATCAACCCTCAGTTTATTCTCAGTTTTTAAGAGTCTCTTATGGTTTGACTCCCTCCCTCTCTAACTTTTTTTTTCCCCTTCCCCTCCCCCATGGTCTTCTGTTAAGTTTCTCAGGATCCACATAAAAGTGAAAACATATGGTATCTGTCTTTCTCTGTAGGACTTATTTCAGTTAGCATAACACTCTCCAGTTCCATCCACGTTGCTACAAAAGGCCATATTTCATTCTTTCTCATTGCCAAGTAGTATTCCATTGTGTATATAAACCACAATTTCTTTATCCATTCATCAGTCAATGGACATTTAGGCTCTTTCCATAATTTGGCTATTGTTGAAAGTGCTGCTATAAACATTGGGGTACAAGTGTCCCTGTGCATCAGCACTCCTGTATCCCTTGGGTAAATTCCTAGCAGTGCTATTGCTGGGTCATTGAGTAAATCTATTTTTAATTTTTTGAGGAACCTCCACACTGTTTTCCAGAGTGGCTACACCAGTTTGCATTCCCACCAACAGTGCGAGAGTCCTTTTCAAGATAGTGATTTAGATTTCTGCCCTCTAATAGTTTCTCTACTTTTTAATTTCACTTAAAAATGCTTGTCATGACCCACTAAGTAGATTTCGGAAGCTGCAAATTGAGTCCCAAACTGAAGTTCGAAACCCACCAAACATATCACATGATCTTGATTCAACTGGCTGCCTTCAGAGCAGCTTGGGAAGCTCGGCTAGCCTAGTGACCACACCGGCTGGCCGCTGCAGGAGTCAGCCTGGAGGCTCAAGGAAAGGCTTTTTCAGATGGGAATCAGAGGGTCTAGGTTCTGGTCTAGCTCCTTCAGTGATCAGCACCATGATCTCAAGGAAGCCACGTCAGCTTGCTGCCACACGGCCATAAAATGGAGATGGTCAGGCTTGCTCTGTGTAACTTGCAAGGCCATCCGGTATAATGATGTGCGTTAAAGTGTACGGAAACTATTGAGTACAAAACAAGTGCCAGTTATTGTTGAATAGTCTTATTTTTCCCAATTAAAATTTAATATCAGAGGAACAACTTGGAGGGACCATTTGTTCTTTATAGAGTCGGAAAAAAGATCCTTGCATGGGCTATAATATTATGCAACTTCATAAGTGAAAATCTCAGAGTGGCATTTGTTTGTGATGTTGTAACCAGGTTTGTATTTGGGAGCTCAGCTGGGTCATCCTCACTCCTCTGCCGTTAAATACTTTTACTGGTTACAATAGCAAGGAAGCAGCTAGGTGATCAGTAGGCTTTTAACTCGTGAGCTTGTTTGTGCAGGAGTATGCTTTGCCTGATAGTATCGGCTCTAGCCTGCTGGATTTATAAACACTAATTTCTGCTGTTTTAAAGACTTTTTATTAAAAACAACAGACATTCAGGGCACCTGGGTGGCTCAGTCGGTTAAACTTCTGACTTCAGCTCAGGTCATGATCTCACAGTTCGTGAGTTCAAGCCCCACATCAGGCTCTGTGCTGACAGCTCAGAGCCTGGAGCCTGCTTCAAATTCTGTGTTTCCCTCTCTGTCTGCTCCTCCCCCACTCATGCTCTGTCTCTCTATCTCTCTCTTTTCTCTCTCTCAAAAATAAATAAACATTAAAAATAAAAAAAATAAAAACAATAGACATTAAACAAATATTAACATGTTTAAAAATTATTAAGAAGGTTTAAAACAATAAACTTCTAGAGAAAATGTGGTATTTTTCTCATTGATCTTTCACTTTTTCTTTGTAACTTTCTTGTAAACTGCATCTCACACATTGATTAGAATGCATCTGTTAAGTCCTGATTTCCTGTTTAGAGGCTGGTATTCTAGTCTGATATTTTCTATGCTGGTGAATTCCTATTGAGTGCCTACACATTTGCCTCTTACAGGCTAGCTTGGCCTGCTGCATTTGCTCTCCGTATCTTTTCTTTACCTTTCCGTGACTACTTTCTGATCCTTACAAGGAATGTCTACACTCACCTTTTCTAGAATTCAGTTCTCCAAAATACCCTACCTTTCACTCTGTAACAGAGGGAAAATAAAATAGTAATATAATAAGGACTGTATTTACTCCAAAGAAAAGGAAATAAATTTGACACTTTACTCTGTAAAGAGTGAAGACATTCTTTATACAGATCAGCAATACCCACACACCAACAGCCACAGCTCATAACTACCCTGTATTTTCCAAAGAAAAAATGCATAAAGTGCACAAAATTTAAGCAACTTTTTAAAGCTAGCTTTAAGCTGGTATCATGACATTTGTAGCTTATGGGTAGATAATTTCCACAGCTATTTAATAAGTTTGAGTGATATGTTTAAGACTTGAATTGAAAAAGACTGTTCAGGGGCACCTGGGTGGCCCAGTCAGTTTAGTATCCTACTCTTGATTACAGCTCAAGTCATAATCCCAGGGTTGTGAGATCAAGCTCAGGCTTTGCACTGAGCAAGGAGTCTGCTTAAGATTCTCTCTCAGGGCGCCGGAGTGGCTCAGTCGTTTAAGTGTCCAACTTTGGCTCAGGTCATGATCTCATGCTTCGCGAATTTGAGCCCCATGTCGGGCTCTGTGCTGACAGCTGGGAGCCTAGAGACAGCTTCAGATTCTGTGTCTCCCTCTCTGCCTCTCTGCCCCTCCCCATTCACGCTCAGTCTGTCTCTCTCTCTCTCTCTCTCTTAAAAATTAAACATAAAAAAAAATTCTCCCTCTCTCTCTCTCTCTTCGCCCCCCCCACCCTTCTCACCCACTCATGCTCTCTCTCTAAAAAAGAAATTAAAATTAAATTAAATTAACTTTAGAAAAAAAAGAAATAAGACTTTTCACACAATATTCTAATGAATAAGTGAGGCCTGGGGGTGCTGAGACATACTGAGCCTTGGGAGAAGAAAGGATGGCTGTAAAGAGGGACTGTTCTCACCTCTGCCCTCTCACTGATGACTTTTCTGGAGTGAAACAGCACCGCTAGTTCAGGAAAGGGTCTCAGTTCTCCTTCTATTGGCCAGACCCAGCTTTCACAAGCACAAAATGGGCACATTCTTGACAGATGAGAAATTAGAGCCAGATATCCTGACTCCCACATCTGTGTTTAAAATTTTTTTAATGTTTATTTATTTTTGAGAGAGAGAGAGAGAGGGAGAGAACAAGCGGGGGCGGGGAGGGGGGCGGGCGTGGGGCAGAGAGAGAGGGAGACACACAGTCTGAAGCAGGCTCCAGGCTCTGAGCTTTCAGCACAGAGCCCAACATGGGGCTCGAACCCATGAACCGTGAGATCATGACCTGAGCCGAAATCAGATGCTTAACCGACTGAGCCCCCCTGGCGCCCCCCACATCTGTGTTTAGAACTTACTTGTTATGAAATGTGTGACCTTGAGAAGGTCACTTAGTTTCACTAGGTCTAAATTTATTCACCTGTAAAAAAAAAAAAAAAGTAGAAAGGGAGAAGAGAAGAGAAGAGAAGAGAAGAGAAGAGAAGAGAAGAGAAGAGAAGAGAAGAGAAGAGAAGAGAAGATCTGCCCTGCAGGTTTAATGAAGAGTGGAACTAGCTATACAAACATGTAAACCACAGCGGGTGCTTAATCTGTATCACATTTCCTATCTTTCCCTTCCCTCTGAGCACCCCCTTTCCTAAAAACCCCAGAGGAGGGGTAGCTTGCTATCTTATGCCAACAGAAAGCAACTACTGCTAGGGCAAAAGGCAGCCGAACTTGGGTTTGTGATTGACATGTCACATCCATCCATGAAGCATCCATCTAACCCAGAAAAATCAGAGGAATGCTTCGTCTCAGTTTTGAGTTGTTCCATTTACTAACTACTTAAAAATGGTAACCCATACTGCTATACTTTGGATAACTCTGAAGTTAAAGGAAACTTGCTGAAAGTGGACTTTGGGGGCAAAATATAGAATTACTGCTTCTCCTACTTGGCCTAAACCAGACACGTCATAAAGGAGGACGTAGTAAGAAGAGGAGATTTGTTTGCCAGGGATTTGGAAGACACCAGCCCTTGAGTGATCTTCACAAGTGAGGAGAGTATGAATGAGGAACATTGACTTCACAATCCAGAAAACTTGGATTCAGCTTCTCGTTGCATCGTCTTATTAACTGTGTGCCCTTGAGCAAATTACTTAATCTTGCTGAGTTTTTCAGCTTATTCATGTATGAGAAGAGGAAACCACATGTGAAATGGTTAGCATGGTGCCTGGCACTTAGTAAGTGCTCAAAAAGTTGTGGGGAGGTGGGCAGGGAGGGTGGTTGACAGTGATAATTATTGGCATGAGTGGGTGCCACAGCGATGAATCTGAGGTAGCTTCTGGGTAATCACAAAAGCATGTGATGAGTTGTATTAGCTTCCTAAGGCTGCCATAACAAAGTGCCACAAACTGGGTGGCTTAGCACTACAGAAACTAATTGTCTCACAGTTCTAGAGGCTAGAAGTCTGAGGTTCAGGTGTCCGCAGGGCCTCTGAATCCTGTATGAAAAGAATCCTTGCCTCTTCCAGATTCTGGTAGCCCCAGATGTTCCCTGTTTGGTAGCAGCATAGAACCGATGCTTCCATTACTGCACGTGACATTCTCCCTATTTCTCTTCACATCGTCTTCCCTCTGTGTCTGTCTCTGTGTCCAAATTCCTCCCTTTTTATAAGAATGCCAGACAGGGGCGCCTGGGTGGCTCAGTTGGTTGAGCGTCCAACTTCGGCTCAGGTCATGATCTCGCAGCTCATGGGGTCGGGCTCTGTGCTGACAGCTCAGAGTTTGGAACCTGCTGCAGATTCTGTGTCTCCCTCTCTTTCTGCCCCTGCCCTGCTCACGCTCTGTCTCTCTTTCAAAAATAAATAAACATTTACAAAATTCTTTAATAAATACATAACGAAAAATAAAAGAATGCCAGACAGATTAGGGCTCACCCTAATGATCTCACCTTAACTTGATATGACTGTAAAAGTATTGTTTCCAAGTAAGATCATAGCCCGAGGGTGTACTGGGGGTTAGGACTTCAACATATTTTTGGAGGGGACACAATTCAACATATAGTATGAGTATACAGACTTCCCAAAAGTGAATGTAACAAACCTGACCATTACTTCTGCATTTTAAAGTTTGCTGTGGTCTCTAAAAGTTGGGCAAATTATGTGCATCCTAGAGAGGCCTGATAATACCTATTCTGGTATTAGTTAGCCGAGTAGTGAACACTTCCTGCTCACAAAGGGGTCAAAGCGCCTCAGACTGAAGCCTAGTGGGGAGCCCTCATTTTAAACTCATTGGGTGAAGGGCAGCCAGGAAGCATGTACAACCTCTAGGTTTCACCCCAAGGGAAATAGCCTTGCAGTCATAGATTGAACCATGTGTTCCAGGCCCATAAGGAATTAGTGTCATGGGAAAGATTTATTTTCCACTTTCTCTCCCTCCCCTGTATACATTTTTAATTTTCTGACCTTACTTCAACATTAGTTTTGGGCCAGGGAAGTATTATGAGTCTGCCTCTCCTGGATCTGAAGATGTAGGGGCTGGGAGAGAATCCTGTAAAACATTCCCTCCATCCAGGGAGTGGAGGCTCAGCCATCCAGCTGCCCCTGGGAGCCCAGGAAGGCCAGAGTTTCATGATCCTACCTCAGAGCTGCAGGTAAATCCCTAACCAAGATCCCCAGGTATGAGAAGAGCAAAAGGAACACACCAAAAGTGAAAATTGAGCATACGAGAGGTTAGATTTGTAAGTTACAATAAAAGGCATTTTAAGAAATCAGATGGATGGACTGCTGGTCACATGTAATGAACCACTGACCTAAATAAACAGTAGAAAATGCTAGAAATTGTAGGGGGAAAATTGTTAACAAATTAGAACATTCAGGCCTTAAACTGAATACTGTATTAGTTTCTTACGGCTGCTGTAACAAAGTACTACCTACTGGGTGGCTGAACATAACAGACAGGGTTTCATTCTGAGGGCTGCAATGGAGTTTGTATGCCAGGCCTCTCTCCTGGTGGTTCGCTGGCGATCTTTGGCAGCTCTTAGGGTGTAGATTCATCAATCTAGTCTCTGCCTTCACATGACCTTCTCTCTTTCTGCACATAGTTTATACCCTCCATGAATATCCTTTTCTGTGTCCAAATTTCCCCCTTTTATAAGGACACCCATCATATTGGGTGAGGGCCACCCTAATGACCTCATCATAACTCGATTACCTCTTAAAGCCCCCATTTCTACATGAGATCACTTTGTGAGGTAGGGGGGAGTTAAGTCTTCAACGTATCATTTTTAAACAACACAGTTCAATCCACAAGGACTGGAAGATTTTAAATAGTTTAACACAATATTCCTTAGTTTAATTCATCAGCGATATGTGGAATAATTTCCCAGTACAGTTAAAATGCCAGCTGGCCAGAGGATATTGGGGCAATCGGGACATCTGGGTCCTCCGCTGACAGGCTGTCTGTCTAAAGCCATTCCAGTGAAAGTCAGAACCAGCCTCCACACATAGAGCTCTGAACCATCCATTCTTCACTAAGGTTGGGTGTTAAGCCAGCCCCAAAGATGAATAGAGAAGGGGATTATTTTCTTCCAGTAGGACACGTGCGTTTTCTGGCATGGGAAGATAAAGCTGTCTGATGATAAATTTCCATCTACATTTTAATGAGAAGTGACATGGATTATGAGAGTGACGGAGAAAATGAGAGATAAAAGGCATTCCATTTATTGGACATTTTTCACCACAATCCTCCCCCTCCAGCCTCCTCTCCTGAAAATGGAAAGCCAGAGAAAAGGTGGTCAACAGAAGAGGAATAAGGGAATACCAACGGAAGATAAGAATCTTCCCCTGCAGTTGTTCTGCATTTCTGAGCTTTCTCTAGTGTTAATATTTGCAATGAAAAAGAGTTTGAGGCTCTTGAGATAGAAAAGCCTTTCTGCTCAATTCTCCCATTTGTGCTTGGAAACAGCAGTCTACTTTGGAAAACATATAGGCGCAGAACCTATTTCCCATATGATGAGGAGGACAGTGATAATAATAAGTTAATAAAAATGGTTAACACTCACGTAGTACTTACTATGTGCCAAACACTGCTCTAAGCACTTTAGAAATAGTAGTTCGGGGCGCCTGGGTGGCGCAGTTGGTTAAGCGTCCGACTTCAGCCAGGTCACGATCTCGCGGTCCGTGAGTTCAAGCCCCGCGTCAGGCTCTGGGCTGATGGCTCAGAGCCTGGAGCCTGTTTCCGATTCTGTATCTCCCTCTCTCTCTGCCCCTCCCCCGTTCATGCTCTGTCTCTCTCTGTCCCAAAAATAAATAAACGTTGAAAAAAAAAAAAAATAGAAATAGTAGTTCATTTAATCCTTCAACAGTACTACAAATTAAGTACCACTACGTCCATTTTACAGATGAAAATGAGGCCAGAGAGGTTGATTCACTGGCCCAGCCACCTCCTTCCTGCCTGGGTGTGTGTATGACTGGCCCCTGGCTCCTAGCTCCATGCTGAGTAGGCTTCTGGTGGTTCCCTCGCTCTCTCCAGCTTAACACTTAACCGATGTTACTCGCTGCCTGTGCTCTCACAGCTCCAACCTCTGGTCTGCGTGGGAGAATCTGGCAGCATTTGTAATATGACATCAGATTCTGCTTGATGAGCAACCTTCTCCTCCTGGCAGAGCAGGGCTGGAGAAGGTGAGAGGAGTGGTCGGCAGAGGGTCGTAGATCGTCCATGACTCTTGATCTTAAATATAACAGCACAGGAGACTAAATACCACTTTGAGTCCCACAAAGAGGCAGTGAGTGTGCCTCTTCCCCCAGTGGGAGATCTAGTCTTCCATAAAACTAGCAACTCCTCTCATCTCGTGGTGATTAATATCACATGACTTTCTTATGCCAATTAAAAGCGAATACACTCTTCTAGTGACTTTGAACTTCTCCATATCTTAACTTCTAAATCCTATCTTGTCAAGAACTGAGACCTGGAGAGAAGCAGATGTGGTGTAGTATAGTGGTGCAAAGAGCCCAAATTTGGGGCTCAGCCAGAAGGTAGCTAAAATCCTACGTGTGTTCATCTTGGACAAGTGATTTGACTTCTCTGTGTCGGCTTTGCTCATCTAGAGTGCAAGATGGGAGTAACCATGTCTACTCAACGTTCTTGTAAGGATTAGATGAGATGTATCTTGTCCTTTGCCTCACATCTAGTAAGTCTGGCACAGATGGGAATTATCACCATTAAATAAGCTTCCTTGTCTTCTTAAACAGTTTGTTTGCTTCACTCATTCAAAGTCAAGGTTGGCTGGTCTAGTATATCCCCCTCTTTTTTTTTTTTTTTTTTTTTTAATCACCAGTGTTACGTTTTTTGTTTTTTTTTTTTAATAGACAAAGGCCGTTGTGTTTGGCTTTTTAGCCTTAGAGATATTACCTATAACTTTAACAAGGATCATATTTAGCAGAGTTAGTTGTTAGTGGCAGCCCAGCCCCAGGGATGGGTGACATGATTCCTGGGGCCTCCTACAATCTCCCAGAGGCCTGAACACCCTTTGTGTAGAAATCCCTGGGGGAACTTGAGGACTTCAATTCTCTCTGGCAAACTTCAGAGCAACTCATCTGAGCAGAACACGATAATACTGTGACATCTTTGAGACAGAAAAACGCAGCAGTCTTGTGGTGCCTGGGTGGCTCAGTCGGTTGAGCGTCCGACTTTGGCTCAGGTCATGATCTCACTGTTCCCAAGTTCGACTCCCACGTCGGGCTCCGTGCTGACAGCTCAGAGCCGGAGTCTGTTTCAGATTCTGTGTCTCCTTCCCTGTCTCTGCCCCTCCCCCTCTTGTGCTCTGTCTCTCTCCCAAAAATAAATAAACGTTAAAAAAAATTTTTTTTTAAAAAGCAGCAGTCTGAAAAGCCCCAAATTACAGTGATGTCCTAGCTCCAAATACAAGTCACTTGGCTCCACCGAGCCTGTTTCCTCAACTGTGAGGTGGGAACGATAACAGTGTCTATCTCACCAGTATTCTAAAGATCCCATTAGAATATGTACATGGTGGAAGCGTTTTGTAAATTATAAAAAGTTAGAATTGTAATCCATTATTGCTTGGATGGATCTGAGTTCGTGAGTTGGCTCTGAAAACAGCTTAGCCACTAAACAGGATGGATTAACAGGACAGCCCTGCTGACACAGATTATAACCGGGCAATGTCTCATTTTGACCGGAAGCCATTCCCAGTTGCACCGATATCATAGAAAGAGCCTGGTTTGAATGGTGGTGCGTTGTAAGAAAAGGAAGAGGGTGGTAAGCCAGGATGAGGACACCCCATGAGACAGGAGACAAGCAGAAAGACAGGAGGAACAGGGTTTTATTTTGCTCCCAGTAAAAAAAAAAAAAAAAAAAAAAAAAAAAAAAAAAAAAAGGCAAATGACACTTCTAGGATCAGATTTATGCTCTAGAACTGGGACAGCCCTTCTCGAAGGTTAAGACCAGGTACTCACTGATCATACATATTCAACTCCCTGGAAGCATTCAGCTTAAAATTTCCTTGACTGTACTTCTGAGTTTCAAAACCACCCTACAAAAAAAAAAAAAAAAAAAAGCGTTAAAAAAAATAAATATTAGGATTGTGATTTTTGGTTTGGCCTTTAAAAAAATTTTTTTTTTTTAATCCAAAACCATAATTGTGGCCTACCAAGATAGACTCTCCTCCCATACAGCGAGGATTTAATTTTTCCAGTCCCCTCCCTCGGTGCCTCTTATCCTCTTTCTCGTTTTTTGATGAACTGCACATGTTGTAGAAGCCGCTCCTGGGCCTCAGACGTGAGCGGCCCGCTCGCCACTGCCAGTGTCCTAATAAGGGAATGAACATGCTCCCGTTGCTGAGGTAAAGAGGAGTCGGGCGGCGGAGGATATTTTTGCTGATTGAGGAGGATAAGGTGTGGTTTGGCAGGTACCTCGTTGGTTTGGCTGGTTCCCGACCGAGTTTTTTGTTTTTTTCTCTCTCTCTCTCTCTCTCTCTCTTTTTTTGTTCAGTTCGAATTCCGTAACAGGCTGTAAGAATTGTTTCCTCACGGATCCTTCGCCAAGTTTTAAGAACATCATCCTGACACAGGACGTCCGTGATAGAGAAGGAATAGGAATTTGGGGTTCTGTCATGTTTTCATCAGGGGAGGAGGTGAAATGCTCCCAGCTGCCAGGCCTGCTCCTCTAAGGGCTTGCCCACCAGCCAACGAAGATGGCATAAAATTTGATCGATTTTTTTTTTTAAATCTTTTATTTATTTTTGAGACAGAGAGAGAGAGAGAGAGAGCACAAGTGGGGGAGGGACAGAGAGAGAGGGAGACACAGAATCTGAAGCAGAGCTCAGGCTCTGAGCTGTCAGCATAGAGCCCAATGCAGGGCTCAAACTCACGAACCGCAAGTTCATGACCTGAGCCAAAGTCAGACGCTTAACCGACTGAGCCACCCAGGCGCCCCCAGACTCAGTCAAATTTGGTCAATGGAAAGAGGAAAGAATATACCACTCAGGGTATTTAACCCATGTTTAATAAAGTTAAAAACTTTTCTGCACGATATTAAGTTACGTAACACCTAGTCTCTGCTTATAAATATTGACATACCTCAATTTCAAACAAATAAAAGAAACAAAAAGAGCCTGGCGTCTAGGATCATAAGGACGAGTGTCCCCATCTGCTTCCTCTCTGATCTTGAAGTGCTTGTCCGTGGCTTCTCTCTCCACTCTTATTTGCTGAATGATTCTACACTGCCTTATAACTGCAACTGACCCAAATTGTTCCTAAGTCACTCATTATGAATCCGTGTTTCTCAACCTGGTTGTAGACTGGAATCCTTGGAGAGCTTTAATGCCTAGATCATACCCACAGTGGGTCTGATTTAATTGGTCTAGGGCACAGCCTGGGCAGAGGGATTTTTAAAAGCCTCCCCAGGTGATTCTAATGTGCAGCCAAGATTGAGAAGCACTACTCTGAATGCATCCTCTATTGTGTCACACAGCCCCCAGATGGCAGGGCCGGGCTCTTCTTGCTGAGGTTTTGAAACCTTTAAAGAAAATACAATATATAAATGAAACCAGTTAGACAGGTTTCTTCTCCGATTGGTAGGTTCAGTTCAGTTGCTTGAAGCCTAACAGTAGGGGATTGTGCCTTCAACCAAAATCAACTTCGAGACACATGGGTGTTGTTTATACTTTATTTCTCATGCATGTAAGATGTGAAATTCTCTGCCGAGTAGTCGAAAACCAGTGTATCCTTTTCAATGTCATAAATAATGAAGTTCTATTTGTAATGTCTTCTCTGTGTTTATGGAAGTTACCCACCCCTTGGTATTTAATTTAGTTAATAAATGCTACTTTACTTGACTTTTCTTTTAATATTAAGTCAGTTGTACACCCTGAAGTTGCGTAATGGCTATCTGTAGCCAGGATAGGATGATATGACTGAGGAATTAAAAAAAAATTTTTTTAAACCATATGTCTTCAAAAATAGAATCTGGGAGTGCATTATCAGCATGGGGAGAAGTTTTCAATTTTGGAAGAGTCACGAATAATGTAATTTCCAGAATAACTCCTTGCTCTCAATTTTTTTTTTTTACTGGAAATTTCATTACCAAGGAAGAACAGTGATTTAGAAATTCAGGAGAGCAGCCTGAGCAAGGAATATACATTAGAAAATCATCACCTTAAAATTGACTAACAAGTTATGAGCATCGATGAGATTACCCTGGACAAGTATGGTGAGTAAGAAAAGAACAAAGCTGAGGAGGAAAGCCAATGGAGGACACAAAAGAAACTACAAAATAAGTGGTAGGCAGAGAATTCGTTTCAAAATAGAACTCTAGAGAGCACAAGCCTGTGATACAATGTCATTTTAAGGTCATGGCTACTAATGTCTGAATCAAAAATAATCAAGGGGCACCTGGGTGGCTCAGTCAGTTGAGCATCTGACTCAGTTTTGTCTCAGGTCATGATCTCACAGTCACGAGACGAGCCCTGAGTCAGGCTCCATGCTGGGCATGGAACCTACTTAAAATTCTCACTCCCTCTCCCACTGCCCCTCCTCTGCTCACGTGCAGGCTAGCTGTCTCTCCCTCTCTCAAAAATTAATTAATTAAAAAAAATCAATATAGCATTCTGAGACATTTAATAACCGAACTGAACTGGCCTTTTGGATATTTTATCAAACTAATTTAAAAAGCCTAACTCTGATATTGAATTGTAAAAGTGACAAGACAGCCCCTGATACAGCGGGATCAGCTATTTTTTTTTTTTTTGGCTGTCTCAACAATTTAGCCAATGAATTATAGAATCAGTGTTGACTAGAGCACTTGGAAATATTTCTAAAGGAATAGCTAAATCAGACTTGCTTTGTTCACCTACTTGTACTGAATTATTTTTGCTTTCCACAGACATTGCAAAAGACCAAACCCAACACTAGGCTTGGTAGTGAGAGGAGAGAGAATATAGAGAGATATGAGCAATTTACAAGGGAAGATGATACAAGAGGAGCTATGGGGGCAAACGCATACCCTAGAGCAGGAGGAAAATCCAGAACATGAGCCAAGCCAAGGCCCGTCATCTGACAAGAACAGAGACAGGCTGATGGTAGTGTGCCTATGCACACACACTCGCGCACAAGCTCTTGAAGCGGGCCAGGGTCCCAAGTCAGACTGGAAAACACCAGTTGACTCAATTTGACTTTAGCCCCTGATTATTGACTACGTTCAAAAGTCAAGTATCTTTTGTGTCCATAACCATTTGGTTCTTCTTAACTAGGAAAACACATTTTTCAGCTCTATCTTAAAGGGATTTTCCATATGTAGTTGCAACATAATGCCACCTACAGAGAAAGTAGCATACGAATGAGAAACAGATTTATAATAAATGCATTAAAACGTTTGCATTTTGGACCAATGAGCGAAATTCTCTAGATACCTCCTCAGGCAGACGTTGGTGAGAAGGCTTTGACTAGTGGTTGCTTACAACTTCTGGTAGAAAGGAATTGAGAGAAATGTGAAAGGTTGGTGTTCTACTTCCTATATTTTTTGCTAACCCTTTTCTGTCTCCAAGCATGGCCTTGAGGCTGCCACTATCACTCGTAGGTTGGTTTCATATGGCTCTGTTCCATCACTTCCTAGTATTGAAGCTTAAACCTGAAAGATTATTTCTTCCCTTGTTGAACAATCAGGCTTCAGCTTCTAGAACTCATGGCCAGAGAACAAGCCCCACGGCCCATGCAGCATGGCAGCAGGCATAGCCAGGTTTTCACAAGCCAGTATGGAGCATCTGCCTTCTTAGCAACCCACAAAGCTTATGAATATGCTTGTGGAGAATGGCCCCATTGTTTGTGCTTTCGTTGAAAAAACACGTGCACCTTTGAAACACAGTTTGGGGTAGCCTTCTCCCACTAATAAAGCTTTAATAACTTTAAACATCATATTTTCAGTAAATACTCATGAGCCTGGTATAGAATTGTTGGTCTTTCCCTGTTCATGAAACTGAGTCACATTTCATTGACCTGTCCTTTTGGGCACCATTTTTGTTCTGTTTTTGACTCTAGAACTTTTATAAATGACACCGGGTTGGCCTAGTTGTCCTTTCCATGTCTGACTCAGACAAATCCATGTGAACTCAGGCAGTTCACCTCACATTCAAGGAACTGAATTAGCTTTCATCATTGTGAATTAGCCTTCACAATTGCCATTACTCAGTGTCTTATACCATATGCCTTTCTTGAATTCAATTACTAAAAAAAAAAAAAAAAATGCTTTATGCAAGGCACATTGGGGAGGAGGGCTAAAAATGTGTATAGAACCTAATCCTTGCTTTCAACAAGCATGACATGAGAGATAAAATGATACACAAATGACAACAAGGCAATATATGACCAATATCTGAAATGGCAACAAAGATTTCACAGGAGGGCAAGAGTTCCTTCCAGTTGACATCCATCGTGTCTAGTAAGATATCTCAGAAAAGTGTAGCATTTGAGCTGGCCTTGAAAGGTAGAGAAGATTACTCTGGGTAAAGGTGGAGAGGACACAAAAGCATTGTAAGTAGAAGCTTGATCAAAGGAAAGAAAGCAAGAGAGTATAAAATGAAGTTAAAAGAACAGGAAATGAAGCTTGACTAATAATAATAATGCTTTCAGGCACTGGCACCTTCACTCGGTCCATCTTTCCAACCACATATGACTGGTCCTGAGGGAAGAGCAAGAGTTCCACCCCCAGAGGGGAGGACACCCCCTGCCTTTTCACATACTATGACTCCTTCCAGTTTACTTATAACTGGGGAAGTGGATTTACAGATGATCTAGCTTACCTCATTTAAACTACCTTCACAAAATGGACTTGGATTTCTGAACTGAGAAGAATTTCTGCAGAGGCACCTGGCTCAGTCAGTACAGCATGTGACTCTTGACCTCCAGGTTGTGAGTTAGAGTCCCACACTGGGCACAAAATTTACTTCAAAAAAGAAAAAAAGAATTTCTGCAGAAGCTGCAGATTGAAGGTAATACTAATCCTGCGAGCCCACGGAGACTACAAGAACGTGCTGGAGCTGTCACTAATGCTGTGAGCGTGTATGAGTGCTGGCTTCCTCAGCCACACACATCACGTGTTCCTTTCAATGAAGGTGAATTTTCAACAGAGAGGGGGATGTAATTGCTTTTCAGAAGAAACTCATGTAGGGGAGAGGTCTTTTGGAATATGACCCCATTGTTTTGTGATTTCGTTGTTGAAAAGATGTGAACATGTAACCTATCAGGAGTATCAGAGCTTCGTACCTCACCTTGGAAACACTTTCTAATCTATTTTAAAATTTGAAGAATTTTTTAAATAATTTGAAGAAAATTATTTAAATAATTTGAAGAAAATTTTCTAATTTGAAAAATTAGATTTGAAGCTGTTTGTTAAAAAGGTAAAACTAAAAACACCTTGGGATTACTCTGAATGAACAACTGGTTGACATCAGGACAGACATAAATTTTCTAGGCAAATTTCATAAAAACAAAACAAAACAAAACAAAACTGCACGGTTGGTGGGGGAGGTTGAATATATTCATATCATGCTTCAAAATGCCAAGCCAATGATATGTTCTTTCCATGTGAATCTACATATCTTTTTTTTTTTAATGTTTATTTGTTTTTGAGAGAGAGACAGAGACAGAGACAGAGCGTGAGCGGGGGAGGGGCAGAGAGAGAGAGAGGGAGACACAGAATCTAAACCAGGCTCCAGGCTCTGAACTGTCAGCACAGAGCCCGACGCAGGGCTCAAACTCACAAACCAAGAGATCATGATCTGAGCCAAAGTTGGACGCTTAACTGACTGAGCCACCCAGGTCCCCCAAATCTATATATCTTTTAAGGGCTCTTTAAAAAATGAAATTTTGACTGTCATTTAAGACCAAGTATCAAAATAAATTGAACTAAAAGCCAGACCTTCAAATTACTGATCACAATTTGTTAAACCAAGAGTTTTCAAAAAGGATTTTATGAACATTAAAAAATTAAACATTACTTATTGGGGTTTTTTTGTTTTGTTCTACCCTTTTAAAATTTCTGTTTGTGTTATATAAATCTATAAACACTTAGGAAAGCACTATAAATAAATGAATGTGTGTGTGTGTGTGTGTGCTTAATTTTTTAACTGATAGGAGTACACGATAAAAATTTTTGAGACTGTTGGCTTAGATCTGGAATCAGTAAACTTTTTTTGTGAAGGGCTAGATAGTATGTTTTCAAATTTGTGGCAAATAAGCCCTCTGTCATAATTACTCAACTCTGGAATTGACGTGTGAAAGCAGCCATAGACAGTATGGGCATGGCTACATTCCAATAAAACTTTATTTACAAAAACAGAATGTGGACTGATTGGTCCTTGGGCCATAGTTTGTCAGGCCCTGGCTTAGATGACTGAAGCTATTTGTTAATCTACAGAAAGCTCATACAGTGTCTTTGGTTAGAAAGAAAACAGTGATGGGAACTAAAAGACCTGCATCTCATCTTGATTTTGTAATTACTTCCGTGAATCAGTTCACCTCTTAGACCCTAGGTTTCCACATATATAATGTGGATCTTGGATTGAAAATACCCTCCAAAATCCCTTCTAGTTTCCTTACTTATGCTATGGTCCTAATATCTCACCACCTTGCCACAGTAGTGGATTTTACCTAGGATCTGATTTACAAACAGAATAGGTGAAAATCTGACTTAACTCTGTGGGCAAAGTGAGTACAAGACAGTGGAGAAGGTGGCCAAAATAAGAAAGGACAAAAATGCCATTCTAAAAACTTGCAAGTTCATAGCTTATCGCTCTTGAAGGATCCTTTATAGTGCTACTGTTGTAAATGATTGTCGGATTTGCTGAACAAAGTAGTCTCCTCCTGCAGCTAAGATTTATGGAGCCCTTGATATTGGGTTGCTGGCCCTTTATTTCTTGGGAAAGCTGCAGAGTGAATGAAATACCTGGAGTGGAGACTAAAGCTAGGAAATCCTCCCTGTGTGCTGCCTAGGGTCACTGCCATGGAGGGAGCCTCTCTCCTTAAGCTTTATAAAATGTTTGGTTTACTCTTTCAGTTATTAGGAGCTGGCCTGTGTATGCCAAGCACAATTGGAGCTTCACTAATGCCCTTCATGCACTCCCAGCCCCGGCCAGACTGAATTGTTTGCTTTTCCATGTCCATATTTCCTGACTCTGCAACCTTGCCATTTGAGCTCTGTGTGCATGTGGAAAGGGCCTCTTCCATTGCCCCCATCCCCCAGTCCTAAAAGATACCACTTGCCCTGTGAAGCCTTCTCTGATCCCTCAGCTGGAGGTATCTTCTTCTTCCTCTAAACTTGAGATCATTGTACCAGTAAGTGTCCTCTGATATTTACCCCATTTTTCTGCTGTTACATTTCCGTACCAGATTAGAAACTCCTTGCAGGAGTTTAATTCGCCTTCGTTTCTACTTTCAGTGGCTTGACCAGAGTAGGTGCTCAGTAAATTCGCTGTTGAATGGACATGCCAATTCTGGCCACCCCAGTGTCAGGTTGCAGTTTCCTACTACCCCCAGTTAAGACTCTACCTTTGTATCTGGCACAGCCCCACCATGTCATCCTCAGAATCTCGGCCCCTCATGCAGCCCCTTTTGCTTCCCAGACTTCCCTACCCTGATGTACCCCCCTGAATTTAACTGGCCTCCCCTCAAAGTTTAGGTTCCACATGGATCACCACTTTGGGGAGAGGGATGTACACGAGATTTGAAACCTATAAGCCAATGCCAGTGCTATAACTTTGTAATTTCTTGTGAGAAAATCTGATATGTGCAGAGTAAAGTCAGTTATCTCCCCTACTGAAGCAGTGCTTCCTGAACCAGGGAACAGTTTTAAGGAACTAGTCAGAAGACAGCATAAGCCTTGTTGGTTGATAATCTATTGTTGGGATAGAAGTCTGCTGGTATGCGACAGATCCCCTTGAGTAATTTAAGTGTTGTACGAGAATGCCTCCAGTGCCTACGTCTCCCTCTCTCAGAGCCCTTGGCTGTCCTATTCTTAAGCTGTTTGTGATTCTGATTCAGTTAACACACACAAATATAGGTGCTTCGTTATTTAATATTCCTCTGTTAAAATATTCTCATTTATATAGGGGTCTTCTGTGAACTCAAAGGGAGTCTTTAAGTTTGGAAGGTTTTTATTTGGTTTGGTTTGTTCAGGCTGGCTTTTAACCAAGTCAAAACAAATAGGTGTTTGCTTTTTTCCCTCTGCAGTGAGCAGGCCTGGTGTTAGGTAAGGTTTCTGTTGACTTAGGAAGATGATCCCCCAAGTGTAGGGCAAACTCCTTGACTTCTTTTCCCAACAGTAGGGAGGTTGGACCCATTAGCAATGGTTGGCTCCCAAGTCCCCCTGCAAGTATAAATGTTCTTTCCAAAGGGCCAAACATCCAGGATTTGGCCCGTCATTTTCCATTTCCTGTCTCCACTCAAGGTTTGTCTTTCTATTTGCTACCACTTGTAAACAAAACTTTGCAGTTCTAGCACTTGGAGGGGAGCTATGAGCCAGCTGGATGTTAGGTGACTTTGTGCAATACCTCTGGAGTCAGGGAGGAAGTAATCACCCCCAAAATATGCTTTCTTGTTAAAGTGACAGTCACATATTTCAGCAGAGGTGCTAGAAACAATGCTCCGGTGTCATATTTATCAGTATAGTGGAGCTTTCTCTGGACAAAAGCGGTGGGGGGCTGGGGGGGGGGGGCGGGGGGTGGTGGAGGAGATGGGAGGCTGTGCCACCGGAACGGAAAGAAATGGATCCAACAGAGAGTGCCGGGAAAGAGGAAATGAACAGTAAATCTTTTTCCAATTAAGAAAAATGAGTGTGGAAGCAGAAAAGCTCCAGAGGGTACTTTTGGGGGAGGAGAGGATCATAAAAGGCCTGTTATGAAAATCCATTACCCATAAATTTTCCTGCAGTAAGCACTGCCTGTCTAGCGAGGATGCTGAGAGTCCTCTCAGCTGACACAGGACATGTGACTCCAGTTAGCAGTATCCACACGCCATGTCCCATTTCCGTCGGCAGGTCTGCAATACCGCTTTCCCCTGACAGGGATTCCCTTTAATTAGTCACAGGTTCATAATCTCCACTTAAGGACATCTTGTTTTTGTTTTTCCAGTAAGTTTATTCCTTTTGTCAAATGTTTACCAGTGTGATAGCAGCACCGTACTTTTGAAGCTCCACCACGTGAAATGATGGACCTTTGTACCACGTCACACAAATACTTCGAATTTGGGGGTGAGACTTGAACTTCTAGATCACGCTAAATTTAAGACTCCTCTAAAATGGGTTCCTAGTTTTACATTCACAGATGGAAAGGGGAGTTTCTGCTCCTGGGATGTTAAGTCTTTGACTATGAAGAGAACACGCTTGGATATGTATCTGTGGTCAGATGCAGTTACTCCAAGTTGGCCAGTGGGAGTGTGGGGGTCTCCCTGCAGCCTGCTCTGAGGCAGTGGTTCAGAACGCCAGCTGTACATCCGGGTCCAGACCTATATGCCAAAGAAAGAACCAGCAAAATGTAGTGTTCCCAGTCATAGACACCCTCCGTCTGAATTGGTTTAACATGTTGTACTTGAAAAAAAATTAAGCGCAAGCTTGATTGTCCACATCTACTGTGCGCATTAAAGCAAGATTGTTCTTTAATAGGTACAGCGGTCAGGAAACAGCCCCAAATCAGCTTTTACTTTTGATTGGCAACATTTTTAAAAGCCTACATTTATTAATGACCATATTTATTTAAGGTTCTTATTATGTAAGATTTCTTATTAGACAAAGAATACTACGCTGACGATGAAGAAAAGGTAATATTTATGAAAACACAGTAAGTGGGTTTATCTCTGTTAGCCATGTTTTATACCACTTGAATAAGAGTTGAAAGAGAGGAAAGTTTGGTTAGTTTAATTCTCTAAGTGACCACTTAAACATTTCTTTTACTCCTTTTCATTCATTTTGACCAAGGTTTAACTTGAATAACCAAGTGAGGAGCAAAACAGATCTTCTCCATCATCAACCCACTTTCCACACCTACACTTTCTAAACATTTATAAAGGAAACAGTTATCTGTTTGTATCTGACCGAGCTTATTGTTTTAACAGAGTGGGACAGCGGGGAGGGTGCAAATGCAGTCCTGTTTGTGACAAATTAAAGAGATTTTAGTTTAACCTCAGGAAGCTGTCATGGAATTATTCCTCCAAAATCTGTACTAAATAGGTTTGACAGATGCTTTCTTCCTTTCAAAATAAAAATAGCAATTCTGTAAGAAAGTAAATCCAGATTCTATTCATTTATTTCTACTGCATATCACTAACCACTTATGGACTTTTAAAAAGAAAATGGTACCAACTGCATGAAGAATTAGATATTAACCCCAGTCTCAAGATATATTTTGGAAACGCTGTGCCTCGTCTATCATTATAAACTACAGCCATTCATAGAAGCCCAGATCAATCTCAGAAACACATAGTTTTATGAAAGAAACCAATCATAGAATGCATATAGGATGATTATGTAAAGTTGTAAGAAGGCAAAACTAAAAAATAAATTTCTTAGGGATGCATACCTTGGGAGTAAAACTACAAAGCAAAGTAAGAGAATAAGTAAAATAATCCAAAATTTGGGTCAGAGGTTATTTGTAGGTATTTAAAAATAGATAGAAGGGTGCCTGGGTGGCTCAGTCAGCTGAGTGTCTGACTTCTGATTTCAGCTCAGGTCATGATCCCAGGGTGGTAGGATCGAGCCTCACCTCGGGCTCCGCACTGAGCGTGGAGTTTACTTCGAACTCTCTCTCTCTCTCTCTCTCTCTCTCTCTCTCTCTCTCTCAGATAAAAACATAGAGGTGCCTGGGTGGCTCCCTTGGTTAAGTGTCTGAGTTCGATCTCATGGTTCATGAGTTCAAGCCCTGTGTTGGGCTCTGTGCTGACAGCTCAGAGCCTGGAGCCTGCTTTGGATTCTGTGGCTCCCTGTCTCTCTCTGCTCCTCCCCCACTCACACTCTGTCTTTCTCACTCTCTCTCAAAAATAAATAGACGTGAAAAAAAGAATAATAAAATAAAAAAATAAAGTAATCATGTATTATACATAGTAGACACTCATTTACAGGTACGAGATATGTTATGTTAAACATCTGCTTAATTTAAAATATTGATTCCAAACAATTAGAATCCATATTTTAAAAAATTCCTGTGACTACCTGCATCGATTTAGAAATGAGTCTCTAAACTTAGGGGTCTGCAGACCATAGGGCAGGACCATTCTGGGAACTGTGTTCCCATAAGCCCTAAGTTAGCCATACAACCCAAGTCAGAATCAGAACTTACAGCACTCCCAGGTCTCTTCTAACCATACACGATCAGTCAGACCTGATGTATTTATTCAATAGGACATTGCAATCATAATGATGCTAAGAATCAGCTAGCTGCAGTAGTGTGCACAGATAAGTGAAGAGGTTTTTCTTTCACTGTCTGAGGTTTTTTTCTCCTGTGCAGCACATGTTTCCCCATCATGGTCTGTGGTTATAAAATGCATGTGATTATGGAATGTCACCGTTGTATAAAGCATATGGAAGGCAGGTGGTGATAGCTTGCATCGAGGACATATATAAGAACACTAAAGGCGGGGGGTCCTGGTTGGCTCAGTCGGTTAAGCATCAGATCCTGGTTTCGGTTCAGGTCATGACCTCACAGTTCCTGAGATCGAGCCCCACATCAGGCTCTGTGCTGTCAGTGCTGAGCCTGCTTGGGATTCTCTCTCTCCCTCTCTTTCTACCCCTCCCCTGCTCGCACGTGCATGCTCTCTATCAAAATAAATAAATAAACTTAAAAAGAAAAAACACTAAGTGATGTGGGCACACAATTTTACTATTGGGATCCAAAACTTCTGGTTGGTATGCAAACTTTAGTAATTCTCAAAAGCTGGGGGGGGGGGGGGGGCGGGTAGAGATGGGGTGAGAGAAGGGAAATAGATGGAATAGAGCATACCTCTCTTCCTGGGTAAATTCCTTCAGAGTAATATACTATTCCCATATATGCCCTCACCCTAGCAAAAGGCATACCACTGATATAGCAATGAATTATACAATGAAATTCAGCTTATTTTTACCTTCTTTCCCTACCAAAAAAGAAATATATATACATATATATAATATAAATATATACATACATAAAATAAATAATAAATTAAAATATATAATATATAAATGATAGATTAAAATATTTGTAAATATATATACTCTAAATCAAAGGAACTTTCTTTCATTCTATCATATATTAATTACTAACCAACCAATTGACTATTAGCTATTAATCCATTTCTAAACATATTCTGCCTTGAAAAAATATTTTTATTTTCTTGATTTTTCTTCTCCATTGTCATTTTTAATGCCTTTCTTTAAGGAATTCAAGGGAAGAACATTCAGAATTGGGCTTTATGTGCATTAAGTGAAACCACAACATTTTTTCAGACACCACATACAAACAAAATCATATTTAAGAGCCTGGAATGTTGCTATAAACCTCTTAACTTTCAAACATACAGTAAATCTGCAGGGCAAATATGAGTCATTTCAGTAGCATGGTCTTTCCCTCCTGATCACAGCATTGCCTGAGATTTTGCTAAGAGCTTTTGAGCAGTTCACAGAGCTGACTGGATACGTTTAAAGAATCTGCTTGCATTTTATATTCTGAAAGAAAATCACCAGGGTTTTTGGTACATGAAAAAGAATAATGAAAGTATGTATGAGTCATTTTGTCTCCTAATAGTTGATGAGTACATTTTCAACCCACATGAGGTTTTAACTCTTTAAGTTGGATCCCATATTAAGACCCAGGTTAAGACAATGACCTTAGCAGAACCAAGAACGAGGGAAATCAGAGAAAAGTAATTGACTAAGAAGTTGTTTTTCCTTGGGGTCTTCTCCTGGGTCTGGCCTATGTGGGGAGTGCAGAGCTACAGAAACCTGGGGATAGGACCGTGTTGGGGTTGAGTGTCTCAGTTACAACCTAGAATCGCCCTCTCAACCAGAGCTACCTTCTGTTGAACAGCTCCTTATATGAAAGTGAAAGTCGTGTGGGATGCAGGGAGGGGAGAGCGGATCTGAGGGTTCAGCCAACTATCTACTGGCCTACAAGTTATTGTGAATTTGCAAACAGCCAACTACTGGTAGGATTCCTTCTTTAAGGTGGTGAATTTATTCAGTCTGCTGGAACTTGAGATGCAGCATTCTCTTTTTAAAATATAGGAATGTGGCACAGACAGTTAAGGAAAACACAGAGGCTTGGAAACTGATCTGAACGGGAACCTCTCTAAATCTTTAATAAATAGTGCTCCCTTTTGCAGCACATATACTAAAACTACAATTATATAGAGAAGACTAGCATGGCCTCGCACAAGGAACATGAAGCGTTCCATATTAAAAACAAGCAAAAAAGTCTGAAATAAATAGGCCTCATCTTAGTGCCTTGAGCCTTTTATTTTCTCTTTAGTTTTCCTCACTTTACCTGTGGGTCTGTGTATGTATCTGCATGTGTGCTTATCAAGCATGAGGAATGTTGAAAACAAAAAAGGGTTAGGGGCGCCTGGTGACTCGGTTGAGCGTCTGACTTCAGCTCAGGTCATGATCTCACAGTTCATAGGTTCAAGCCCCATGTCAGGTTCTGTGCTAACAGCTAGAAACCTGGAGTCTGCTTCAGATTTTGTGTCTCCTTCTCTCTCCCTCCCTCCCCCACCTCTGAAAAATAAATAAACATTAAAAAAATTTTTATTAAAAAAAAGTTTGAAGGTGACAATTCAAAGTCTGCTCATTGGTGCTCTTGTAATCTCTTTCTGTACCCCAGTGGTTCTCTAGTGGTGAAGTTATTGATAGAGATTCCCAGGGGCACCTGGGTGGCTCAGTCAGTTGAACATCTGACTTCAACTCAGTTTTGTGGTTCATGAGTTCTAGACCCACATTGGGCTTGCTGCTGTCAGTGCAGAGCCCGCTTTGGATCCTCTGGTCCTCTGTTCCTTTTATGCTCTCTCAAGAATAAATAAACATGGAAGGAAGGAAGGAAGGAAGGAAGGAAGGAAGGAAGGAAGGAAAGGGAGATAAAGAGATTCCAAGATTCATATCCACACCAAGTATTTTCTGTAGTCTATTGTTTGATAAATAGCTACTTCAGGTATGAAAGACTATTCTTCAGATATATATAAATGCAGTGGTTTATAAGATACAGATTACCTTTTATGTATTGAATTTATAGACACTTTATACAGCATTTTATTAGTAAATAACAAAAATATGAGCAATTGTCATAATATCTTAATGTTTCTTGATATTTTAAAAGGATCCACATTCTTAAAATGTTAGAAACCACTGCTATACAAGATAGAGAAGATTCAATATTTTCTCTGGCCCTATCAGTTAGCAGTGGACTGTCTTAATGTATGTTGATCTGACTTGGTCATTTGAGGGGAAAGAGCATGGGAACTGTCACTAGGAGCAACTTGGAACTACTGTGAAGACCGATCCCACAGAATCTTTTATTTAAAAAAAATTTTTTTAACGTTTATTTATTTTTGAGAGACAGAGAGAGACAGAGCGTGAGCAGGGGAGGGGTGGAGAGAGAGGGAGACACAGAATCTGAAGCAGCTCCAGGCTCTGAGCTGTCAGCACAGAGCCCGATGCAGGGCTCGAACCCGTGAACTGGTAGGTCAAGACCTGAGCCACTCAGGCACCCCAGAATCTTAAATTTAAATGAACATATACTATTCCACTTCCCAGTATCTGCCCTATAAAAACACAGGGGTACAACAGTGCTGTATCCAATAGAGAAAAACTAGGAAAAATCCAAATGTAGGGCAATAGGAAATGGTTAAATAAACTGGGATCCTGTGTAGTAGATGACTGAGAATAAGTTATATCTTGGTGAACTGATTTAGAAAATCATCAAATATATTATTAAATTTTTTTGAATTGCAAAATAATTATATATACCATGTATGTAAAAAAAAAAAATACAGTAGCAAGATTGCACATCCAAACTTGATTAACTGTGTGGCTAACCAGAGTAGTATTGTGACTATCAACATAAAATAAGTAAATTTGTACTCATTATAGACTCACCCATGCTTCTTTTTCATTCTCTCCAGGTCTCTAATCCTAAACATGTAATGAAGTCAACTCCCTCCCCCTCCACAAAAAATGGTTACTGCTTTTTCTTATTTTATTTTTGAACATGATGTCCTGATAAGAGATCTTGTTTTGTTAATAAAATACATTGCCAGCATTTTTACTTGAAAACTTTAAGGATGCACTGTGGTCTTAACTCAGAAAGTAGCAAAATGGAAGAAAAGACAAAATGAAAGGAGATAGGGGTAATGCTCTTCAAACTGTGGGGAACACAGGGTAAAAACAAAATGAAACAGCCTATACTATAGGTGAAATTCTAAGAATTTTGTCAATGTTGTGCAAGTCTTGAGAAATATTTTATGGGGACGAGAGGGTGAGAGGAGCCCAGGGGCAAGATGAAAACTAGTGCCTCGCCCCAGTGTCTTACTACGGAAGCTTCCCCACTTCCTCTTTCTCTCATCTAGTATACACTGAGACCCTGGCCCGTCCAAATGTAGACCCCGATTCTCAGTGATTTCCTTATGTGCCATTCTTCAGTACTTCTCTTTGTTTGCACTTTCTGTCTAAAAGGCACGGCATGTAACATGATTATCTTGTTACTTGGATATACTGAGGCTCTTGAGCTCTAGCGGTAAAAACTTAAATCGTCTTTGGTGCGAAAGCCACAGCATTCCAAGAAAGTTTTCCCACTTCAGAATCCTGTTTTTTCTTTTAACACCAGAGACTTTAAGCTGGTGGTTCTGGGAATGAAAGAAAAGCCAGCCCTCTCTACTTTTTTCATACCACTGACACAATCAAATAACATCATGTAATTTTTATGGACTTCTGAGATTTTTTAACACTTATTCACACACACACACACACACACACACACACACACACACACACTCCTTTCCAAATATTTGATGAGCCATTTTGCTACCAACAGCACTGGCCTTCCTGCAGCAGAGCCGATCATATTATCACGAGGTGCTTTCCAAGAGATGAGCGAAGGTAGTTAGCAAGAAACAAAGCATAGTACTCCAGAGTAAACCTGCTTCCACCCAGCGTGGAAATGATGTATGCTGGCCAATCAGAAATTTTTATTTAATAGAGGTGCCTTAGCTATCATTTGGGAATTACCAGTATTTTAGAAGAATAGATCGGGGTCGCCTGGGTGGCTCAGTTGGTTAAGCATCCGACTTCGGTTCAGGTCATGGTCTCACGGTCTGTGAGTTCGAGCCTCGTGTCAGGCTGTGTGCTGACAGCTCAGAGACTGGAGCCTGCTTTGGATTCTGTGTCTCCGTCTCTCTCTCTCTCTCTCTCTCTCTCTCTCTCTCTCTCTCTCAAAAACAAACATTAAAAAAAAATTTTTAAAGAAGAATGGATTTCAACAAAATGGTTAAATCTCCAGTAAACATAGTTTAATCGTTCTCAGATGATTCAGGGGAATCATGAGTCCCACATTCCCAAGACATCTGGGAACGGTGGTTGTCTCTGCAGAGTGCAGAACACCATTAGACTGGTCAGTGCCGGCATCTGGTGAGGTTTCACAGAAGGAACAAAGGGATTGGTACCCTTTTATTACAATCCAGTGGGCAGTTAGATATGATTTTTACTAGTCAGCAGCATTTCAAATATGTTTAAATCTGGTGTGTGGGAAATGAGAAATGTTAACATTTTGTTGTTATCTCAGTATATAAATCAGGATCCTCTTAAATTCTGAAATGCTAGCTTCTGAGAATTCTTCCTGGATAAATTGTTGAACAAGTGACAAAGTATATCTAGAATGATGTCCTTTGCGGCCTCATTAATAAGACCATAAAGTTGGAAAAATCTTAACTGTCCATCTGTAGATAATAGGTTATATTATAGTTACATCCGTGTAACTACTATGCACATCTATACATAGAGTACTGTGTTGCTATTGAAAATTATATTTGGCTAATGTGCTGAAAACAGTCACAAATAAAGTACAGAAACCATTTACGAAATGATAGGTATCACACAATCCCACTTCGTTAACAGTAAAGGTATCTGTGTGTGCATAACAAGATGTCTGGTAAAATACATCGGATATCATTGGTGCCCATGTCTGATATGGACATATCAGGTAAGGTGTGATAAGGGAGCTGATTTTCACTTTCTCTTTTATACATCTGCTCTTGTCTGGTTGAAGCAAATAAGAAATGTAGGTTACTTTTAGAATCCGAAAAAAATGAAACAAATTAAGTTGTCCGTTTTGAAAGAAAAGCAATGAACCTGTGGTAGTAGTGTGAAGGGTAAGCTGCTATGAGAGAGGCCTAAAAGCTAAGAAACTACTGAGGCTCATGGAGGGAGTGTCAGAGTTGAGGAATTTCCACACATACCCAGTCATTGGCACACTTGACTTATAAAGTCAAGTGGTTAGGTGTGCCCGAAGGGCTCCGTCAGTTAAGTGTCTGACTCTTGGTTTTGGCTCAGGTCGTGAACTCACGGCTTCACATGTTCACACCCCGCATCAGGCTCTACGCTGGCAACATGGAGCCTGCTTGGCATTCTCTCTCTCTCCCTCTCTCGCTGCCCCTCCCCTGCTCATGCTGTCTCTGTCTCTCTCGAAATAAATTAACAAACTTCAATAAGTTTAATAAACTTTACCAACAATAGTAAATAATTAATAAACTTTACTGATAAAGTTTAGTAAATAAAGTCATATGGTCTGTGACTAAGCCAGCAACAGGGCATGTTGTGATTTAAAATGCCAGGAAAGCCTTTTGGCTCCTCGTTTGTTTTTAACTTTGAAAACGACTTTAATATGTTTCTTTATTAGTGCTCATAACAGATCCTTAAAAATCTAGCCCTGGTAACTGTGGATGCTAGGCAAGGAGCTACCAAGGTGGGGTACCAAGAGTACCAAGCGAGAAGAGCTAGAAGAGACCTAGGGTGGTCCAGTTGTCAGGCCACTCCTCCGAGGAGAAATCCAAGCCGAAGAAAGGTTGAGTGTGGCCTGGGCCGGATAGACAGCAAATGTAGTTCACGCCAGAGGTGCAAGCCAGCAACTTCCAGCCATGAAGCACGTTGGGTAGGCGGGAGGAGGAAGGCAGTAACATCTCAAATCGTTCCAGTAGAGTGGGAAGCTGAGGGCCTCACGCGAGGTTCCATTTAGGACAAGTAGGGGTGAGGGGGCTTGTTTCCAGCACAGGGTGTCTCAGATGGGGCTTATATGTCTCTTGCTTGTTTTGGAAAAGAAAGGCCCCAGGTAGTAGCCAAGACCTCACGGCTGATGGAGAAACGCAGAAGAGCAAATCAAGCCTTTCTGTTTGATTAGCTTGGGAAGCACTTATTAAGGACTCATTCTCCCTGCTGTGGTTAAAGCTGTCTACTGAGAGAGCCAAAGGAATATTAGGCCAAGAATCTGAAGACCGAAGCCAAACCACTGGGAAGGGCTTCTGACTGCAAACTACAATGTGATTGAATTAGAAAAGAACATTCGATTCATGTCATGCTGTCACCTCAAATTCAACAAGTCTAAAATTGAACTCATCTTTCCTCACAAAGCAGCTCCTCAGCTGAACTTCCCCAGTAACAACAAAATACTGCACTGTAGAACGCCTTACAGTGACATGTCCAGATTTCATCTGATTGTCACACACTCACAGGTGAGGGAGTTTAACTCAGGTTAAAGGGCCACAAGCTAGTAGGAGACCAGTTCTAGAAACCAGGTTTGCTGAGTCCTACCCTAGTCATCTTTCAACTACATCACGTCACCCTTCGCTCCATATCTATAGAAATAAACCAGTCAGTTTCATAGAATTACTGTGACATTTTATTTGTATTGGCATTTGAATATTGCACACCAGCAGATTTTAGTAAGTATGAAGTCAGATTTTCTGCAGTAACAAAGGACAAACCAACCAAACTTTGGAATTGTTAATCTTGTTTTTTTTAGGTGAAAAACATTCATAGCATTCGTGTTTTTTTTTTAAGTTTATTTACTTATTTTGAGAGAGACAGAGACAGCATGAGCAGGGGAAGGGCAGAGAGAGAGAGAGAGAGAGAGAGAGAGAGAGAATCCCAAGCAGTTTCTGTTCTGTCAGTGCAGAGCCCAACGCATGGCTCAAACTCCCAAAACTGTGAGATCATGACCTGAGCTGAAACTGAGAGTTGGACGTTTAACCAACTGAACCACCCAGGCACCCCCATAGCATTCATATTATTGAAGTCAAAAGATAGAAACGATGAAATAAAGTGCTGGATCTAGGCCTTAAAATGTCTCATTTGTAATCTTACGTAAGCAAACCATCATCAGTTATAGTAGGTTTGTATCGTTGGTACAAATCATATGGTTCTGCTGTTTTATTTTCTTCCATTTGTAAATTATTTTAGGTTTGTCATTGTATAAGAATTATAAGCATGAAATGTTTACATATCTGGATTTCTATGTGTAGATATGTAAGTAACATTGTAATAAGAGCACTTTAACTCCCTAGTATAAAAAGTAGCCCACTGCTCAATGCAGCTTCATCCCAACCCAAGGACCCGTCAGGCCACCTTGGCCCTGGGCCAGCCGGCCTACCCCTGCCTTCCTGGCACTCTGTATCTCAGTATGTGTTACTCCCTCACAAGTAGCCAAGGTGACCATACGGGTCATTTCCTCTTGAGTTTGGACATCTGTCGTTCCCCAGCTCCGGTTCTTTATTTGGGAAGAAAGAAGTATTAACAGAAATGGATGTAACATAGTGATAGTGATTGTATAATTTCCCTAACGTCTATGTGTGCAAAGCTCTCCGTGCCTTTTCTGCCCACCTCAGCCCTTAGGTTTCTATCTATGTGTACACCTATGAGCTACCATGATGTGCCCACCATATGGCTGGTAGAATTCTAATGCATGTTTTAGAGCAAAGGAGGAGGACTCTTAGGGAGCCACACTGACTTTGAAGCCATCCTGTCAGTTGTCAATAACGCCTTCCTTCTCCATTGAAAAGGAACTGAAAGGAAAAAATAAAATCCAAGCAAACAGAGTACCCTACTCTGGATTTTAATTTGCAGTTTGGGCTTATTAATGCCAAAATATGGGTTTGATAACTTGACTCTTTTCTGTTCTTTGTGACAGTATCTACACAAATAATTCATACAACATCCTGAATCTTTTCAATAAGTGTTTTGATTATTTTTGGTTCAGTGCTTTGGATTTCTGCTCCTAAATCTTAAAAGGCTAGTAATGAGCTTAATGAAGAAATCTAAATATGCTACCCCACAGTTTCCTGCACAGCCCACTTTTGTGTAGATTTTTTCAGTTTAAGCTGTCATTTGATCATTGTAAATTGTCCTCTAGCGGACTCCTGCTTTTCAGATACTTAAAAGTTTGAAAGCCATTCTGATCAAGTGTCTATGGAACGGAACGATCCATTTAGAGCTCTGTGGTTCAGTCAGTGGTCAAGCCCAGGAAAGGACTCAGGGCTGATCCTGCAAAGAAGCATTGAGATGGTCAGCAGCTGGCGCACTCAAGAGGTTGTCTTCACGATGTTGCAGGATCGCCTACCAGAGGAACGACGACGATGAGGAGGAGGCTGCCCGGGAGCGGCGCCGCCGTGCCCGGCAGGAGAGGCTGCGGCAGAAGCAAGAGGAAGAATCCTTGGGACAGGTGACCGACCAGGTGGAGGTTAATGCCCAGAACAGGTACTGTCCTCTTTGAAATGGAGAATGCCTAAGGTACTTCTTAGCCTGCCTGATGAATGGAACGTGTTGGGCAAAGCATTCCCTTCTCAGCCCAGCTCCACTCTTTTCCAGTCTAACTTGCTCAGTCATTTTTTGGTTATTGTAGGCACCTAATCAGATTGAACAGTCAAACTGATGTGGACATTCAGACACCACTGCTCCTTTCTCTTCCCCTATCCCATCCCCTAAACACACCCCAATTGAAGTGTTTTATTTTATTTTATAATTTAGCAATCTTTTTATTTACTAAATACAATGGGCTACATCTTTAAATAAGGAAGACTATTTACATTTATTCTTTAGAGTATCGATACCTGTTTTGAACTGAAGATTTATTAGCTTTCTAGTCCTTTGTGCCTACCAGCAGCAAATAGAACTTGAATTTTTAAAGTAGACATGAATTGCAAATGTCTTATTTTTCCTGATATACAGCCTGAATCAGTATTCTCTAATCACTACGATATTCAGCAAGGTGCAGAATCCTACTTAATGTAATGTAATTATTCGAAAAAGCTTACGAGTTTACTAGCACATTTTTTCCTATACAGGCCTTGGTAGTGACCAGAACAGTGGAGAACCCTTACTAGGTTCAACTTCTTCCAAATGGATCTTTACAGGTTTGCACATATAAGGTCACCTGGTTCATTACGCCACTTGCTAATATATGTAATTTATATGCCCCAAGGCAAAAAAAAAAGATGAGAATATTTTGGGGTCGGGATAGAGAGAAAAATTAATTTTTATTTTAATAATACAGTTCCTTTAAGCCCATCTATATAGAAAATCTGAAGGAAAACAGGTCTGACCTCTTTACCCTAAATATGAGCAGGTACATGGATTTCTGAAAGTCTTAAATTCTGTCAAGCAGAATGGATTCAATAAGGAAACCTACCGGTTAGGTGGAGAGACAGAGACCTTGTTTCTTGGTAAGAAGCTCCTAATTAGGGAGGAAATACAGCAAAGGGGTTGTGGGTATGTTCGCTGCCTGGCTCTGAATTCCACCTTGGCCTTTCCCTGTTAAACAGACATGAAAATCATACCTTTCTCTTAGGAATGTTGTTAAATTTAAGTGAGATTATAATACACATAAAACACACAGTGCCTTGCATATGATAAGCACCTAATTTTAACTATTATCAGGAAAATGGTATCAGAGCTTTACAGAGGAGGCCTACATAGTCATCGCTGCCTTTTCTATCCTCAAACTGAAGGGGAAGGGAAAGAAAAAGTTTTTAAATGGCATTTTGAGGCCCCTTCCTGAATCTGGTTATTAGTGAGTGATCAACAGTGGCTTAAAAGTTACTAGTTACTAGTCGTGTTCTTGCTTTTAAAATCTTCCTTCTACTTGGGCTTCTCTTCTTTTTTCATTTACTAGTAGTAGTTATTTCATGCTGTTGATCGATTCACAAATCCTTCTTTTTCATTAAAGTACATCCAGGTCTGAGAACCTATCATTCATCTCTGACATATTAATTATCCACAAGAAGAATTAGTGTTCTCCTTGGGGCTGAGCAACCCTGAGTGGTACGTAACTTCTACTGACGGTCGCTGTTGTGATTTGCAAATAGGCAAAGAAAGATCCAGTAGAATCTGTTCGTCTCTTAACTCAAGAGTACTTTCATCTAGCTGACACTTCGGAATTTGCAGTACCTTTTAAAAATCGTTTGAATTCAGTTGATCCAAAGTTCCTTACATGTAGATTTTCCCCTTAAATTCTAAACTGTTTGTATTTTTAGGGAAATTTAATGCATATATGTCTAATTCATGTAGACAGTGTCCTACAGCAGCGGTTAAAGCCAAGAAAGTCTAAAATCCAGCCTTTACTCTGCCATTTCTTATTGTTAAATGTGAAATGTGGTTTTTTTTCAAAATTAAGTGGACTTGAACTTCAGAAGGGCCCAGTTCAGTATGAACCATGAAATTTAATGGAGTCTCTAAACATAGCAAGACCTACTCTTCCAACTCTGGTCACAATTTCTGATATCACATAACTGGCTGTTTCCTGCCGGTGGAGACCAACAGCCCTGGCTTGAACTGTAACAATGAGTGTGGTGATGGATATGTTACAGTCTGGTTTTTTGAGATTTTCTTTCCTTTTTTAGCAAACATCAAATTTAACTATTTTTTATCAACTATAGAGAAAGAAGGGCAAGAGACCCTTTGTTCATGGAAATCTTGACAAAGAATTTAGATGGTGTATGTATTAGGGTAATATCAGCCACCATAACAATGAGCCCCAAATTTTAGTAATTTAATGCAGCAACATAAATGAGTCCAATGTGGGTTTTTCTGAGTAGTAAATAGAACTGATCACCAACTAGCTTTCCTTTTGTGACTCTGTCTACTCCTGGGGCTTTGAGGTTTTCTGATCAAGTCATCAGACAGAGATGGAAGAGGATGTGCTTCTGCTGCTTAATAGTCTTGGTCTAGACATATCACTTATGCTCACACTCAATTGGAAATTATTGGTCACATGGTTCCACCTAGATGCAAGGAAGAGTGGAGGGCAAGAAATATAATCCTTGACTGGTAGTCACCTCCCCGTGACAATGGAAGGAGGAGCATGAATTGTGGTGGACAGTTAGATGTCCCTACCATGAGGGTCACTGGCATTAGTATAGCATCCCCACACTGTAAGGTACACCTGCTTCCTTTCCAAATGCCTTATGCCCCACAGATCCAGCTCAAGAATTCTAGATGACTTGGTAATATGTGGAATACTACGTGATACTACAAGAATTCCTTCATTTCTCAGTTTGGTCCTTGTCTTAGTTTGAGTTGTCCAGGAAGCAGATTCTGGAGCAAAAAGATTTAAACACAGGCAGTTCATTTGTGAAATGATCCCAGGAAACACTGGCAGCAATGTGGGAAAGTGAAACAGGGAAGGAAAAGCAACCAAATAAAGGTTTCATTGCCAAGCAAGTTACCGCTGCTGGGATCTGGAGCTCAACTCCCCTGGGAGACTCAGAGATCCCGTGCAACAAGGCACCTCACAGTTATTCAACTCAAGAGGCGAGGGAGCCGAGGTATTTATACACTAATGCTCATCCATTTTCGCTTGACGGCTGGCATAGTAGAGTAGACTCCAGTGGCCAGAGAAGGACTAAGGGCAAAGGCACTCACGTGCTGTCTGCTGAAAGTCCGGCAGGCACGTACTGTTATGATACTATCCGAAGGGATATCCTGGGTGCACGTGCGCCTGGTACCGCGAGCATCTGTTCCGGTGTGGGTCAGGCTACGAGAATCCAGCTGACCAGCTGACCCAAGCTGTCTTGTTTCTCTTGTACAGTGTGGCCGATGAGGAGGTCAAGACAACCACCTCAAACACCCAGGTGGAGGGTGATGACGAGGCCGCGTTCCTGGAGCGCCTGGCTCGGCGGGAGGAAAGACGCCAAAAACGCCTTCAGGAAGCACTGGAACGGCAGAAGGAGTTCGACCCAACCATCACAGACGCAGGCTTGTCGCTACCGAGCAGAAGAACGCAGAACAACACCGCCGAAAACGAAGCTGCAGAGAAGGAAGAAAAAAGTGACCGTCGCCAAGAAAGATACGAGCTAGAGGAGACAGAAATAGTCACAAAGTCCTATCAGAAGAATGACTGGAGGGACACTGAGGAGAAAAAGAAGGAAGAAAAGGAAAAGGAGGAAGAGGAGGAAGAGAAGCCAAAGCAGGGGAGCCCTGAAGAAAATCAGGTAGAGGGGCCGGTAGAAGACAGAACAACAGAAACCGTGGCAATGCCGTTGACAACTGGGCAGACCAGTGCAGAAGAGCCTCAAACAGAGGGGGAGGGGGAGCAGGGGTCAGAAGAGGCCGCCCATCGTGAAAGGAGGGAGAGGGAAGAAAAGGAGAGAGCCGAGGCAGAGAGGGCCAGGCTGGAAGCAGAAGAAAGAGAAAGAATGAAAGCTGAGGAAGAACAAAGGGTAGCGGAGGAGAAAGCAAGAATTGAAGCAGAAGAAAGAGCAGCTGCCCAAGAGAGAGAAAGGAGGGAGGCGGCCGAGAGGGAGAGGGCTAAGGAGGAAGAGAGAAGAGCAGAGGAGGAGAGGCAGCGGGCAAAGGCGGAGGAAGAACAGAAAGCTAAGCTAGAAGAGCAAAAACGCCAGCAGCTAGAAGAGAACAGAAGAGAAATGCAAGAGAAAAAGCAGAAAGGGGAAAAGGTAGACGAGAAAATAGAAGGGAAACGGGTAAATGAAAAGAAAGTACAAGAAGATAAACTTCAGACAGCTGTCCAAAAGAAACAGGTACAGTAAACATTTTGCACCAAACGTGTGATGCCTGTGACTTACGAGAAATGTAATGCACATCAGACTTGGGACCGAGGCACGTTCCTGCAGCCCCGCGTGCTTGCCCGTTTGGCAAGCCGTTCATTTTTTTCGGCCATAGCAATAGGTGAGCACAAAGCAATTGATCGATGGTTAAATATTCAATCAACCAAATTTACCAGCCAGAGAGAAATTAATTGCTCTGTGCTTGCTAGTTGCAAATACCAGAAAAATGAACTAACCCAAAGATGATAAATGTGGCGGTGCTGTGTTGACTTCTAATTCTGCACCTGCATCTAAATTCATTCCTATTAACAACTTACCTCTCTCCATAGGTCTACATGAGGCAAGAGGACCATAACTCCTCCCCATACCCACGTGTTTGGCATTTAATTAAAAATTATATTTTAAAAATTGGGGTGGGAAAGGTGACATAAAGAATCACGGTCAGAAATTTCATCTTGAGAAGGCAAAAATAACCCCCTTGAAATCAGCTGGCAGTGAAGGAGGGAAAGGAGCCAATTTGGAACTTTCATTAAAAATATGTCAAAACCATGATTTGCCATCATGTAGACCTGAACTTAATGTGGACTTGCAGAAAGCCATTCATCTGGGGTGGTATCAGTTTATAACTGACTGGTAATTAAGGGCATACATTTTACTGCTTTTGCCATCTGGATGACACAAATAAATTCATGTCGCCTGAGAAGGGTGGAAAGGGGGGCGAGGGGAATGTTTGCAAACCGTGAAAGATGTTTTTCTGTCTGCAAGCCTGCATTGAAAGCACTGTACCTAACCACCACCTGCATCCCCGCCTACCCCTACCACACACGCACACAAAAGAAAGAAAAAAGAGATGCTTGCACATTCACCTCTGCAGAGAGAACTCCCCATCACTAAGTCTGCATGGTGCTGAAGTTGTCTTTCATTCCTGCTCATCACACGGGGCTCGTGACCACAGCTACATTTGGGACAATCAGAAACGAGATGCACCAAACCACACACGAGGTTTGTAAACACGCATAAGGACCACCAGGTCACGCTAGAGTCCAGGGCGCACACTGGCAGGCACACGAGAAAAAACTTTGGTGGAAAGAAACCATCCCACGTTGCTGTTTAGAATCACTGACACCAAGGGTTATGTGAGCACTGAGTCAGCAAAATCGCAAGGCACGAGCAAAGTGACCTGAGCACCCTCTCACTCTTGTAAGCCAGAAAGGGCTTCTTTTAAACGAGTGACCTTGCCACTCTTGAACATAAAAAGGAAGAAGAAAAGGGGGCCAAAGCACAAGCTAAAAGAGAAAAGTCCCAAGAAGACAAGCCTACCTTCAAAAAAGAGGTAAATATTATTGACAAATGACCTAATCATGAAGCAACCGAGAGCAGTGTTGCATGACATTTCATGTCTGCTGATCTCAAAACTATAACCTGTGATCCAGGGTTTTTCAAGCTATGGCTTGACTTCATGATTCATTGAATGGTAACATCAACTTCGAACATCTCAAAAGTAATTGAATGTGTCAATGGGCATTTTAAAAAAATGAAATCAAACAGAAGATATCAGAGGGCATTCTAAGCAGAATTACATCATGATTTAAATTGTCCTTCCTGTGAGTCACAGAAAGCTTGAAAAACACTGCTCTGATCAGTTTTTCCCACTTTCTCCACCTCTATGTGTATTGTTTTCTCCTTGAACCATCCTACTTTCATTTCAATTATGGAATATTTCCAACTGGCTTCGATTAATGATTTAACTTTCCAAAGGAAAAACACCCCCCCCCCCACGTCTCAGTTAACACATTTGATGCACTGAAGGTGGTATTTGGTTTTCAAAAGAAAAGTCTGGCAAAATGTTCTGCATTACATTTCTGAGGCACACACAGGAGCTGGTGCCAGGGTGTTTGACTGTAGGTAAGTAAACGAGTCAGTGGAGCAGAGGCTGCCGCACAGAGGATGTCATTACCCCCGACAGAATCAAAACGCCACATCAGAAAGCCTGACCTCATCTTAACCATTGTGTTTATGTTAGCCCCAAGTAATCCTAAAAATTGTGACAGCATCTAGTAAATTCAAAGTACTTAAACGTGGTAGAAGGAAATGATCAAGGGGAGGAAGATTTGAATTTCTTTGCCCATGGAACTGAGCTGTCACTCTAGAGGGCCAGCTCCAATGGACTCTTGCTGTACTTCTCTGCCCATTATGCATCTATCAAGAAACAGAAAAATCCATATTTAGAAAATTACATGAGAGGTGGTTATTTGCTTAAATGCTTTTTTTCATAAGACTCACAGAAAATATAAGAACCCCTAGATCATGTTATATTTATTTGGGTTAAGATGTGTGTACCTTCCTGTTTCTCATAGAACTTGTGGTGGCTTGGGAGTAAAAACTGAATGCATGAACCCGCCCATCTAAAGGAAGGTGGAAGCAGAAATGCTAAGAACTAGGAAGCTGAATTTGGCTCCAATGAGGCAGCTAAGGAAATGGTTGAATATGGTGGGAAGTGCTGTTCTCGTTTTCTGGCAGAACAACACCTACAGATTCATCTAAAAACAAAAAAAAGTGAAAGTTACTTGAAACTTGAAACAGAAATGGGCCACATGGGCTCTTCCGTCGAGCTGGTGTTTTGTGGGGAATATCTTCACAGAAGGAAGAGGGCATAAAGTCAGAATTCAGTGATTAAGTCTGTGTGGGGGAGGAGAAGCTGAAAGAGTGCTGTGTGGATTCTGTATTTAAAATTTAATTCGCTTTACTAAGATGTGATTTGTTTTTAATCACCAGAACATTCTATGTCTGTATGTTGTGCCTGTGAGCAAGAAAGGATTCATGAGTGGCCACCCAAATCATCCCTCTGCCTCTGTCCAGAGAAAACCCCAGTCCGATAATGTCGGCGGTATAACCATCTCAGACCTGCCCCTTTCTCAGTTTGTCCTACACCCCATTTTAGAGTCCCAAAACTTTTGGCCTCTTTTTTTACACAAGGCCAGATTAGCCACTCAACCCAGGCTAAAAAAAAAAAAAAAAAAAAAAAAAAAAAAATCTGGCATTCCTGCTTTAACAATGCACACGTAAATCACTGGTTGAATGACTAGTTGCATGGTTACTTTATGTAAACAACTTTGAATTCTATTTTACATGATTTAGCCATTTCAAACACCCTCCTCCGTTTTTTTTCTTTTTGTTAAAAAAAAAACAAAATAAAAAAATGTCCTTTCAAGGAGAGCTATGTGGGTAAACACAAATATCACATGAGACTTCTTAGAGAAAACATTTCCAGAAGTCACTCCAGTACCTTAGAAAAAACTGTCTTTCTACCCCTGCAGCCCTGCAGTTTTAGCTGTTTGTGGTGACGGATCACAGAACATCACCAGCCTTGAAATGTTAACTTAGCTTTCTTTTTCTCCTCTCCAACTATAAAATGCCTCTTTTTAGTTCTTCACCCCAGAGCTCTTTTCTTTTTTTTTTTTCCTTTTTTTTTTTTTTTTTTTGTTCTTTTCCTGGCCTCTAACAGAAAACCAGCTTACAGCAGAGTTGTTCATATGATATTGAAATAGATATTCCTGTCATACACCAAAGTTCCCCAAACATAGGTGTGCATACAAATCCCTGGAATCTTATGAAATGCAGAATCTGACTCGGTAGGTCTGGGATGGAGTCCAAGCATACTGGTAAGGTCTGTGTATGTCGTTCACAAACCAAACCCTCAGTAGCAAAGACATCCATGTGACAGACATTGGACCCAAAACAGGAATTGAGGCTTCTGAGTCTAACAAAAATGTGCTGGACCTTATTTGAAATACTATAACTTGGATGAATTCTTGTCAGTCTTCTGAAATCAAATAATGCAAAGCACCATTCTACAGAGGCTGACAGCTCAGTCTTCTTGCCTTGATCACTTGACCTTTTGAGTGTCTCTCTGGCACGAGGGCATGTCAGTTGAATTCTCACCTCCACCCACCTACACCTGTGTGTTATCCCTTTGGATATCCCCAATATCCAGAATTTCATCCAAATGTCACATTTGACCAGAGCCTTTCATATGCTAATATTATCTGAATGTGAAGCACATTAACTCTTCAGAGTACTCAGCTGCCTATGAACCCATCCCCAGATTTTCTTCACGGTTACCTTCTGACCTAGAAGATCAAATGCTTTTCCCTCAGAATCTCATGAGTTTAGGTTGAATCTGCAATTGCTCTTAAATTTAAAGGCACTATGGAATGAATTTACTTATTTATTTGTTTGTTTATTTATTTATTTCCCAGAAAGAGAAAATAATTTGCAATCCCAAATCATTATTTCACTGGGAATTTTCCTAAGAAAGTCTTCCAAAGAGAATATAAGCACACCACCCTCTATAACCTTTGCCAATAAAGGCAGAGCTTGCAAAAGAGGCAGGGGGAGGTATTTTTCTTCTCTTAGACATGTATTGTTTTACAAACCTATTTTATACACATTTTTGGTCAACAAATCAGGTAATGCATTTGGGGAGAATGGAATTATCTCTTGATTCCAAAATAAGAGAAATGAGTTAAAGGGGATTTTGCCTTGCACAGTGCTCCACAAACCATGAGATTTGACTCAGAGTGTGTTTCGTGGGTCCCCTGAAATGGGACACTCTTTAGCTCCCAAATTTGTATCCCCAGATACTTCTTAACCAGGATACAAACTTCAGTCCCTGGTATCTAGGGCAAAATCCAGCAATGGTAGCTCAAGATGAGAATAGGCATTGCCTATTCCTGCCTGTCAATGACATTGATTTCTTATTGGGTGAGAACAGCCACCAGAGAGCTGCAGTCAAGCTGCAGGACAGGTCAGAGCTTCCCTCTCTTCTCTGTAGCCTCTCACAACAAATCAGGAGCCAAGAGGGAAATGAGAGGGTGAAGGATCAGGAAGGAATCCTCTGATCCAACCTCTCTTATGTATATGGAGCCAACATCCCAGAGAAAATTAGGTGACTTAATTTTAGCTAGTCTGTTGATAGCACTGGAACAAAACTCATTTCCTGACTTCCGGACAGAGCTCTCAGAGAGAGTGGCAGAACAACAGCCTTCTTTTTCAGCATGTCCAAGGGATAGCCTAGGTATATCCCCCTTGGAGAAAGATTTAAGTCTTAACTAATTAGGGCAACATGGCAGTGAATAGTCTATCTGTGGTAATTTAATCATATAACATCCAAAGAAGGCAGTCAGGCAAAGGACTACGCAAGGCTCATCAGTAAACAGAAAAAAAAAAAAAAAGTGCTATGCTTAGTAAAACATGTACTTTAGAAATAAGTGTTCAGAGAGTATCTGAGGAATAGCTGGAAAGAGGTGAGTGATCAGGAGGCCATTCTGGACAGCACCTGAAGGCCTAAGTTCTTATGCCTATCCTTCCTCTGTTGCTTGCTCTAGAACGTTAGTGTTTTGTCATTGGTTGTCTTGAAAACAGCAATAATGAACCTCCCCTGTTTTCACACTCATCCTTTAAGAATGGATGAGCTGATACAAGTAATCTAAGCTCTCAGCAAGCTATGTAAATTCATTTTACTTTGAAGTAATGTGTCTCATTTACTATGAGGAACTTATAACACAAAACTCACAAAAAATTAAAGTGAACACCTGCTGTCCATGTAACACCTTCCTCTGTCTCTCCAACAATCACAAAACCACTTCTGGAGACTAAACTATTACCTGCAATGGAAGTCAAAGTAAACCCTGAAGTTTTTCCTATTCCATTTGAACTGTAGTGGTTTAGATGACTACAGACATGGCCCATGGGTCTCTGAGCCATCCCACTAAAGGTAGGGTAATTTGTCTTCTATCCTCGGGACCCTACTTACTCATTTTATTACAAGGGTGAGCTTCCTCAGCAATCTGCTAACATTGGCTTGGCAGATCTGGCTGACTTGGTAGGTTTCTTCTTTTTTCTTCTTCAACACATTTGTGTCTTTTTCAAAGGCGCACTCTTCATCCAAGAAAAAACCAGTTCAGCCAACCTAGACGTTCTCCCATCAATGCCACACTAATGATCACCCTTTTCAATGAGAACTACAAACAACTACTCTTACACAGCATTCCCAGAACATAATTGTTTCCAAACAGCAACACCTCCACTGCTCTTGAAAACAAAACCCTAGTGAAATCAGGGATGATCTTGACTTCCTTAAATTGTGGTCAAGGTCTTTGCGCAGAGGCTGGAGGACCATAGCTCACACTCTAAGAATTTCCTCTGACCCTAGCTGTACCATATCATTCTCCAGTGGTTTATTTTACTTCTGAGTTTTCTGGCTTCCTAGTAATTCTGGGTCTTATTTGGTGATACCCACCCAAACTAATACGGTTTTTATCACTGTGTTTCTTCCTGATATGTACTGTTGGTTAGATCAAAGATGAGAAGATTAAAAAGGACAAAGAGCCCAAAGAAGTGAAGAGTTTCTTGGATGGAAAGAAGGGATTTACAGAAGTGAAGTCACAGAATGGAGAATTCATGACCCACAAACTGAAACACACCGAGAACACTTTCAGGTAAGAAACAGAGACTACTTAACAATGACTGTGTTCACATGTGAAGAAAAAATAGTAGTCTCCCTATCCTGTGCCTCCAGACAGAAACGTGCTAAACAGACAACATATTTCTGTTGTGAAGTCATTGGCCATTGTCTTAGAGATACTCAGTCAGCAGGTCAGGCTATCAATCACTAACAGAAGACCAGTAGTCATTGCTCACACAAGGTTTAATCTGCTTTTCCCATTATTTAGCAGGACAGATCATGCTTAGTATCCATGTTTCTGTTCCCTCACTTAATATGCTATATAAGCTCAGCTTAGTAGAAAACATTATGACTGGGGCTAATGTCATTGGTTCTTTCTATGGCCCAGCCAGTTTCATAAGAGACCCTTGTCAGTACCATTTTAAAGAATGCTTTTTTTTTTTTTAAAGATTTTAAATAAATGTTGCTTAAAACTGAGATTGTCCTTTGGCGAAATACTTGGGAAATGTTAGGTTAAACTAAATTAATCAGATCTCTTTACCGCAGGACTCTGAGAGCGTTTGATGTTAATTTGTATTGGGAATCTCAAAGAGGGAGGCATAGGGCACAGGACTCATGTTCCATTTAATAACCTTTGGAAAACCCTCCTGCATAACCTCACTTTCCCCTTCTTCCCCCCCCCCCCATCATGTTGAATACCTGGACAATTGGTTTTAGGACAGACAGACAGGTATGTGCAGGTAAATCCTTACTTCTAGATACATCAAATACTGAGAGCTCCCTGCCAGTTTTGTAGATGGACTTATGTTATAGACATCTGCCATGGACACCTTGGCTACATGATTCTCTGTGCCCCACTCCTACACCTACACCCCCTCCAACTGCTTGTGCCAAATTCCTACCTCTATTAATGTCACTGGCTTCTGTTCCCAATGTTCTAGAAGAGTCTTGGGTCCCTGAAACATGGATTCCCCTGGGATTGTTCTTTGGCAGCAGTCTTACCTGTAGACCCTGTTTTTCTGAACACTTTAAATAAGAAAGTCCCCAAGCAAGTATTGTGTAGAAGCTGGACATATTCCTTACACCAAGGCCTTTGTAGCATTCAGAAGCGAGCAGAGCTGGTAGGGCTTTGCCCCTCTGAGCAGGCTAAAATGGGGGAATATAACTGCCCCAAATAACTTTTCCACATACAAATTTGAGCAGAAAGGTAGTCACTTTATCCAAGGGAGAGCCTACAGAAGAATATGTGTGCATAAACAGCCTAAGTAAACTGTGTAGGACTAGGATGTGTAGAACCTATAGATGTTACTTGAGATTGGCAAGAAAGTAGATTTCAGTAGAAAATTAGGAGTTTATTTAGAATTCATAGAAAATCTAGAATCAAGTTGACTCAGGCGAGTAAGCTGAGTCCAAAGCTTGCTGAAGCGCCAGTAGTTGAATATTTCAAAGCCCTATAGAAGAGTGTCAGGTTCGTGCAAAGTATCTCATGAATATTGTCTAACAATATTACTGTCTTATTATTTGATAGTTTAAAATCTGCTTTGTGGGCATGAGTATATTTTTTTAAAGAAAAGTAATGTTTTTTTAAAAATCTGTCAGCAGATAGAAGCTTGGTTAACAATTAGCAAACTTGCCAACCAGCTTTAGTCAGAGCTCAGATTAATAATTAACACGCCCATTGTGTGGAAATCCAGAGAGCTAGGAATTCAAAGAGAATAGGTGTAGTGTTGAGAATTCTTAAATGGGACTCTGGTCTTAAGTGTTCCATCTTTGGGCAGAAAACAATGACAGAAACAAGGTGCTACCGTATCATGCTTTTTTGTTCAGCTGCCAACATGGGTTCGTTTTAGTTTCAGTTCAAAGTTGATGCCAGTGGAAGCTTAGATGTCAGGTTTTGCTGTATCTACTTATGAAGTGAGGAGCTTTCTAAGGAAGGAAGCAGGAGCCTCTATTTAGATTAGCCGAGTGCCCACTAGCCTAACTGAAAACAAGCTATGTTCACGGGGAAAGGTTTGATGTACATCTAGACCTACATCTAAAGGAACCGTGGAGAGGGCGCCTGGGTGACTCAGTCGGTTAAGCGTCGGACTTCAGCTCAGATCATGATCTCGCTGTTTGTGAGTTCGAGCCCATGTTGGGCTCTGTGCTGACAGCTCAGAGCCTGGAGCCTACTTTGGATTCTGTGTCTCCCTCTCTCTGCCCTTCCCTGCTCGTGCTCTGTCTCTCTCTCTCTCTCTCTCAAAAATAAATAAACATTTAAAAAAAATTTTGGGGGGCGCCTGGGTGGCTCAGTCAGTTAAGCGTCCGACTTCAGCTCAGGTCACGATCTCACGGTCCGTGAGTTCGAGCCCCGCGTCGGGCTCTGGGCTGATGATGGCCCAGAGCCTGGAGCCTGCTTCCGATTCTGTGTCTCCCTCTCTCTCTGACCCTCCCCCGTTCATGCTCTGTCTCTCTCTGTCTCAAAAATAAATAAACGTTAAAAAAATTTAAAAAAAAAAGATTTTTTTTTTATATATATATAAAGGAACCAAGGAGAGAGGAGAGAACTTCTGGCAGAAATTTCCATGTTAGTGGCACCCTAGTGCTGAGGGCATGCTGGTACATCCAAGTAGAGGTGATATGGACAAAACTCTTGCTCCTGGTTCGAACATAGCTCATGTTTGATTTAATTACTGCCCCCTTTGATGTTCCTGTTTTCTTGACTAGATTGTTTTCTCTGAAACATGACATTAACAAAAAAATCTCAACTCAATGAGCAATGTATAGAAATAGATTACACCAAGGTTTTCTAGAAAGTTCGAAATGAGCATTTGTTTTGTTTTCTATTTTTAACTTGATAACTAAAGTTTTGTCTAATTATAGGAAAAAAGATCCTCGTTACGAAACATTCAGAAAATAGGGGCACCCAAGTGGCTCAGTCGGTTGAGCGTCCGACTTCGGCTCAGGTCATGATCTCACAGTTCGTGAGTTCAAGCCCCGCGTCAGCCTCTGTGCTAACAGCTCAGAGCCTAGAGCCTGCTTCAGATTCTATGTCTCCCTCTCTCTCTGCCCCACCCCCACTCATGCTCTGTCTCTCTCTGTCTTAAAAATAAATAAAACATTAAAAAAAAACTTAGGAACATTCAGAAAATAGAAGTACAAAAATAAGCACCAACCACCAGTAACATTTTTTCCAAATATTTTCTATGTCTATATAGTCAAAATAGACAAATATGTATAGTGTGTATATATAACTCTGTTTTTCCATTGATTCTTGCAATATACGTAACAGTTTATCGTAGCTACCTTTTCTGTACCAATGAATATGAGCTTACAATTAATAATGTTAGAGTATTCCACCAGACCAACGTGTCATGATTTATGGAACCAGTCCCTAATGATAGGCATTTTGATTGTCCAAAATGAAGACTGAGCGACACCTAGTGGAATCTGGAGAAGTTTTTAGAGGCTTGTGTTCTGTAGGTCCCAACTCCTGTGCACTAACTAACATGATGAACGCAGAGAGCAAACTCATTTCTGAAGATGGAAAGACCTGGAATTAACTCAGGGGGGAGATATTCTCTCTAAGTCACAGACCTGGGAACTTATAAGACCCTGAAAGAGCAACATCAGGTTTTTAAACTCTAACCTTTGTTTGAGTTCAAAATAAAAGAGTACATCTTTAACTCTCAAGAACCTAGAACAGTATTTTAAAACTTTTTAACCTAAACTCTTAGTCAGAAATAAATTTGACATCATGACCCAATACAAAGCTACGTATATTCTTAAAACCCAAACGAGCATGTCAAGAAATGGTGCTTTCCCTTGCTCTATGCAATACACTTTGATGTTTTTGGTTTTGTTGTGTATTAATTTGAATGCTGATTATAATCTACAATATTGATTTTCCATCCTGCCGCTTGCAAAGGTTGGAAAGGATAGAGTATACTCAGAACTACCTCAGGGTTCAAAAACAGGAGTTATACACATAAGATCAGTATTGGCAATTATGTAGTCTTGAACTCATTTTCTGCTTTATTCTTTTTCTCGCTCCATAGCTAGAAACACCGAGCCCTTCTCTACATGGAATAAATTATATCAGACGGTGGTAATTCATCTGTTCCTTAGACAAAGTGTTAGGGATGGGCTCCCTGTGTTCGGAGCTAGTTAAGCATGACCTCACTGCCTGTTAATGAGTACTTAAGTAGCTGGCAAGCTACGTCCTTGTCTCTTATGTAAGGACTCTCTGTAACTAGGCACACTTTTGAGCACAGCACTAAATTCTCCTAAATAAAGTGCTCGGAGGATCCAGCTTTTGTGAGTTTTGCATGAAACATGGTTCTCTGATGCAGTTCTTCTGTCACAACCAACATGTTTTGGAGACAATTATCAATGGCATAACTCTATTAGATAGCAAATTTATCAAAGGATCTCAGAGTCGGTAGGGGCTAATGATCTCTCTCCTTTTTACATGATTTGTGGGAAAACACTAGGAATACCAGTCCTGACGTGCATTTTATTGTTTTTAATGTTTATTTTTGAGAAAGAGGTAGGAGTGGGGGAGGGGCAGAGAGAGAGAGAGGGAGAGAGAGAATCCCAAGCAGGTTCCTCCCTGACAGCAGAGAGCCCAATGCAGGGCTCGAACTCAAGAACCGTGAGATCATGACCTGAGCTGAAGTCAGAGGCTTAACCAACTGAGCCACCCAGGCGCCCCCTGTAGTACAATTTTAACATAAGGACACTTGGAATAGTGTTGTCTCTGGTCTTTTTTTAATGTTTGTTTATTTATTTATTTATGTAGAGAGAGAGAGAGGGAGAGAGAGAGTGCAAGTGGGGGAGGGACAGAGAAAGAGGGGGACAGAGGATCAGAAGCAGGCTCTGAGCTGACAGCAGAGAATCCAATGTGGGGTTCGAACCCACAAACCGTAAGTTCATGACCGGAGCCTAAATCAGATGCTTAACCGACCGAGCCACCCAGGTGCCCCGTCTCTAGTCTTAACATGTTCCCAGTTATACAATGAAATCTCTGTGGTTCTCCTTAATCCCAAAAGAAAACTTCAACTGACTTTCAATTTTATTTCTAACTCACAAAAAACGTACCCATTTTCTTGTTGTTTTATATGCTGTGCCATCTGATGAAGCATTGCTTCCACTGGAGCATGGAAGGTAGTTAGGCCTAGACTGCAGAAATTCTAGAGACTTAAATCCCTCACAGACCCTCCGGTCTTCAGGGTAGGAGGTGAAAGGTAGAGGCCAGCACATTCAATTCAGTTGATTTTTTATTTTCTAACAAACCCTATTTAACACCTGATATAATTATAGTACAGTGGAAAAAAGAGTATACTTGGGAGAGAAACACTAGAATCTGGTCATGGCCCTACCACTTGCTGCCGAAAATTGGGCAGACTGTTTTTCTGCCCTCACGTATCATTTCCTTACTTGTAAAGTGGGGTATTAACCTAACCTGCCAACTGCCTAGTTACTGTGGCTATTAAATGAGGTAATAAATATGAAAAGGGTCTACACAGCGTAAGTAACAACCCTAACGACACGATATCAGAACTAATTTAGTAATGTTAAGTCCTGATTAGGAATAGTCATGTCATGTTAGACCACACAAACCGACGCCGTAGGTAATGCAGTTGTTCAGAGCTTTCTTGGGGGCACCTGTGTCAGAATAGACCTACAAGCCTGTGGTTAGCTCTCAATCGAGAGGCAAAGGGGAATTCCATCTGCCAGAGATCAGCTGCTAGAGTTGAGTTCAAGACAAAGATAATAAAGCAGCTTTATTTCAGTGGCTCCCCTAGTTCCAGCCATCTTTTCTTGTCTCCAGTCTAGATCCAGGATTCCAGACAGACCCAAATTAACCAGTTACTTATGGCAGAGGACTATTAGGGTCACACCTAGACTTTTAGAACTCAATCTAATAGCAATGTTTTGTGTTACATACCTCCCTTCCTAGTAACAACTAATTTTTATGATGATACATAAATCAACATTGATTTAATAGTTAATTTCATGGGATTCAAAGAATAGCCCACTGAGGTAAAGAGAACAAATGATATTTGCCCATTTTTTTCCATGTTGTATCACGCATCATTAAAAAAATTATTTTTTAACTGTGGTAAAACACGTAACATAAAATTTACTATCTTAACCATTTTTTAAATGTTTTTGTTTATTTTGAGAGATTGGGAGAGAGAGAGTGTGTGTGCAAGTAGGGGCGGGGCAGAGAGGAAGAGAGAGAAAATCCCAAGCAAGCAGGCCCGCACATCAGCACAGAGCCCGATGCCCAGCTTGAACTTACAAACTGTGACATCATGACCTGAGCAGAAATCAAGAGTCGATTAACTGACTGAGCCCCCCAGGCGCCCCACCATCCTAACCATTTAAGTGTACAAGTCAGTAGTGTTAAGCACACTCAACAGTGTTGTGAAACATCTCCAGAACTTTCTCATCTTGCAGACCTGAAACTCTATACCCACAAATAACTCCCCACCTCCCCTCCCCACAGCCACTGATAAGCACCAATCTACTTTCTGGTTCCCTGAATTGACAACTTTAGATAACTCAGAAGTGGAATTATGTAACATTTGTCTTTTGGGGACTGGTTTATTTCGTGTAGTATAATATCCTTAAGGTTCATCCATGTTGTCGCATAGGACAGGATTCCCTTTTTAAGGCTGAATAATAGTACACTGTATGTATGCACCGCTTTCTGTTTGTTTTTTCATTTGTTGATGGACATGTGGGTTGCTCCCCCTCTTGGCTGTTGTGAATAATACTGCTATGAACAAGGGTATGTGAGATCTTTTCAAGATCTTTTGGGTATATACTCAATGGGATTGTTGGACTATCTGGTAGTTTTACTGTTAAGTTTTTAAGGAACCTCCCTACTGTTTTCCGTAGTGGTTGCATTGTTTTGCCCATTTTCCATTTGCCATTTTCCCACCATCAGCGTCTGTTTGCCCCTTTGTACAACAGGACACCAAGGGTAAGTGGTAGAAAGGGATCAGATTCAGACCTTGAGACTTCAGGCGGACCCCAACCTACCCGTGGGGCGGGTGTGAACATCCACTGTCCAACGACTACCAGCGACCGGCAGTGGAGATTTCTTTTGGTCTGGGGTGCAAAGCCTGCAGACGACATCCCTCCCGGGAGGCTGCCCAACTGACATTTATCAAACTCCTTTGCGTTTCCGGACAGCCGCCCGGGAGCAGGAGCGAAGGTGAGCGAGGCCAAGGAGGCCGAAGGCACTTCGCAGGTGGAAGCCGGCAAGCGCCTGGAGGAGCTTCGCCGCCGCCGCGGGGAAACCGAGAGCGAGGAGTTCGAGAAGCTCAAACAGAAACAGCAGGAGGCAGCCCTGGAGCTGGAGGAGCTGAAGAAAAAGCGGGAAGAGCGAAGAAAGGTCCTAGAGGAGGAAGAGCAGAGGCGGAAGCAGGAGGAAGCAGAGAGAAAAGTCCGAGAGGAGGTAAGGAGGGCGCAGCTTACCCAAGCCCGCAGTCCGCGTCTGGCGACCCTTGTAGCCCGGGGAATAATGTTTTTGCTGGTGCAGTGCTGCTGCATGGACACTTACAAATACATTTTAAGAATAATAAACTCACCGTGCATTAGGCACAGTTCTAAACCCTTTACACATAGTAGTCTTTATCCAATTGTAAGAACTTTCTGACGTGAGTAGTCTTATTACCCCATTTTTCAGACGAGGAAACCGAGGCACAGAGCGGTTTTGTCATTTTCCCATGGTCCCATTTACCTTAACCCATTCCCCTCTACTGTCTCTCAATAAAGAACAGCAAGCAGAGGAGGATGAAAAGGTCTGCAGATTCGTTATAAGATCTGAGAGTCACATGATAGTTGTTTTCTGATATTGGCAGGGTTTTTATAGAGAAGATTTTTTTAAGTAGCTTTGCTTTTTTTTTTTTTAATGGAAGAATAAGGAGACGAAGTGGTCAGAAGCAGGGACAGTATCTGCTTTGTTCATTACTGTAAACCCAGGACCCAACACAGTGCCAGGCATAGAGCAGGAGCCCGGTAATTACGAACAGATGAATATGTTCCGTCTCTTAAGACAGAACTGAAAACAACAGATAAAGTTACAGAAGGCAAATTTTGAAAACTGAAAAAGTGCTTAACCAACTACAGCTTTACAAGGTGCATTCTTTCCTTTCATCCTGAGGTACATCATTATTCCCGTTTTATGGATAAACAAAAGGGAATCAAATTATTTGAGTGACTTGTGTGTTACTTGACTAAGAAATGGTGCAATCAGGATTGAGACCTCGATTGTCCAAATGAGCTTAGAGCTTTGCCCTCTAATCTTAGAAGATAGTGACCTTCCATCGATCCAACTATGCACAAAGACAGCAGATGGCTTTCTGACATGGATCCTTTGCAAAAATTCCCTAACCTGTGTGGAAAGTCTGGATAAATTATTCCAAGGTCTCTTCCAACTCCAGCTCTCAATGGGTCAGTTGCCTTTGGTTGGGAAGTAATTGGGATGATAGCTCTTTAGAATCAAGCACACCTGGGCTTATATTTTCTGCCACTTGCAAGCTGGGACCTTGGCAGAGTTCCTGGACTGTGCTAAAACTTCTTTGCCTTATCTGGGAAATAATGTCGTTACAGGATTGATGCCATGATCAAACAGATAATTGTGTTCGTGGTGCCTGCTAGTTATAATTATTGTTAACATTGTCATTATTTGTTATTTAGGGGAGCAGAGTGTCAACGAAGGCAGAAGGGAAACACTTGCTCTTAGAATTGGTTTGGACCTCGAAGATTATTTGGTCTAACCTCCTGCCAAACAGTGTCTTAGTCAGTGGAACCACAATCACAGATTGTGTGGCCTATGAACAACAGAGATTTGTTTCTCACAGTTCTGGAGGTTGGGGAGTTCAAGATCAAGGCGTCAACAATTCTGTGTCTTACCATTTCATAGACCATGGTCTTTCCACTGTGTCCTCATTTGGCAGAAAGGGGAAGAGAGCTCTCTGGGGCCTCTCTTAGTGCCATTCACGAAGACTTCATTCTCAGGATGTAAACACCTCCCAAAGGCCCCACCTCCTAAACCGTCACTCTGGGGGTTAGGACGTTAATGTATGAATGGCAGTGGAGGAGGGGGGGAACCTCAAACATTCAGCCCATAACACAGAGGATCCTTCTGCCACATCCTCTGACAGACGAACATCCAATCTCTGCTTGGGAAAAACTACAAAAAACTACACACATCTCTCAGTAAACCGTTCATAGAGGATGTGCAACTGGATCGGAGCTCTGAATGTTTTGCCTGAGAGAGGAGACAGGGGAGAGTATGGCAGACCAGGAATTAAGGCACAGAGAGGCTAGTAGGACACATAGGGTGAACATCTGTGACTGCTTTGGTACAGTGTCTATGTATTTCAGGTTTGTCAAACCATCTACAATAATCTACTCCGTGGAGGTGGAGACAACCATAAAATTATCTCTTGTACAGTTTGAACATAATACTCTAGATTTAACATAAACTTTGCCCACCAGCTGTCTCATCCGTCTTCACAACTCTCCTCAGAAGGAGGTGGAAGGGACATATATTTATCTTATATATACAGAAACAGAAGGTCAGTGGTAAATGCCCCGACAGGATGATAATGATAAGGACCAGCTTCACACTGATCCTAGGAATTTTACATGGGCTTTCTCATTTAGCCCTTGCTAAAGCTGTCATTATCCCCATCTTACAGATGAAAAACTGAGGCATTGAACAGATGAGTAACGCGGCCAAGGTCACACAGTTGGGAAGTGGCCGCGCCAGAGTGTCAGGCAGGTGGACTCACGGGCTCAGGCTTCATCTCCGGCGACCACCCTGGAGGAGGGGGTGGCATGCAGTCCAGAAGCCCACTCTTTCCCCTGCGGCACCAGTGCTCCTTCCCCTACAGCCCTCTTTCCTTCTGGCTGGAAGCTGATAGCGATGTCCGTGTTATTTGTTCTCCTGTCTCAGGAAGAGAAGAGGAGGCTAAGGGAAGAGATTGAAAAGCGGAGGGCAGAAGCTGCTGAGAAGCGTCAGAAGATGCCAGAAGACAGCTTATCAGATGACAAGAAGCCATTCAAATGTTTCGCCCCCAAAGGTTCATCTCTCAAGGTATTTTTTTTCTCCCAGAAAGATTTCTCATCACACCTCTGTCATAATGTGATGGAAACCTGACCTCAGCCCCTTACTTGGCTCTTCATCATGTGGAGCCTCTGCTTCACTGACCTTTCTGCTCCTTCTTTCAGCCTTTTCACAGCTTACCATTGTTGGCAACGTGAGGGAAGGAGAGAAGTGAGGTGGAGAAATTGGTATCTGTTGTTTCTTAGATGCTTTGGTGTGTGTTAAAGTGACATTGAGCGATTATCTCTAGATTTCACTGACCTGTGCCCTCCGGAGGCCTCATTGCTGTGAGCAATTGAAAATGGAAACGTTTAAAGTTCACCAAGTGGGCAACCGTATTATAAAGGCTGCTTTTCATTTTTAATTTCTCATTGTTAAAAATAGGGCAGCTGGAAGGGGTACTGGTCAAATTTGAAAGCCGTTATCACAGGAGGAAATGAAGTGTGCCTTGGATAGGGTCTTTGCCAGGATGAGTCTGGTCCCATCGCTGCCTTCAAGGAGCACAGCTCCCACTTGCCAGAATTGGGAGAAAAGAGAACAAGCAGAAGGGAGCCCAGTCAAGGACATGGTGGAAGGGTTGACATGCAGAGCAAAGAGAACAGAAACAAGAAAGTGCTATCTATTACTTACACTCAATCTGCCATTATTTTCAAATATATGTCTTTTGTTTTGAGAGTTAACATGTACTGAGCACCTGGCACAGTGAAGATAGTCATTTGTTGAATGAAAAAATGAATGAATGAATCTTCAGAGATTGGAACTTTTAACGCTTTCGCTTCACCTTCATTTTCCATCAACGTAGCAAGGCTACAAAGCATTGACGATGGGCAAAACCAGGAGAGACTCATAGCCAGCCTCCAGCTGGTTAAGTATGTGCATGTGTGTGTCTATAATTGTGTGTGTGAGGTCACCTCATGTGGCCCACTAAAATGTCCAAAAGCCAGTTACTTACATTTTATACCTACTACCTGTTTCACAGGAAAATCAGCATGTTTGATCCCTAAGGAACTTCACCGAGTCCTTTTGATCATCTGGGCCCCAGTCATACCCTGCCACTTCCCTAATGAACTCCGTGTACTCAAACCCTCTGTTCTCAGGATCTGCTTCAGGGGGGAATCCAAACTAAGCCACTGGGGGATTTTATTGTTTAATAGTTGCTATTTATAATGTACCCGATGCATGCTAGGTACTAGGAGGGAGAGAAGTACAAAGCAAGGTCGCTGCCCCTGTGGCATTAACACAGTCGACTGCTCTGGGGAATCCAAGGATTACCGGGTAACTAAATGCAGACTACCGGCACAGTGAGATCTTAGAACTGAGCAAAGTCAGTAGAGGGAAGCTTTGTGGAGTAGAGGAGCTTTATTCATGCACACTGAGATTTGGATTTCAGGGGTGCCTGGGTGGCTCAATGGGTTAAGTGTCTGACTCTTGATTTCGGCTCAGGTCATGATCTCACCGTTTGTGAGTTTGAGCTCTGCGTTGACAGCCTGGAGCCTGCTTGGGATTCTGTCTCCCTCTCTCTCTGCCCCTCCTCTGCTTGCTCTCTCTCTCTCTCTCTCTCAAAAATAAATAAAAAGAAATTTGAATGTCATAAGATTTTCCTATGTCATAAAATATTCTTCTTTTGGATTTTAAAACCATTTAACAATATAAAACTCATTCTTAGCTTGAGTGCCATGTGAAAACCATGGCCTGCATAAGACCCGTGGGCACATGGGCCGTAGTTTGCAGATCCCCACTATAGAGGAAAGAACAGAAAGGCAAAACAAAACACGCATACACACACACGCACACACACACACACACACACAAAATCCACTCAGTTCAGGCTATCTCCATGCAATGACCAGAGTTTGTTGTGTTCCAAGTTCCAAGTCTGGGTCCTTGTGTTCCTGCTTCATCAATAATCAGAGATCCTTCTATCTTCCTTGAAATCTCACCCAAGCTAAACTTTCCTTGAACAATCTTGGTGACATGAAGAAAGTAGAGGAACATCTATACTTCTAATTTCTATTCTTCCTATTTGCAGGAGAAACTACAGTCCATCCTCCTTCTTCAAATATCTCCTCTTGACTAAATTCTTCAACTTACTTAATTTCTCTGGTCTTTTCCTCAACCAGACTCCTGGCTTCCCATTTCATAGTCTCCCAGGAGGCCATTCATCTGCCCCCTCTGCTGGAGAAGCATGTGTGAGCAATCAAAGTATTTATGTTAAAAAGAAACAAAACATTTTAAAATTTCTATATAACAGAGACACGCTTTCAGGAACAGACAATCTATTGCTTTTCTCCATAGTATGTGCCTTGAAGAATTTGCTGTGGCTCTGGTTTTAGAGCTCAATTTCATATGCTACCATTGAATTCCTACCATTGTTGCTACTCTTGGCCCTGCGACTTTTGTAAGTGGTTGTAAGTTAACATTGTAGCATGCCAATGCAAGGGAAAACATTTGCTATCTGACCTCAAAATATTATCAACTCATGTATTTTGTCAAGTTCTCATGACTCCTTCTATTCCTTTGTCTGGGAAACTGAACCTGGTTTCGCACAGTTAAATTTTGTTAGCAGTGAATTATTTTTCTTACATAATCCATGCACAGAACAAATTTTAAGTAAATTAAATATAAAATTGGGTTTTTATTGTTGTTGTTTCCATATTTTGGTGGTGAAAGGGGTGTAGAGGAAGGAGAGAGCCAATTTTAGAAAATGAATAGCATGCTTTTCTCCCGAGTTTCATCAGGACAACACTGCCACCTCTCGGTCTTCAGAAGAACCAACTCCTGTCGTTAAACTGCAGAAATTTGTGTAGTGTAAATCCAGTACACATTGTTACATTGTCTAGATTAACCAAGTTAAGGAATTTTCCAATAGGAATGCACCCATAAGTGCATGGTTAGCCCTGACAAAATGTGATAATGAAGTCAAGCTGTATTAAATACCGTAGATACAAAAGGAGATGTTGGCGTCCGAGAATCTCTGTAATTTGAATTAATGGGATAGCCAAGGTCAAAAGCTCATCCCGGAGTCGGAAGGATGCTAGAAGTGCTACAAAGAGCAAGTCTCACCTTTGCTTCCCCTTACTCATGACTCTGGCCTTCACTATGTGTTTCATTCCTCCATCCCCCCTCCTCTGTGTGTGTTCCCCAAATCTTTGTGCATGGGTTTGCTCCGCAACAAATGTCCTATCCCCTGTACCTCATGCACCCTCACTTCTATAAACTCACTGATAAAACTGTGTCAACTGTAAACTAAAAATCTCAGCTCCGAATCAAACCTACTGAATATCTTCTTCACCAACCCCAGAAACTCACTTCTCCTATGGCCCCAGCATTTTCTTCTTATCTTTACTTGGTACCTATCACTTGAATGTTCAGTATTTCATTCATATGTTCTGTTAGTCTTCCCTACTGACTGTGTTCTCCTTAAAGAAAGGGATACTGTCTCATACATTGTCGAGTGTTCAATTTTATCCAGTGGGTACTCAGTATATAATTTATTGCTTAGTTACTTAGCTGGCAGGCTGGTAGGGTTAAAGATGGTTAAATGGATGGATGGATAGATGGATGGATGGGTGAGTGGATGGATGAATGGATGGATGAATGATGGATGGATAGAGGATGGATGGATGGGTGGATGGATGGATGGATAGAGGATGGATGGATGGGTGGACAGATGGATGGATGGATGGATAATATTAAAAGTGCCAGTGCATTGCATGGTTTCAATGTATTTCTCCAGGGGTGCACTTCTAAGTTTATATTAAAATCAGGAAAATAAGATTTAAGACACTTCGCATCCCACAAACTCAGGGCTACTGATAGCACTTTTTTTGCAACAAGTTTTATTTTTAATGAGTTTGCTTTTATCATTATAAGAAATCATTGGAAATGATGAGATTCCCCCCCACCACTAACCTCTATAAAAATGTTATTCAACTGATATTAGAAGTGAAGCATGTTTTCCAAAAAGCCTAAAGGAGTTTATTAATAGTCCATAAGTCCCAGGACAGTCCAGGCCAGAAGGAGCCACTAACATCTCAGAAGACTCTAAGGCACACTCAACCACACCAGTCTAGGGTAACTGAAGTCTAGCAGATTCCTTGGCTGTCCTGAACAGGACAGAAAATGGACTCCTTCAGCACATGTGTGCTTTGGCATAGGCAGTCATATACAAAGGTTTTACCATGTGCTGACTTTGATAGGTGGTAAAGGACAGAGGATATTGCTACCCTGGAGTTGGGTATCATAAGGAGTCAACAGATAATTGCTGACTTACATAGAACATCTGATTTGATGATATAGTTTCGGTAAACCAAAATGTTTGACTTAGTGGCTTTAGTTTTAGCAAAAAGGAATTTCCTAGCTTTAAAGAGAAAAAGGAATTTGTTAAAGACCACCAAACTTACCATTTCATCAGTTTTTCCAGGCTTATTTCCATAATTCCCACTTGGGCTAACAGGGTTTCATGAGAGGCCTCAGCCCTGGGGAGCCGTGCCCCAGTCTCAATCCAGCCCCTTCCCCATCTTCTATATTCAAGACAAATTAGGCTCAGCAGTAGGCTGGACAGCTGTCAAGTTAAGAAACCAGGCTAAGCAGTAAGTGAATAGTTCGGAGTTCCTAGTTACCTTTCTTATTCGATCCTATTACACACGTAATATGTGTTAAAACATGGTGGGAGAATTTTGCTCATCAAATAACATGGTATATCTGTACGTATAAATACATCCTAAAGGGTAACAGCAAGTGCTTTTGAAAGAAAAAAAAGTTTTTGTCTTGAAACGTAATTACTTTGCCACTAATTTACATTTTTTCAGAGGCTTTGTTATTCCATTTCTGTCTGGTCTTTAATTTACCTCCAGAACTTTGTATTTCTCCACACTTTCTCTATCATCTGCCCAGTCCTATGTTTGTCCCCTCCAAATCTCACCTCAAATACGTCCTAAGTACTTTACCATGGAGCAGAGTTGCTGGGCACAGAATCCTGTTACCCCTGCACACTCTCTGAAGCTTTTACTCGCCCAGTGGCATGGGCCGAGAAAGATCGTTTATAAGCTGCAAATATTAACTAGGGTTTGTTTGTTTGTTTGTTTGTTTTTCAATTCCTAGATAGAAGAGCGAGCAGAATTCTTGAATAAGTCTGTGCAGAAAAGGTAAATGTGATTGATTGTTCAATGAGAATCATCAGCTGTTCTATATGTAAGGGAAGATTCTCTCTCGTATTTTTATGCATGTGTGTGTGTGTTTATTCACTTAGCAGTGGTGTCAAATCGACTCACCAAGCAGCAGTTGTGTCTAAGATTGACAGCAGACTGGAGCAGTATACCAGCGCAATTGAGGTGAGAGACTGTCTCAGTGCCACGGTCATGGGCAGACAGAAATAGATTCTGCTGATAGATGACTGTAGAAGCTTAGGACGGTAATCACAGCCAATAACCACATTACTATGTTAGAATATTAGTGGTGCTCTATTGTACTTTGAACTAGCTATACAGAAGAACAGTAATAGAGATAAATCGTAAATAAATTGTTGTTTTCTACTTTCAGCCAGAGTATTCTTTAGTGAAGCTGTTACTCTTTTAATGAATGGGCTTATTGGTATTGAACTATATTACTTGTATGTTCATAAGTATATCTTCAAGATCCTTAGTTACTTACAAAATGTGTTCCCATATGTAATTTCAACAGTTACAACTTGGGTTCATCTTTTTTTTTTTAATCTATCAAAACTTTTATTATCAAATAAAAGTAGTACTATAAGTTAATATAAAGGTGATAGCCAGACCAAGTTTCATCATCATCAATTTAAAAATGATTGTTTTGTGCTCTTAAGACCATAGTTTTATGCTTCTTTCTGTTTCAACTTTTTTCCACACCCCGCCCCCAAAGGGGGTTCTACACTATTTGGAAATAAAGTATATTTCCAAGTACCAAAGCACTTGGTATAGTGCCATTGATCAAGATGTGTTTTCTCTCTTTTTGTAGTTTTAGTCAATGGTTTTACCCTTCAGATGTGTATCACAACCTATAAAGTAATTTATAAATTACAAACAGTTTGGTTTGATTTTTCTCCTGTCCTTTGTACTGCAGAGTGGAGATCCCTGTAAAATTGTTCACAAACAAATGATAAGAGGGAATAAGAAAGAGAGAGGTCTGGATGATTTGTCAAATGAATAATCAAGTCCTAACACTCAAGAGGTGATTTTTCACAAGATTGAATGTCCAGTGAAATATAAGACAAATTGCAGATTGTTATTTTCTGTGGCTGAATTGATCAGAGCTCTAATAGGATTAAGGAAGCCAGGACTGGGGCCTCAGAGTTTACACAGTCCGGGGAGATACTTTTATGTGCAGGCCACTGATGGTACCCCCTTGCTACCATCCGTGTGTGGCCAACCACCCACACAAGCCACAGGCCACAAAGCAGGACCACCAGAGAAACTGCACGATTCTGGGTATGCCCATCACTACGGCTGGAAACGTATCTTGAATGCACACCTTTCATTTTCTTCATCTGTTTTCTCCTCCTTTCAATATGTTCTCCACACAGAGGTCTCTCAAGTTTTTAGTTTTTTAACATGCCCTGTCTTCAGCCCTTTGTGTATGTCATTCCCTCTACATGGAATGGCATTTGCTCCTTCTTCTCACCTAGCCACTTCCAAGCCTTGTGTCAGATCTCCATTTTAATGTCACTTCTTCAGAGCAGCCTTCTTTGGTTCCCTAAACTAAGTATTATTCCCCTAACACATGCTCTCTGGGCATGCTTTATGGCACCACATTCCTTCGCATACCACTTTTCACAATGTGAAATAAATACTTGTGTAACTAGTTACCGTCTCTCTCCCCTATTAAAGTGTTAAGTCCACTGTAGCTTACAGCGCAGACTGTCTTGAGTGGCACAATATCCCCAGAGCCTAGCACAGTGCCCTGCTCACATAAAGCACTTCAAAAGAATCTGTTGAAGAAATGAAGTGAAATATCCCCTTCACAACTAGTGGTGTCCCAGTAAAAGGCATAGTTTCTTTTTTTTTTTTTTAAGTTTATTTATTTCTTTTTGAGAGAGAAGAAGAGAGAGAGAGCAAGCAGGGGAGGGGCAGGCGGGAGGGGGAGGGAATCCCAAGCAGGCTTCACATTGTCAGCGCAGAGCCCAACTTGGGCCTCGAACCCACGAGCCATGAGATCGTGATCTGAGCCGAAATCAAGAGTTGGATGCTTAACCGACTGAGCCACCCAGGTGCCCCAAGCATAATTTCATTTTTTAAAGATCCTCTGATGTATATATTATGGTTTATTTGAGGTCTATATGTCATCAGAATGTAGTTTTACGACAGAATTATTGTAACAGAATTAACAACAGAATTTGGGGGGGAAGGTGATATTTTTAAATATCACAGTGAATTTTTTCAATGTTAACGTTGAGGAAGACAAGCTCGCTGTAATTTTATGAGAACAGACTTATCAGCACCAACCCTAAAAATAGTTCACACGTTTCAGGGAACAAAAACCGCAAAACCTATGAAGCCAGCAGCCTCAGATCTCCCTGTTCCTGCTGAGGGTGTACGCAATATCAAGAGCATGTGGGAGAAAGGGAATGTGTTTTCATCCCCCACTGTATCAGGCACACCAAACAAGGTAAGTATAGGATTTTGGTCTTTTAATTTTGGAAGTTGGATTTTTTTCCTTTTTCCCTTGTTTGTTTTTGTTTGTTTCTGTCTGTCTGTCTCTCTCTCTCTCTCTCTCTCTCTCTTTTTTTTTTAAGGAATCACACTAGTTAATAATAAAAGCAGTGAAGACGATATAATTCTTTCAGAGGCAATGTGTTCATGAGGCTAGACTCTGTACTATGCTCTCTGGCCACAGTATTCTAAATGAAGAGCTTGAAATTAATCCTCAGCCCCTGGAAATAGGGAGGGGGGTGAGGTGCGGAGGAAAGAAAACCAGATAACATAGTCTTTAAATAGCAAGTTTAAGGTTTCTTTTACTCAAAATACTAAATCTAAAGATCAATCATTGATCTGTGTTATGTGATGGTTATGTGAAGTAACACTTCATAGTCTTTTGAGGTTACTTTTAAGGGGTTTTTTTTCCAAGTAAAGTTTTTTTTTTTTTCTCTCTCTCCCTCTCTGTCATGTTGGATTATTAACTTTGTAGGAGACTGCTGGCTTGAAGGTGGGGGTTTCCAGCCGCATCAATGAATGGCTAACTAAAACCCCAGATGGAAATAAGTCACCCGCTCCCAAACCTTCGGTAAGCAGCTTTGGGTTTTTCTGAAGTTTTTTGATCTCTTAGTTTTTAGCAGCAAAAGAAAACAGGCCGTGGGCCTATTTGCCTGGGAAAGACAGTGCTCCAGTTCACTAGCAAAAAGGAGGGGCTCAGATTTACAGAGGATGGTCCACCCTAATTACCCAGAGGGTAAAATGGAGCCATAATCGCCTCTGCACCCTGAGAAGAGCAGTTAAGCCCGAGCTGGAGGCAGTTCACATTTACATTCTTAACTGGTCTGTTTGTTTAGCTTCCATTCTATAAATCACAGCTAGGAATTTGGAAGTGAAAATGTCAAATTATCTTGGCCACTTCGCTGTGGAGAGCCCTCCTAGACTTATTCCCAAAAGAATGTGTATGTTGGCTATTTTGAACCCATATTTTCTAATTTGCCTAATTTCTGTAACTTAACACAAAAATATAGTAATTGGGTAGTTGTTGAAATAATTGCTGTAATTTTATTGTCAACACCTCCAACGGAAAGCCATTAGAAAGAAAAAAAAACAGTAGAACTGGAAACTATAAAAACTGGTTATGAATGTTATTTTTGGAAATCTAACATTTTCTTATTAAGCATGGCTATCTTACTATAAAAATGTTCTTTTAAATTTGTCATTGAATGTCTGATAATTGCTTTCCATTTATCATTATAATCAAAAACCTTACTAAGCTCCCTACCAAATATTAGTGGGTTTTCTCTGTTAGATTGCTTTTATGCCTTTGTTGGTGCCCAAGGGAGCAGAGACTGCCTTGTCACAACCACTCTAAGCCAGAGGTAGAAGAAAAGCATTCTAAATCATGGTCTCTGCGTTGTTGACCATTTGATTTCATCCATTGGCTCCACGTTTAGTCTCCAAAGTCAGTAAAGTTTATCACTTTTCCAACTTAAAAAAGAAAAAATAGAAATATTTCCATGTCTTTCATGGATGCAACTCCCTATAGTCATCTAATTAGTATTCAGCCCAAGATTTTTTGCATTAGGACTCACAGGAGGTATAAAACTTAATGTAAACCCAAGTTACAATTGGAAAGTCTTTATATATTGGAAAAAACATCTCTTCCGCCTTCCCAGTAGATACAGGAAAGGGGGCCTATTATTGGAGACAGTTTAAGTGAGAGATCATACCCAAGAGGTATGTTCTCTTAAGTGTCTCAAATTTCCCCAGCACCCAAGGTGACATAAAGAGTAGAAATTACTTTTTGGGGGCGTCTGGGTGGCTCAGTTGGTTGAGCATCCAACTTCGGGTCAGGTCATGATCTCATGGTTCGTGGGTTGGAACCCCATGTCAGGCTCTGTGGTGACAGCTCAGAGCCTGGAGCCTACTTAGGATTCTGTGTCTTCCTCTCTCTCTGCTCCCCTCCCCTCACTCCTGTTCTTGTCTCTCTGTCTCTCAAAAATAAATAAACATAGGTGCGCCTGGGTGGCGCAGTCGGTTAAGCGTCCGACTTCAGCCAGGTCACGATCTCGCGGTCCGTGAGTTCGAGCCCCGCGTCGGGCTCTGGGCTGATGGCTCAGAGCCTGGAGCCTGTTTCCGATTCTGTGTCTCCCTCTCTCTCTGCCCCTCCCCCGTTCATGCTCTGTCTCTCTATGTCCCAAAAATAAATAAACGTTGAAAAAAATAAATAAATAAAAATAAATAAATAAACACTAAAAAAAAAAAAAAAAGAGTAGAAATTCCTTTTTTAAATGGTAATTTATATAATTTATATAAGTTATATAAGTTCCAGACTAGTGATTATTAGCCTTTCTGAATTGGGGATCTCTTTGAAAACCTAATGAGATCTAAGGACCCTGTCCCCACAAACCTGCATTTGATACAAATTCAGAAAGTTCATGGACCCACTGAAGATCTCACAAGCAAGGATAAAGAGAGAAGGTGTATGTTTTCTTCTTTGATGAGTATGGCATGTTGCTAGAGGAGATGGTCACTTTTTCACATTTACAGTATTTGCAATCTATTTCATTTCTATATCCTATTATACTCCTGTATTCAGCCCAGGACTTGACCCATACTCTTTTAGCAGTACCTTACCTGATAAATCTATCATCATCTGTGTCATCCTAATGGGAGGGTTAAGAGATTTAACTTAGTTATTATTACAACAGATATAATAACTGTGTCAAGGTTTCCACCAAAAAAGCCCATTTTCTGGCGGGACCAAAAGGTATTACAGGGAAATTACAAAATCATTGCCTGCCTTACCTACGATTTAGTAAGCAATTTGCTAGACCATCTCCTAGAGGATGGAGAGGAAAAGGAAAGAAGAATGTGGCAATTAGTATAGCTCGTGGTGACCGCTTTTTTCCTATGTCCCATTGGATTTTGTAGACTAGTGTGGCTTCCTGAATGAAGGTCACATCGGAAGAAAACACATGTAAGTGATGTTATAAATAAAAGCCAGTTTGAGTATGCTTGATAAGCAATTTAAGCTTTGTGCACATCCCTGGCGTAGTAGACACAGTGCTATGCCAAAATCTGAATAAGCAACAAGGCAGTCTCTGGGGAACGACATGACTTGGAGCCCAGCAAGGCAGGAAAGTAAGTCAGCGACACTATGGATCCAGGAGAGATGAAATTTCTGAAATGCGGAAAGTGCTGGAAGGATCCAGCAGATGCATAAAACTTGTCAGGAAAAGGTTAAGTCCAGGAAAGCAGCTTAGAAAGACAGATCAAGCAAGGATCTGATCCAGGCCTTGTCCAGGTGGTCTCATACTGGTGGCCTGCAGCTAAGATCTGTGTAGTTTGGGGCCGTCGTGTTTTATTCCCCTTTTTAAAATTGTAATTTGAACACGTTTCAGGTGTAGAGGCAGGCAATCTTGAATTTGTCGATTCTCTGTTGTTGTTGTTGTTATCGTCGTCGTCGTCGTTGTTGTTGTCGTTGTTCTGCACCAGGCCTCTGCAGGCATTTGTATTTCCAGCCTGGTCCTTCATGGCAGGCATCTGAGTTTGACACCCTTGGGACTGTGGTCAGCCTGACCCTGAACCCAGGATGTCAGAAGATTACCTAAGACAACAGCAAATAGGAGACCTTTGAAGGGGCCTTCTGATTTGCGATCAGAAGTGGTTTCTCTTCAGCCCCTTGTTTATGTTCCCCAGTATTCATGGGTGGAGGGGACAGCCTGGCTTTGTTTTGACAGATGTGTGGCATGTGGACAGTAAGGAAAAATCAGAGGGAAATTCTTTCACCAAAGCAGTCCTCATCCAGGGAAACCTCAAGAAGGAAGGGAGTAATCCAAGGATTAGTGTCTTGCTCAAGAATTCCCCAAAGGGAAACACCACTGGCTATGTAATAATATTCATATATGCTAAAAATTAAAAGTGTTCAAAATAGCTCATCAAATCAATATTACTTAGGGTCCCTGAAATTTAACTTATTCAAAATCAAACATTGATTTATACCTGATTCTTTACTGGGACATCTACTGCTGTTTGTGGGTAGAATTCCCAGGATTTCGGGGTAACTTTGTAAACGGAATCCAGTTCTGAGTATGTCTGTTTTATCTGGTTTGACTGTTCTTTGTGTCTAAACTACATGTTATGTATAGCAATTTAAGTGCTAATTTGTCTTTCTTTTTGTTTAAAAAAAAAAGAAAACAACAATGTGTCTTTCTCAGCTGAATTCTCTTCTTCATTCTCTGATCTCTGGTTGATTGGAAACCTGCTTCTCCTGCTTCATTTCTCCCTCTTCTTCCGGAGTGGGTCTTTCTCTAAAATGTAGTCTGGTCAGGTAATTTCATTTATATTTCCCTTTTGATTTAAAATGCCAACTTACCACTTGGATGTTAATATTTTCTTAAAATGGACTCTTTAAACTCTTTAAGTGCTCTCAAAAGATTCATAGGCAGGATTTAAGGGAAATACACTTCACCGTCTTCTGTAGAAGAACATTCATGTGAAAGAATAACAATTGTTTTATATGAATCAAATAAATAAAGTAATAACAGCCCCTTTCCAGAGCTTCCATTAGTATGTTCCTAATTATAGTTTCCCAAATTTTCAGTCGTCCAGACAATTTGGCAGCTCCTAGCTACATTGGCAAAGGTAGTGGAATTCTTCAAAAACAATCTGATTTGTTGCTTACTGGTTCCAAGTTAAATAGGTATAACTCTCTCCTAGAATATCAGGAATCCCAGCCACAACGGAAATCCAGAAACTCAGTAAGATTAAGGTAAATCTGAAATGCTTCACATGGTACCATTTAACCAGTGCATTTTTAGTGTCGGGATTTCAATAGTATCTGTCAAAAATATGTCCATTTAGACCAGTGTCTGTGGATAAATGCAATTGCTATTAGCTTTGCCTTCCTAATGAGAAAAGGGCTTGCCAAAATAAACATTACTATTTTGGTAAAACACATTTCTTTTCTCCAAACTACCTTTGCCAAGTACTAGCATAAGCAAATGCTGGAAGAAAAGTAAATGGAAACAGAAATTTGGACCCTTATCCAAACCAAATTAATTATGAGGTAGTAAATAACGAATCAAAGCTATGTAACTGTTATCAAGCGTATTTTAGTGTTTTCTTCCCAAGATTTCCACATGTTTTCACATATGTCATCAGCTCGATTTTCTCTTATGGGTACAATTTGTGGCAAATGTTTACTTTCATGGAGCTAGGTTCTACTGATACACTTCTGAATTACCCACCTACTCCTCAGGAAACACGAAATGACTGGAGTCTGAGGAAAGTGCAATTAGAAAAGCATTTTAGTTTGAGCTGCCCCGAAGCAGACCCTAAGATAGTGCGGGTAGTTTACTTGGGAGGTGAAGAAAACACTGTAGGAAGTGAGTCAGGGAAAAGCAGGTAACCAATAATGTTATTAAGCACATGGGCTATAAAAACTTAATCCCACTGGGGCAACCCAACATAAAACACATGCTTCAGAGTTACCCCTACATGAGGCATGAGTGAGCCTGAAAAATATTCTTGCACCAAGTCTCATCAGTGAGTGATTGAGGACTGCTCCTGGGGTTGTTAACTCTCTGAACTTCCAGCCTCCCTCCTGGGTGGGCGAAGTGGGCATCTGTAGCCAGAGAAGGTCCTCAGGCAAAGAAATGGAATATCGGCATCTAGAAGTTAGGCTGGAATGTACTAAAGTCCTAAGAGTTCAGGGATACAGGCAGAACGCTGAAAGAAAAGGTAATCTGCAAGAGGTGAAACGCTTACACAACCTCAAAAGAATTATTTAAAGCTAACGTATGTTCTGTTCACTTGTAAGAGCGTGAAAAGTTAAAAATAGGCTACATTTTTTTTTATATATATGAAATTTATTGACAAATAGGCTACATTATTTTAAATATGCTTTTATTCCAATTCTACTGACCCATTAACAGTAAGCCCTTGGTTGAGGATAGGAACTAAATGCTGGATAATTCTAGCCCATTCTCGTGTCATAACATAGATCAAGGTCTATGTAAAACCAGACTGTGGCTAATGATCCTTTTGATTCCATCCATTTCATATCACTAGGATAAAGTGTATTAAACAAGAACTTGATTCAAACAAATAACAGACGTGGTGACTTATTTAGACCTGGTCAGAAAATATAAATGACCACCCTACCAATTTTCTCTGCTTTTCCTTCATTAGGATTTGAGGCCAGGAGACGTATCTGGCAAGCGGAACCTCTGGGAAAAGCAATCTGTGGATAAGGTCACTTCTCCCACTAAGGTAATTTTCTGGGAAGATTTGTTTTTCATAGGTTCTTTTCCTGCTGTGTGCTGCAGTATGATGTCCCAGGGTCAAATGAGACATATCACAGATCCACAGAGCCTTGTCTGGGTAACAATCACCTTCTAAAAATTTATATATGGTACAGTGAAAGGCAAAGTTCACAGAGCCTTCAGAATTGTAGGCTTGTCAGTCATCCAACATAAATAGTCCAAACTCATAGGGTAGTTCCCAGCAAGACATTCTAGAAATGCCACAGTGTTAGGAGTGTTGACTACAGAGGTCGTGTCATATAAGCATGGTCTGTAACTTCCTTACACGGTCCAGGCTTGGAGCCACAGGCATTTGAAGATCACCTGGGGAAAAACGTCTGTCTCCGTGAATGGCTCCAAAGCTGCTTTCTGGAACTATTACCTTGCCAGCAGCCTACGACCTAAGGTTGCTATGGCAAAAAGTTAAAATAGTATTTAAAAGTTAGGCAAAACTTGCTACCCTATGAAAACTTATAGTTAAGAGTGCTTGGATTTGTCTTTTTTGGGGGGTAGGGAGGGTCTTCTGGTCAAAGGCTATGCTCATTCTTCACACAGGAGGCTCTGGACAATATCTAAATGATGCACAGACTGAAAATAAGCCAATTCAACTTCTAATTGTAGCCCTTCCCCAACTCAAGCAACAAGCCCAGTCTTCTTTTTTTAATAGAGGAAAAATTGAAAAGAGAGAAATCAGAGAGCAACTAATAAGCAGTATTAGAACAGTGTGCTTATGGGTCAATTTAGAAGCACTTTTCTAGCAAACCCAGAACGAGGAACACCTCAAAGGCAACCAGAAGATTTCTACAGTTTCTCAAGTGAGAGAATCACTTCCCCTTCCCTACCTTCTACAGGCTCCTAAGTCTGGCACAGCTGCCTAAATGTGTTGTTCCATCTCTTGATCGGTTATTGATTGCTCTTACATTCCATTAAAATCCACTAGCCCAGTCTCTCTACTTATGGTGAGTTTTAAACAAGTTTTCTAAGTCATGGCTAAATATATTAGAAGTACCTAGTAATAATTATCACCACTACAAACCACTAACGCTTTCTGAGTGTCTGCTCTATGCAAGGGACTGTTCTACTTTCTTAAGCTACATTATCTCAACTACCCTGTGAAGTGGGTTTTATTATTACTTCCATTTAGAGCTGAGGAAAACAAAGCACAGAGAGATGAACTTTCCCAAAGCCACACAGCAAATAAGCTAGCAAAGCCTGCATTGAAACTGAGGCAATCTGGTCTGAGCCTACATTCTTAACCATTATGCATGCTGCTTGCTTTTGAAGATTGCATATTTAGCAGAAAATATAAAGTTTTAAAGTTCTTTGCTCAGTTTTCTCCTGGTGGAGGAGGGTAGGGGGATCGTTTATTAGTTTCTTTTTTCAGGCAAAGAATGAACTTTTGTTGACTTAAGCCATTATGGTCCTTCTAGCATCTCAGAAGTGGCGGTCCAAATGTGTATGTAGTTGGATTTCTGAGTAGAGGGTATCAGCTGTCTGTAACCCATCAGTACCAGTTTAAAGGAGCCTCTCCAGAGGATAACATTCCTCTGAGCCAGGCTTCTGGAAAGTGGAATACAGATATAATCTGGAATGGTAAAACTCAAGAGAACTCCACTAATGTTCAATACAACATAAACAGTACTCCTTGGAATTATGCAACATGGTGGTACAGGTGGGAAGGTGACAGGGTGAGTGCCCCCTTCTCCTCAGTCTATAACACAAAAGTCTCTGTACAGTAGTAATGATGATAGTAATAATAATAATATTAATAAAACCATGAGGCCCAGAGATGGGTTTATGCAGTAGCAGAGTAGATGGCTTCTTTGCTCCAAAATGTCAAGCTCACTACATGTCATGCAGTCATTCCTTTGAAATGGAAGTACTCATTTGAAAATGCAGATTCACAGCACTAATAGTTGTGGCTACATCAGTAAGGACTTTTAGTAAGGGCCAGATAAGTTTCGAGGGTAGGGATGTTAAGAACAGAAAGGAAGAGGGGTGCCTGGATGGCTCAGTCAGTTTAATGTCCAACTTCAGCTCAGATCATGATCTCATGGTTCATGAGTTCAAGCCCCGCATCAGGCTCTGTGCTGACAGCTCAGAGTCTGGAGCCTGCTTCAGAGTCTGTATCTCCCTCTCTCTGCCCCTCACCTGCTCATGCTCTGTCTCACTCTTTCTCTCTCTCTCAAAAATAAATAAACACTAAAAAAATATATTTAAAAAAAAGAATAGAAGGGAAGAAATAAAAAATAACACATTCCACTTCTCCATTGTCCTTGACTTGGCCAAGACTGAGCCATTCAGTCACGTGTGCCTGTTCTGGAAAACACACTACAGATTCCTGGCCCTTCAAGTGGAGTTTAAAAAAAAAACAAACAACTCCTTGACTATGAATGTCACAAACAAGGCTAAAAACCAAGATAGGGAAGGGGAAATATAAAAAAGAAAGAAAGAAGAAAGTAAAAAAATCAACAGAAGAGAGGGTAGACTAGAAGATGAGGAGCATATTTGAATAGAATACCAGCAATAATCCCCCCTTTCATAAATATTTATTCCTGCCATATTACAGTTATTTTTTTCTTCTTCTGACACAAAACATCTCGCTGAAACACCACGGCTTCTGGATTTAAAGCTCTCTTCTCTTAGCAGGTTTGAGACAATTCAAGAAAGAACCCAAAGTAGCCGCTTCAAGATGCTGGACCAGCTCAGTTGAAGAGGGCTAGTTTGCTCTGTTTTATATTTATGTTGATTTACTAAATTGAGTTCATTTCCTTTTGTTTTATTTTTCATTATCCCAGTAAACCCATGTATATTATCACTATATTTAATAATCACAGTCTAGAGGTGTTCATGGTAAAGTACTGCCTTTGCACAGGAGCCTGTTTCTAAAGAAACCCATGCTGTGAAATAGAGACTTTCCTACTGATCATCATAACTCTGTGTCTGAACAGTGATACCAACCACGTCAGAAGTCAACAAAAGGAGATTCAAGTTGAAAATTGCCTGAGGAATGTGTGCAGTGTCCAGAAAAACGAACCATAGTGGTTTCGTTTTTTTTTTTTTTATTTTAAATACAGAAGTCATGTTATTTCTGCACTTTAGAATAAAGCATGGAAGAAATTATCTCAGTGGGCAATTGTAACACTTTCTGAAAGTAACCCGTTTCAGATTTGAGATACTACAATAATCTTTAAAAAAATGTCTTAAAAAAAAAAAAAAAGATGTACTGTTAAGGTATTACTTTTTTCATGCTGATGAATATCTAAATTGGTTTATGATGTTAGCTGACATTGGTACTGATTCTTTAGGTTGGTTGCTTTGTGGATTTCTTTGGTAGTGATAGCGAACCACATTTTAGATGACCTGATCATGTATGTATGTGCATACACATATACAAACACACTAATGGTAGAAAGCTTTTTTATGTGCTAGACTATTATATTTAGCAGTATGTCCTTGTAACTAGCCAATATCACAGCTTTTTAAAAACTAAAGATCACAATATTATATTAATATTTCATATTTGCCAATAGAGACATGGCAGAATAGGTATTGATATGTTTCCAGTGCCCGCTAACCTGTAAGAAGAAAAGAGAGATTAGAAGTGTCAAAATGAGTTGGCATTTTCTATAAAACATAGTATTTAGTTTATAATTAAAAGCAATCTTGAAGTCCAGTGTGAATTGTACTAAATCTACCATCTGGGTCAAACTCAAAGCTTGCTCAGAACTGTATTCTATTCTTAATATCAAGTCCGCAGTAGGTTGGCTTAGATGACAAATGAGGTCTCTCCCTTCTCTAAAATTTAAAGACAAGAATTTTAGTTGCAAATTGTACAGATTGGAATTCTACATATGGATATACTATGACCAACATTGGCTAATGTCTGGAAGCAGAGAAGAAAAGTGAGCAAGAGCCAATATTTAGGAGTCATGACAGTACTTCCATTCTTAACGGACTGAAATGCCTTTTAAATTAAACTTTTCTATTTTTTTTAGTCATTGGTACTTGTCATAAGTTGATAACGTGTTGAATTTTGAAAAACTCTATGTACCTTTTATTAGTTTTACCTTTTACCCCCAAGTCTATTGACTTGTCATTTTTACATTTTACACACACAATCTAGATATCAGATCTTATTTTAGCTTATAAGTGTTCCTCTATTCTTCACAATGGATGACAAAAGAGTACTCCAGTGTCTTGGAAATACGTTCTAGCGTAGAGATATACATACAGTGTAATTCTATAAACTTATACCTCATTTGACTTAACCAAAAGTGTCTTAGTCTCAATTCCTGCCACAATGGGGGAGCCTCGCAAATGCCTCTTTTCTAATCTATGGTATTGCCCTGGAAGAACTTGCCAGGGCAAGGCTGGCATGAGAAGTGACCACTGCCTTTCAAAGTCTATTTTCCTCGTAAACCAGTAAAGAGCTGTTGAATCCTGTAGCTGTAGCACACCTGGGCCAAAGGAAGGAAAGCCACAAGGATTGCACAGGTCATGCCCCTATGACAGAGTAGACATGAGTCTATGATAAAATGAACTAGAATTCACATGCAGTGCCTAATTTAGCACCAACTCCCATAATTGGAGTGAAATGGATCAAAGTTTGAATTAAGGCCGATGGTGAGGTAACATTGCTTTGTTGTACTTTTGAATAAGAGCTTCTCTTGATCACTATTATATATTTTTTCTAGAAAGTCTAAAGTTGAGAAGAGAATATATCGATCCTGACTTTTATTCCAATACTGGATGGAATAAGTTTTAGGGTAGAACTTTGTTCAGTTTGGATTTAATCTTTTGAAAAATAAATTCCTTGTTTACTTGTTTGATTACAGTTCTCTTTGTTATCTTTAAGAAGTAAGACTGCAAGGTGACTAGCATGTTCTGTGAATCTGCCATTCCTAAAAATTTTATAAACACTTGATATTTTTCACCGATAATTGATCGCTGCAATAAATATATATTGTGAAAATGCATCCACAATAAATGGAATTCCTCCAAATGTCTTTGCCTTGTGTATTTTTATGTACTATACTGATTACAAATAAGAGTTGTATCTGTTTTAACAAAGATGGTGGTATAGCAAAATGTATATTTCAGATTGAGTCTTGGTTTCACTCTTTAAAAAAGAAAAGCCACTTCATATTTTTAAAGTAATTCTTATTACAGGCAATGTTATAATAAAATAGTGAAAATTGCTCTGATATGGACACGGATCAAATATGTATAGAAAAGGTTGAAAGAGGGATTAAAAAAATTCTCCTTCCAAAAAAATTATCAAATCTTCCCCCATCCTCCCTCATTCCCCATCTTGTCATACACCACCCTCTTCTTCCTAAGATGGGAGTACTGGTTCCCCAAAGGTAGTACCTTTTATAGTAGAAGTGGCCATTTAATATATACCCTTCATTTGTAGAATACTTACTATTTGCAATGCACTGACAATTACATTTAAATCCAAAGATTTTTTTCAGAGTAATTTTCCATATGTATGTAACACTGTTGGCATATATGAGGTTCTTTTCATAAAGGTTTAAATTGTGAGCCCAGAATTCCTGAACAGGCCTCTAAATCTTGCCCATAAGATTGGATAGAATTAGCCAAGTTACTGCAACTTAAAAAATAATTAGTACTTTTTACTTCTACGTCCTAACAAGAAGGGCAATCAGTTTTAATGGTTACCAGAGGGGAGGTGGCTAGGAGTGTAGGTGAAATAGTTGAAGGGGACTAAGAGTACACTTACTGTGAAATGAGCACAAGGTGTTGAATAGAATTGTTGAATTGCTATATTGTACATCTGAAACCAATATACTACTGTATGTTAACTATAAAAAAAAAAAGACAACAAGGTAATTGTCATCAAAGCCCATTCACAAAATTAAATAATGAGAAGAATACAGTCTGGTATTGGTGCCAAACTAATAGGATTAGGAATGGACGGAATTTAATTTTACAACGTGCATATTCAGATTATAAATTTAAAGAGTCTGTTGTAGAAACGGATCTGTATTATAGGGTTTTTTCATACCCTTGCTTCCACGTGTGCTCCAAATAGAAGAGTGGATTTTTAAAAATCTCATGACCCTAAATACGTGTTCTTCCATAGGACCAAGGAAATGACCTAACAAGGTCTTGACTTAAGTGCTCTATTTGTGTCAAGCTTATTAATCATGTTGTCCAACATTCTATATCCTTACTGATTTTTTTTTGTTCCATATCTACTATTGAGAAAGGCATGTGAAAATCTCCCCATTTGATTGTGGATTTGTCTATTTTTTCCTTGTAATTTTGTTAATTTTGCTTTCCATATTTTAAGATAATGTTTTAGGTGCATGTGCAAATCTAGAATCGTTGTGTCTTTCTGGTTAATTGAATATTTTAACATTATGAAGTAACACTCTGTTTGCGTAGTGAAGATTTTTGCCTTAAAGTTTATGTTTTCTATTAATATTGCTACAGTGGCTTTCTTTTGGTTAACACTTGCATGATGTAACTTTTCCCACCCCTTTACTTTCAGCCTTTGTGTAGCCTTTAGTTTTAGATGTATGTCTTTAAAAATCATATGGTTTGGGTTCAGGCTTTAGTCTAGTCTGATTATCTTTGAGTTTTACCTGAAATATTTAGTCCTTTTATATTTAATGTGATATTTTCTCATTCAAATAGTATCTTAGTTATGTGCTGCCTGTTCGATGCACTTTTTCTCTCTTGCCTTTATGCCAGGGCTACTTCTGCTTCAGAGCATACAGTGATCTACAAGAGGCAGCTAAAAGGCTGAGGTAGACTTTTGGCAATCCAGTGGGGCCAAAAGAAAAAAAGAATATTCTGTCAAAGATGAGGACTTGTGAAACTACTTCCCACTTATGGGTCTACAGAGAGCTGCCTCCTGAAAGTAAGGGTGAGCTTGAAATAATCTGGTCCTTACACATTGCCACCTTCCTACTTTTGGGGAACAACTGTATTATTCTAGTGGGGAGATAAATGATAGGTGATAGATATTAAAAGTTACAAAATATTGAGTAACAACTCAAGAATTTAAGAGAAAATATCACAAGGTTCTAGGACATAACTGTCAAAGAATTGTGTAGTACATGATTGTCACTGTTTAGAGAGGGGAGAAAATATTTCAGCGTGGGGTAATAAAAGAAAAGTATTTGCCTTATATTCTTTGGTACCCCCAAAAATATACCCAGTGCACCACACATAATGGTGTTTGATAAGTGATATGGTGATTTCATGAGCAACCTAGTTTATAAACTCTCTTCTGGATGTACTGCTGTCAAGTTTTAGACTTGACAAGTTTTAGAGTTTTTAGACTTCTGAGAGGTTTATTTGTTTAATAACATTTTTGTTTCCAGATTTATAATTACTTTGTCATCTCAGCCCTGCGTTTCAGCTCCATGAAGATGGCTGGCCTCTTGCTTAACTCAATGCGGATTTAATAGCAGAGTTTTACCAAGACATGCTTTTAGTGATGTTGGCTTTTGCTACGTTGAAATATGATTACCCAAAACTGTCTCATTAAAATATGTTGTAGAAGGCCCAACTGGTCAATTCTGGCTGGATAAAGAAGATTCATTCAATAAACTCATATGGAATGTACTAAGATAAAAATTATGTGAAAGAACTATAGTCATACAGAACACAACATTAATTTCTTAGCTAGTTTTTAGCCTTACCTAGCATTCTTCCACACAAACCTACTTTTCTTAGAACAAATACTGTCTTTTGTACATCTGGTGCCTGTCAAGTGTAGCATCACAGGTGCTTTGAGTTTTTTCAAATGATGGAAATCAGCTGTCCTAAGTGCACTGGGGTTTCTAAATCCTTGGTAAACATCAGAATCAATGGTAGAAATCATGGAAATATGTAGTTTCCAGTCCCAGGAGATTCTTATTTAGTAGGTCTAGAGCTGAGTTGTAGAATACTGCTTTGCTATTCAAATACCTATTTGTAAAATGCAGATTCTGATACAATAGGAGTGGGGAGGGCCTGAGATTCTGCATTTCTAATAGGTTCCCAGGTGATGCTGCAGTGGCTTGGCTGCTGCATTGGGGAACACATTTCAAGTAGCAAGGTCTCTCACCCTAGGCTCTGTGTGGGAATGTGTGCTCCAAAGATTCTCACTAAAAACAACAGAATCAGATCACTTGCTATGATATAACACTTTATGTATGAACTGTCAATCCTTACATCAACCTTAGAACATAGGTGCCATTTATTATCTCCATTCTATAAGGAAACTGAGACCCAGAGAGATTAATAACTTACCCACGGCCATATGGCTAAGTATTCTGGTTCCAGAGTCCACACTCTTAACCCCCTATGCTAGTTTTTCTCAAACTTCAGGGTGCATCAGGGTCCTCTGGATGGCTTGTTAGAGCACAGATTGCACCACCTCAGAGTTTCTGATTCAGGTGTGAGGATTGGCATTTCTGACAAATTCTCACATGATGCTAATGCTGCTCAGGTCCCAAGGATCGCACTGAAAACCAACCCTCTTTGCCAGACTGATTCCAATTTTCCCAAGAATACATCTTGGAAACTGACATCCCTCATGCCCATCAGGCCTGTGTTTTCCAATTACTTGCTGAATATTTTTACCCAAATCTCTCCAGAAGATGCTCTGTACATTCTGATCTGTGTTCTCATATTGTTCCTTATCTAACATATCAGCCTTATTTCTTTCCCTTTGTAAGTTCACTGAAACCAAGCTTGAGTCCACTTCATCTGAAAAACTTACCCTATGACCTCAGCACACCCACTGTTATCTGAACCTTTATTCTGGTTAGCTATTTAATACCCCCTGTAGAGCGCCTGCCTTGTGAACATTAGGCACTGGACTAGACAATCAGAATGCAAAGGGGAAGCTCAGACCTTCCCTTCTAAAGGCTCAGAAACTATTAGAGAAAGCTACATGTTGACATTACTGTTTGGTGAGTCCTAAGCAGAGATTTATACCAAGTGTTATAGTCATACAGCAGAAGAATCCTCAACTCAAGATGGATCCTGCTGGCTCAACCAGAGCGTATTTTCCTCATTGACAATCACCAGATCTTACAGCACCCTTAGTTCTTAGCACTACACCTTTCACATGCTAAACACTCAGCAAAATTTTTATACATATTCATTGAAGACCTACAAATGTTAGTCAACATTAGGCACTAGACATACAAAGATAACTAAAGGCCTAGCCCCTGCCCTTAAGGGGCTTTGATATTAAGTAGTAGGAAACAGAAATGAATAGGTAAAATGCAATAATGTGTTGACGTTATGACAGGGGTAGGTTAAGACAGAGGCCCAGAGGACAGGGTTGTCTAAAAGAAACTCAAAAGGGTACTTCTGGGACAAAGGTGGCCAGCTGCTCCTAAGAAGGCTAACTGGGTGACATTAACATGCTTCAGTTCAAGCTCTGCTATTAAGCTTTACAGCCTGAAAAAACGATTTGGTCAGCATCCAGAGAAGGAATCTATTTCTCTTCTTTTATGGCTGTACCAGTAAATTAGCCAAGCTCAGAAACCCAGTATACTATATAAAGTCAGAATGGCAGTGCACTCGTTTGCAATGAGAAATTGCCTTTATGGGAACCCTAGGCTCCTGTGACCAGCATTATTTTTCTGTGAGCTGAGGTGCTATTTCCAAGGGAGGGGGCTTCCAGGAGAATCACTAAAGACTAGACGTGTCTGACTGAAGGGGAGGCTGGCATTTTGCTTCCTGTTGGATGGCTGCCTAGCCAGGAGTTGGCTAATTTGTCTCTATGCTACCTGAGCTCACAGAACAGGGAATTGAAAAGAACCAGCTAGATAGGACAGCACTGTGCCAGTGTACAGAAGATGGATAGGTCCCATATGTGCCCACCAGTCCTAGAGCTGCTTGTGAAGATGACACTGGGTCAGTGGTGACACTCTTTCATCATGTAGGGATCATCACAACAAGGCAAGTAGATGCCCAAGTATCAGAGTGATATGGTATCATTGTCACCAACTGGAGGTCCATTGGTCAAATGATAATGACAGCTAACATTTATTGGGTCCTTACCATGTTCCAGGTACTTTCTAAGCACTTTACATGTTATTCACTCATCTAAGCCTCACAACAACCCTACAGGATAGGCGCTACAGATCTCTCTTGACTTATGATAGGGTTACATCCCAACAAACCCACCATAAGTTGAAAATATCCTAGGTTGAAAATGCATTTAACACACCTAACCCGTCAAACATCATTGCTTAGACTAGCCTACCTTAAACATGTATAAGTCTACATTTATATCAGCCAACAGCTGGGCAAATTATGTAACACAAAGCCTATTTGATAACAAAGCATTGGATATCTCTTGTGATTTACTGACTATTGTACTGAAAGTGAAAAACAGGATGGTTGAATGGGGACAGAATGGTTGTAAGTATATTGATTGTTGATCCTCATGACTTTGTGGCTGACTGAGAGCTGTGGCTCCCTGCCACTGCCCAGCATCATGAGAGAGGACCATCCTGCATATGGCTAACCCAGGAAAAGATTCAAATTCAAAATTCCAGGTATGGTTTCTCCTGAAATCATATTGCTTTCATACCATTGTAAAATTGAAAAATCATAAGTTGAACCATCGTAGGTAGGGGACCTTCTGTACTTTATTATCCTCACCCTACATGAAAATAAATTGAGGCACAGAGAAGGTAAAGAATTTTCTCAAGATCATACAGCTATTAAGTGGCAGAATATTTGACCCCAGGCAGTTGGCTCCTGAGCCCACGCGCCTAATCTCTATTCCCCACCGTCTCTCACAAGAGATTGTTACTGCCTTGGAGTGTGCCTTGAAGAAAGCCTCTCGTTAGGGGGCACGTCAGAGTCACCAACCTCATGGGGCCCACAAAGAGCAAGAACAGCACTTGAGACCAACTGTGTAGACTGCAATTGGGCCCAGTTAGAGACATTTGCCCTCTCCCTCCCCAGCCCCTGCTCATCCTAACACAAGGACCTGGCACGTGGAAGGAAGCCAGGATGAATGTAAATAGGAAAACACCAACTCATTCCCACTTCCCAAGACATCAGAGGTAGGGATAGATCTAGGCTGCCAGGGCTTGCGGGGGGAGGGGGGAGAAGGAGGAAGATTTGATTCCAGTTTGAAACTGACATTTAAAACGTGCTTAACACTAAATGTCAGAATAAAAATCTTAAATAGAAAAATGAAACTTTTAGTAGCTGAAAGTGGCTAGCAAGTTTTGGACTGTGGCAACACATCCTCCGTGGAAAACGGGATTTCTCCACTGCACAGTTCAGAGGCAGTTATCGGTGGGGGTGGGGGTGGGGAACCATTTCATGGTTTTTGTCCTGAGACTTCACACTCAGCATGGGAACCATTCCTTCTCTTTTGAGGTGATTCATCCTATCCATGATTTGTTGAGCAGGCAGGGGGCATTCTTACTTACTAGCCTCATTTCCAAGTGTTTAGGAGAATAATGCTTCACTATAGTCTCCAGATTTAGACACATTATACAAACTAATAATACAAACTAACTGAACCAATGATAGAGAGATTAGGAAGGACTTCACTATGGGGATGACACTTGAGCTGAGTCTTGGTTAGTTAATTGCCTGGGACGGATCTCAAGGTTTGAGCTTGGAAACAGTTTGAGAAGTCTGGCCCTATAGCAGGACATTCTAAACCCAGATCATCTGAGGAAAGCCAAGATGGGTACTTGAGCACCCCAGGGCTCTCAGGACTTAGTATGGCTTCCTCAGCCAAACTGTGACAAGACCTTTATAGCCATATAACCGATAACTTCTGTGATGTCACAAATAACTCCTGATTGCCCTAGTCACTGCATTTAAGTCTCTGCTCAACAAATTCAAAGTGATAAACTTACACAAAATAAGTTACAGTCCTAACACAACTTACATTTGGGCATGTTGCTAAAGAGAATTTTCCTCCTGATTCCCACACTAGTAATTGTGCTCTTTATTGTTTTAGTTTTTCTTTTCCTCTTTTCTTGCTCTTGTTATAGTGCCTTTTATACTGCAGGCTTAGAGTAGATAAACTCACCAGAAAACAGGAGGAGGGGAAGTTGGTGCAGGAGTAAAGTTGCCTTGCCAAGAAGCCAAAGTTGTCTATATAAGGAGTCCGTCCTGTGAGCTTCTCAAGATAAGATTATAGGAAACGGGAACAAAATTTCAGACCGACAGAACGTCCTTAGTAGAAGCTCACTCCAGGCCTTACTTTCATTCTACTTAAGGAATTTCACTGTATACTACCATCTGAAATAAAGAAAAAAAAAAAAAAAAAAAAAAAAAGTTAAAAAGAAGCAGGTAGTTAAAACCATTTAAAATTTACTTAAGAAACCCTAATGAAACCTCTTTCATGATAATGATACTGGCTCCAGCTAGGTTTCACCTCAACAGGACTGCCTAGTGTAATTCTTAACCCTGTCTTGTCTCAGAGCCTTTGTCCTTGCCACTTTCCCTACCTGGCAAGGTCTTCTCTGGACATCAGTACGGCTCATCCCTCTGCTTTTGGTCTCTGCTCAAATGACTCCTGGTTACAGAAGCTTCCTGGACACCCTATCGAAAGAGCTACCCTAGGACACCTGGCTGGCTCAGAGCATGTGACTCTTGATCTCATGGTCCTGAGTTTGAGCCCCATGTTGAGTGTGGAGTTTATGAGAGAGAGAGAGAGAGAGAGAGCGAGCGAGCAAGAGCGCTACCCCTACCAAGGCCCACCCACCCAGAGTACTTCCAATGCTCTTTATTTTTCCCTGCTTTATTTCTCTCCATAGCAGTTATCATCACCTGAGGGAGTGTTTTTAATTGGTTTGCCTGTCTTCTCCCATAACCTCCATGAGGAATGTCTGTTTGGTTTCCTGCAACAGCCTTACACAGCAACAATCTCTGACTAGTAGGGGGATTTCAATAAAAATTAGTTGAATGAATGAGAGAATAAATGATTATGGTTTTCAAAGTTTTTTAAATCCCTCAACATTTATTTATGCGCTAAAATAATGTTCATCTATAGGATTACTTGAAATATGATCATGTAAATATTTGGACTAAAAATCATGAGACTTAAAGTCGCTGCTCTGCCTTTAATTTCCTGTGTCCCCTGGTTAGACCATTTCTTGGGGCTTCTTCACCTTGTTTATCTGACATTCAATGGCTTGCAACCATGACTCTAAAGTCCAACAGAAAAAGAGTCCGTATTTAAATATTCTTTGCGCAGGTCACCTTTAGTTACATACGTACGGCGTAAAACAAGGTGCAACAAGGCACCTGATGGGGTTCAGGGCAAGCATCACCACCTGCATGCCACTTGGCCTGCAGATTATTTTGAGCTGAAGACAGTGTAGGCCCAAAGGCTCAGGAGCAGCTTTTTTTTTTTTTCCAACGTTTTTTTTTTTTTAAATTTTTTATTTTTGGGACAGAGAGAGACAGAGCATGAACAGGGGAGGGGCAGAGAGAGAGGGAGGCACAGAATCGGAAACAGGCTCCAGGCTCCGAGCCATCAGCCCAGAGCCTGACGCGGGGAGCCTGACGCGGGGCTCGAACTCACGGACCGCGAGATCGTGACCTGGCTGAAGTCGGACGCTTAACCGACTGCGCCACCCAGGCGCCCCAGGAGCAGCTTTTTATAGAGTGCCCGGTCCAGGAAAACAGCCATCACCAGAGATAAGTGCAGAAAGTATGCGCTAGGGGTAGTAAGTTGGAGGGAGCTTGGCAGGGCATGTTCAATTCCTCTCTGTGTCCCATTGTCTCTGCGTGGCAAAGGCAGGTAAACATTTGTTTACCAAACATTTGCTCTTCCCATCTTCCTATGAATTGTCTTCCTGCCCTTTGACGCCCCAGACTCCACTCTCTCCTTAGTTCAGGATGGCATATGAGCCTCAGGTGCCCATCTTGGAGCCTCTCATGCCAATGTAAGGTGCCCATGTGGAAGAAATTAAACTTATTTTTCTCGTATTAATATACCAGCCAAAAGAATTTAAAAAGAGTAAAAATGTTTCCAAACATCTTAAGACTTTTTTTCAGCTACACTGGGACAACGGTTTAGACCAGGGGGAAATCAAGGTGATTTCAGGAATAACGTCTACAAGTCTCTTATGGACCAGGGTGTCTAAGTCTGTTATGGAAAGACCCCATTTAATTAGAAAAGACCATGCACGTAAAGTGATATGCGTAGCGCCTCAGAAGGTCCGAAATGCTCGATGTGTTTGCTAAAAATTATGATACTTAAAGAATCTCTGAGCTGGGAAGAATTTAGAGTTCACCCTAGTAGATCTATCACTCCTCTACCAAGTATTTAGAGAGAAGTCTCGTTTCCTGAATAAAGATTACTAGTCACACAATCGCGCAGAATGCAGTTCTGTGTGGGTGCAAATAAAGACTAACAAGGCTCAAGTCTTAACCAGTACGTTCTACTGCCTCCTTGGCTAAAGGACAATCGACGCGGAGAAGCGAAGGGACAAATCGCTACCGGCTCCTCTCCTCTCCTAAGTCCCACCCCCCCCCTCCCAGGTAGGGCGCTCCACGCTAGCGCACTTGGGGACTCTCTCCGCCCCCCCTCTCCTCGGCCCCTAGTTCCCGTCATCCTCTGGGCTCTCCCCTTCCTCTGGCCGAAATCCCGCGTGGGCTCTTCTCGGCGCTGGTCGCTAGGTGATTCCCGAGGGCGCTCGGAAGTCTCGCGAGGGCGGTCCCGTTGCTCAGGAAACGGAGGGCCTCGCCTCTCGGTGAAGGGCGTGGCTGGAGCTGTTGAACTGCCCCCGCGTTCCTTCCAGACGCTGGACCCTAGGTGTCTCCGGCGGAACGGCTGTGCCCCGCAGGGACGGGACGACTGGCCTGGGCGGAGGACTCGGGGCGGGGGCGAGGGCCCGGCCGAGGCGGCCCAGAAGGAAGAGACTTCGCAGACGGGCCGCCCCCTGCGGGAAGTGAGCGCGCGTGGAAAGACCGCGCGTCCCAGAAAATGAGCTCCTCCCCACACTGCCTGGTCCAGAAGTGAGCGTGGGAGGCACCCCTTGCAGACACAACTTGGGGCTTAAAAGTCCTTCCCACTGAGAAAGTCACCGTACCTGTCCGCAGACCCGCCCTGCGTGGCTGGGCATGGAAACGCCTGCTTTTGCCTCGTCTGCTTCAGCCGTGGAAGACACACAGGAAGCTCCCATTAGATAATCTGTGTGTGTGTGTGGCTTTCCTGAAGTTCAGGTTTCACTACTCAGGTCAGCACGTTGGTGTGCCTCCTATGTTCATGTTAGGAAATAGAGCCAGGATTTATGCCACGTTTTCCAAATTTGGAATTGTGACGATCCCCCCAGGCTGAAACTTCAGTCTCTTAATACTGGAGGTGTCATCTCTATTGCATGAGTTATTTGCTCTCTGTAGAGAGAGGAGCATAAACCAATAGATTCGAAATTGGTAAATTCCTTTAGTCTCAAAAAGAATAGAGTCTGGCAAGGAATTTGGTATTCCGTTGTCTTAACCACTTGGGAGGATGTTTGCATGGAAGTAGTCACCGCCAATACAACCTTCGGATAGCTATTGAGATTTAAGTAAGAATAATTGAATATTAGAACAGAGACCGTATCTTACAGAATAGTAACCAAAATCTAAGGAGAAAAGTCTGTTGTAGTCATTTGAACTTTTGGTCAATTGAAAACTAAAGCAGAAAAAAAAGATTTTTTTTAAGCTATGCTGTTAGATATCATTGCCTGAGTGACTATAATTTTACTTTGACCCATGATCTTTGTATTTTTGTATTTTTACTTTATTTATTTATTTATTTTTGATCCATGATCTTTTTAAATGCCTCAGGATCATTCCGAACTTACTATGCTGTGCGGTATTGGGAATACAGGATGTGAATGATTTGGCTGTGTAGCCTGGAAATTTCTTTTTCCAATACATTATTTACTTGATTAGCCTTTGCTTGTGATTTTTGCCTCTTTTTCATGGAAATGGAAAATGTCTTCAGTTTTTTGAAATTGAATGTCTAATTAGCTGTGTCCTAATATAGCTTTTAGAGAAGCCTGTTGTCACTATTAATTAAATACAATTGAATAAAAGGTTGGGGTACTCATTTAATGTAATAAACACCTTCAGCTTAAACAGAAAACTGTCAAATAAGTTCCCTAGAAATTGTTTTACAGCCTACCTACATGATAAAAGAAATTTCAAGCCAGATATTGCCAGAAATGTCAGAAGATTCAGAAAAGGAAGAATATTCAGACAGAACGATCAGTGATGAAGATGAATCAGTATGTTTTTCTCAACTTCATTCCACTTAATTTCAGATAAACCGTATGTTATAAAATATAAATTTCCCGGTAAAAATATTACAAAATCAGTTGGATGTGAAAATCAATTCGATGTTTAAATCACTTGTCACTGAAGTTCGAAAATAATTTGAAAGCCAAGATGTTGCTGTGTGCAGTATGCCCTGTCTAGAAAGAGAGCCTGGATTGGTATTGTTGTTTAGAAAATATTTTGGCTAAGATTCTTCTCAGTTTTACTTAAAAGTGTGTATAAAATCATTACTAAGGTTTTATTTTTATAATTCTTCTTCACTTACGTCTGTGTTACATCATAATATGTATCATAATACTGCAGCCTTCTATGTTCTAAATCTACTGTTTGTCACCATAATAGGTTTAATGTGGCTCTGATGTAACAAAGGGACACGGAAGAAGAAAAAGGGAAAAACAAAGCACAGTATTTCAAAAGAGTTTGCCTGGTTCTAGTACATATTTCTGAGAGATATCCTTCACATTTTAGTAAAATATAAATTACCATGTATCTAAGTTAAGGTCCCAAAATAAGCTCCCTATTAACCCTCTCAGTCTATGGCTTTTTGTGCTTCTTTTCTTTTAATTTTATTCGTAGTTTAAATTGGGTTGCCAAGTTTACCAAGAATCTTTAAACTTTATTCCCTCCCTGCAATCATTAATCTGACCTTACCCAATGAAAGAAGGAGGATGAAAGATAAAGGCTGGAAGGTTTGAGGATATTTGAAGTGTTTGGCACTTTGAGACTGGTAGTCCCTAATAATCCTTTAATTTTTTTCATTTATTAAAGATTAAAAAGAGGCACTCAATTCTCACTACTAAAATAGATGTAAAAATTTTCTGGATTTGGAAGCTGTTGGTTTTTAAAAAAATATTTTAAAAGAATATTTTAAAACTCTTTTTGTTTTAGGATGAGGATAACTTCATGAAATTTGTAAGCGAAGATATCCATCAGTGTGCACTTTTAACAGGTTTGAACTTATCCATATTTTCTTCCTTCCCTTTATGATAAAACCTTGAGTGAATAAATAGCAAATGAAAAATTCACTCAAGGTCCATGAAAAATAAGAAAATGAAGAAACTAGAAAAAAAGATTGAATAATATAGGAATGTATTCTGATACTGGATAAGGATAGAAAATGTATCCACTCTTATAAGAATCTTTTGGAGCTCAAACTGTGAAGGTTTTAGGTAAACCCGATATTGAATGAAACTGAATAAAAGTGGTCATTACTTTATGAAGGACTACGCTTAACATAAAGATTTACATAGGCATTTCTTTAAATAATTAGCTCTTAAATTTACAGTATGACTCGAGTTACAGTACACAGTGTTTTTAAAGTACATTTTTATTTTTTTTAATGTTTATTTTTTTTATCTTTTAAATTTTTTTTTTCAACGTTTATTTATTTTTGGGACAGAGAGAGACAGAGCATGAACGGGGGAGGGGCAGAGAGAGAGGGAGACACAGAATCGGAAACAGGCTCCAGGCTCCGAGCCATCAGCCCAGAGCCCGACGCGGGGCTCGAACTCACGGACCGCGAGATCGTGACCTGGCTGAAGTCGGACACTTAACCGACTGCGCCACCCAGGCGCCCCAATGTTTATTTATTTTTGAGACACGGAGACAGAGCAGAGCGCGAGTGGGGGGAGGGGCAGAGAGAGAGGGAGACACAGAATCTGAAACAGGCTCCAGGTTCTGAGCTGTCAGCACAGAGCCTGATGTGGGGCTCGAACCCACCAACCGTGAGATCATGACCTGAGCCGAAGTCAGACGCTTAACTGACTGAGCCACCCAGGCGCCCCTATAATACATCTTTTTTTTTAAATGAAGTTTGCTTGTACAGAGTTTTTTTAATAAAGCCATTCACTTGCAAAAGTGCATATATGTGGAATCTTTGTGTATACTTGATTTTTAAAAAATGTATACATTTAGGGGCGCCTGGGTGGCGCAGTCGGTTAAGCGTCCGACTTCAGCCAGGTCACGATCTCGCGGTCCGTGAGTTCGAGCCCCGCGTCGGGCTCTGGGCTGATGGCTCAGAGCCTGGAGCCTGTTTCCGATTCTATGTCTCCCTCTCTCTCTGCCCCTCCCCCGTTCATGCTCTGTCTCTCTCTGTCCCAAAAATAAATAAACGTTGAAAAAAAAAAAATTTAAAAAAAAAAAAATGTATACATTTAGAGTTTTAAAATAAAATATTTCTTCTAAATATCCACATATCTATCACAGATGATCTGAAATTGAAGATAAGGCCTTAATTCTTTTTTCTTCTCTCTCTCTCTCTCTTTCTATCGTAAAAGTCTTTCGAGATACCTACTATTCTCAGTTTGGTATGTATCCCTCTAGACCTTTTTCTTTGCACTTACACACATATATCTATGCCCATACTCATAAAATATTTGTAGTACTAGTTTATGGGCATCTTGCCACCCTTTTTTGCTTTTTAAAATTTTGCCAATCTGTTGGGAAAAAAGGAGGTAACTCACTGTTCTAACCAGTGTGGTCTTTATTGCTGAAGAAATTGAGAATTATTCCATATGCTTGTCTATTTATGTTTCCTCTTATAATGAATTCCCTGTTATAGTAATCCTTTGTTAATGTTGCTTCCATGACTTAGAATTATTTTGATGTTAAGTTTATCATTATTCATTTGTGGCTCTTTATTTTAAATCTGTTTAAGCTACAGAGGCCTTCCCTACCCCAAGGTCATTATTATAATCATATAAGTTTTCTCTAAATACTTTGAATTTTGTATTTAATTTCTCTATAATTTACACTCATGAGCAGTATGAGATATTGATCTAGTTTTATTTCCTAATTCATAGCTACCTTGCCATTTTTGAGTCATACTGTAAATTAGACAAAATGTGGTCTCTTCACATCATGAAAAACTAGATGCTTAATAACTGTTGAAAAAATGGATCTAAATAACAATCCTGAGAAGTAGCAGGGAATATTATTATTCCTTATTTACATATAGTAAAATTTATGTTCCGAGAGGCTGCATTAGCCAAGAAAAATCATATAGAAACAAAGTGGTGGAATAGAACTCAGTTGGTCTGACATCTAGTCCAGCTTGATATATCTGTTATCGTACAAAAATAGCCCAAAACTAAATCTAGGTAAAAAGCCACATTTTAGAGATAGGAGAGCAAGAGGAGTCAGACAAATGGAAAACGAAATATGTGAAAGGGAGAAAACAGGAAAGTATAGCATCATAAAAGACAAGGTACATGAGGGGTGATTATCCACATCAAATTGATGCCCCACAGTTATCCCATTGAAAGAGACAGGGCCTCTGCGCTGCCTACTTGTGTTGTATTCTTTGTGAATTATGTGCTTGGGGTTGTGTCACACAGGGACCCTAGAATGAGCACTGAGAAAAATTTGTGACAGAGTTCACTAGCAACCCTTGAGAATATTCTTCCAGTAGGCGGTGAGGAATTATGATCGTGGACAAATCGTTGCCTCAGTGTGATTAAGTTTAAGAAGACTCAGCAGTAAACAGTTTGCTAGAATAACTGCGAGAAATAAATGTTTTTGGAGTAGCACGGAATTTAGCATAAAATAATAGTATCTGAGGTCAAAAACTACTTTTTAGCTATTGTAAAGCTCAATTGTTACAAAATTTCAATAGTAATTTTTATTTATTTATTTTTTATTTTTTAGAGAGAGAGGGAGCAAGGGATGGGCAGAGGGAGAGGGATAGAATCTTAAGCATAGGCCGACTCAGGTCTCCATCTCATAACCATGAGATCATGACCTGAGCCAAAATCATGCGTTGGAAGCTTAACCGACTGAGCCACCCAGGTGCCCCAGTAATTTTATTTTCTAAGTGCCATGAATTATAATATCCACAAATATTTATAAATTAATGGTACTGGGAGGGAAAAAGGAATGTATTAAAAAATTATAGAAATTGGGGCTTTGCTTCTTATCACTCATGATTGTGTTGAATCTTTTTTCAGCTAACTCTGTTGGTGACCCATTTTTCCCCCGGACTACCCAGATACTGTTGGAATATCAACTAGGGAGATGGGTGCCACGTCTTCGTGAACCACGAGATTTGTATGGTGTTTCTTCTTCTGGTCCACTGAGTCCAACACGGTGGCCGTACCACTGTGAGGTCATTGATGAAAAAGTCCAGCATATTGGTATGTTCCTAGATGTTTTTGGAATTCAAATATTAGCATACTTACTTTGCCAAACTTCATGAGGAGACTCATGGTGTTAGAACAGTGCGTTCCAACAGGAATATAACATAAGCTGTATGTATCATTTAAAATTTTCTAGTGGCCACATTTTAAAAAAGGAAAAAGGGGCCCCTGGGTGGCTCGGTTGAGTGTCCGACTTCAGCTCAGGTCATGATCTCATGTCTCATGGGTTCGAGCCCTACATCGGGCTCTGTGCTGACAGCTTGGAGCATGAGCCTGCTTCAGATTCTGTGTTCCCTCTTTCTCTCTCTCTGCCTTCTCCACTCGCACTCTGTCTCTGTCTCTCAAAAATAAACATAAAAGATATTTTTTTAAGGAAAATAAATAAGTGAAATTGATTTCAAAAATATATTTAATTTAGGGGCGCCTCGGCTCAGTCGATTAAGTGTCCAACTTCGGCTCAGGTCATGACCTGAGTCCATGAGTTCGAGCCCCACATCCGGCTCTGTGTTGACAGCTCAGAGCCTGGAGCTGCTTCAGATTCTGTGTCTCCCTCTCTCTTTGCCCCTCCCCTCTTGAGTGCTTTCTCTCTTTCAAAATTAACATTAAAAAAATTGTTTTAATATATATTTTATTTAAGCCAAATATATCCAAAATATTTTGCATTCTTTTTTTTTTCATATGAAATCTTCAAACTCTGGTGTGCATTTGCACTTGCATTTCAGTTTTAAGCCACATGTGCTTAAAAGAGGAACTTAAAACATGTGCTAGAGTTTTGTAATTCTCAACAATTCCAAATAGCATGACGGTTCTAGTCACATTCAAACTCTTACGTAGAGTGAGGTTGCAGACAGAGGGTATGCCAGATGGCTGTGTAATCTTGTTCTTTTTTTCTCCCTACCTCTTTCTCCTTCCTCTCCTGCCCTACCACCACACTGAGTATCTTCCTTCTCCTGTGTGTCTTTATCCTCTTCACCTTTTGTCTTTCTCCCTTTCGCCATTGCCCCTCCTTTCTTATTTTCTTTTTTTTTTTTTTAATTTTTTTTTCAACGTTTATTTATTTTTGGGACAGAGAGAGACAGAGCATGAACGGGGGAGGGGCAGAGAGAGAGGGAGACACAGAATCGGAAACAGGCTCCAGGCTCTGAGCCATCAGCCCAGAGCCTGACGCGGGGCTCGAACTCACGGACCGCGAGATCGTGACCTGGCTGAAGTCGGACGCTTAACCGACTGCGCCACCCAGGCGCCCCCCTTTCTTATTTTCTATCTTTGTGCCCCTTTGTCGTTTTTCTCTCCTCTCCCACTTTCTGCTTCTTTCCTTCAATGTATGTTTTATGGACGTGAAGTGTGCATATTTCAGTGAATATTTTTATGTTTCTGTATGTGTGCATTCTCATATTTAGTTTTCATTCAGTGGCTTACAGCCTTATCTCCCCAATTCTCACACACAAATGATAGAAACATTCCTATTAGCACTTCCTCATTGCCACTGTTTTCCACTTTGTGTTAATTATAGCATATTATAATGCTATAATAATATTATTGCCATGTAGAGATATTATTAGACATTCACTGGTGAGTAAAATTAAAAACCATCTATACTTACTATAATTGTCTACACTTACTTAAATTAGATGCTACTTACACATTCTTATAAACTAACTTTTCTCTTTATATTATTTGATGGAGAAAGGGTAAAGGAGAAGTCTGTCTCCCCCTCTCTGATTGACTCTCTCTCCCTCCCTCCCTCCCATCCTCCCTCTCTCTCTCCATCTCCCTCTCCCTCTGTGTGTGTGTGTGTGTGTGTGTGTGTGTGTGTATTTACATATATTTACATATATATGTGTATGTATATATGTGTGTGTATATATATATGTATATATATGTATGTATATATGTACACACACACACACACACACACACACAGGCTTCAGATGACTTCTAAGTCAAAAGTTCCAGCTGAGTGTTTATGCCCCTGTGGTCATATGGTCAAGCCAGGTTGTCAGATTCTGCCAAATGAAAACCACCAGTAGATAAACTGCCCATGGTGGGTACGAGGGGAGTTTCAGACTTTAAATAGCACATTATAAATCTTAACTGTCCTTATATTGGCCAACTGTCAAAGCTAGATGTCCATACTTCCCCGGATATAAAAATAGAGCTTTTCTGCTTTAGCTATAAATGAACTCTGTCCTACACAACTATATATCTTGAAAGTCTTCCCACATCAGCTCACATATATCAATCTTTTTTTATATAAATTGGTTTATTAGATTTAATTGGATAAACAATATTTTCTGTAACTGCTACCTTATTAATGAATTTTAGATGTTTCTAGTCTTTGGCTCTGACAAACAAAACTACATGAACATTCTTTTATATGTGTCCTATTGTGTGTGTGTGTGTGTGTGTGTGTGTGTGTGTGTGTGTGTAGTGTTGGAAGTAAATGCCTAGATTTCCGGTTAAAATAATACTGCCAAATTGCCCTCCAAGAGGAGCTGTAACAATTTGTATGAGCATGGTTGGGGTCTTCAAGATTACCCTCAGGTTCAATGATTATAGAAGGACTCCTAGGGGGCGCCTGGGTGGCGCAGTCGGTTAGGCGTCCGACTTCAGCCAGGTCACGATCTCGCGGTCCGTGAGTTCGAGCCCCGCGTCAGGCTCTGGGCTGATGGCTCAGAGCCTGGAGCCTGTTTCCGATTCTGTGTCTCCCTCTCTCTCTGCCCCTCCCCCGTTCATGCTCTGTCTCTCTCTGTCCCAAAGATGGATAAACGTTGGAAAAAAAAAAAATTTTAAAAAAAAAAAGAAGGACTCCTAGAACTCAAAAAACTGCCATACTCATGGTTATGGTTTATTACATTGAAATGATACAGATTAAAATCAGCAAAGGTTAAAAAAATCAGTAAAGGTAAAAGGTACATAGACTAGAGTCCAGGATAGATCAGGCACAAGCTCCAGTTGTCCCCTTCTAATGGTGTCTTTTGTACAGTGTTTAATACTCCCAGCCATGTGAGATAACACATGAAGTATTGCCAATCAGGAAAGCTCATCCAAGCTTTGGTATCCAGGATTTCTATGAGGGGCTGGTCACGTCTCCATGGAGTATATATATGGTTGGCCTTAGTTACTCAGTCTCTAACCTCTCCTGTTAAAACTGATAGCATATGGTATAAGTCCCTCTACCATAAGTCACATTAGTGTAAATTATCTGGTATGACCCAAAGCCCCAAGTAGACGATAGACTCTTATCAAACAGGATAGTCCAAAGTCTGAGAGGTTATCTTCTAGGAGTTTTACAAGGGTCTAACTTTTCTTTGGTATGTGCAGAGTTTGGACAACCCAGGCCTTCTGAGTTAATCCTTCATTACACCGTAAGAAGGCGTGTTTTTCCATATACCCATAAATGCCGTTTAGTTCCCTGATTTTCAACAATCTGGTGTTGTTTGCTTTATATATGTTATGTTTTAATTTATATTCTTTATTTATTAGTGACATGGAATATCTTTACATATATTTATTGGCTATTTTAGTTTTTATATTTATTTTTTTGTGGTAAGAGCACTTAGCATGAGGTCTACTCTCAGCATATTTTTAAATGTGCAATACTGTATTGTTAACTATAGGCACAATGTTGTTATAAATCTTACTCATCCAGTATTATTGAAGCTTTAAATATGTTGATTAGTAGCTCCCCGTTTTTCCCTCCTGCTGGCTCCCAGCAACCACCATTCCACTTTCGGAGTTGGACTCCGGAAATTTTAGATACTTTATGTAAGTGGAATCATGTAGTATTTGTCCTTCTGTGACTTCATTTAGCATAATGTGTCAGGGTTTATCCATGTTGTTGCATATTGAAGGATTTCATTTTTTAAGACTGAATACTGTTTCTCTGTGTGTGTGTGTGTGTGTGTGTGCGTGTGCATGTGTGTGTAGCACATTCACTTTGTATCATTTGCCCATCAATGGACATTCAGATTGTTCACACATTTTCACTAATGTGAATAGTACTGCAATGAATATGAGAGTGCTAAAGTCTCTTCAAGATCCTAATTTCAATTCTTTTGGGTAAATACCCAGTGGTTGGACTGCTGGATCATGTGGTAGTTCTGTTTTTAACTTTGGAATTTCTATACTGTTCTACACAGTGTTTGCAGCATTTTTTATTCCCACCAACAGTGTACAGGGATTCCAGTTTCTCCACTTCCTTGCCAGAACTGTTTTTTTTATTATACCCATCATAATAGGTGTGAAATGATACCTCACTGTGGCTTTGATTTTTCATTTCCCTGAAGATCAGTTAACAATGCAATCCCTATCAAAATCCCAATGGCATTTTCATAGAAATAGAAAACAACTCTAGGGGTGCCTGGGTGGCCCAGGTGATTAAGCATCCGACTCTTGATCTCAGCTCAGGTCTTGATCTTAGGGTTGTGAGTTCAAGCCCCATGTTGGGCTCTGTGCTAGGTGTGAAGCCTACTTTAAAAAACTAAAATATAAAAGGAAGGGAGGAAGGAAGAAAACTGAATGGGAAAGGGAACGGAAGTGAAGGGGGAAGGGAAGAACTCTAAAAGTCAGATGGAATCACAAAAGACCAGATAGCCAAATCAGTCTTCAGAAAGAAGAACAAAGCTGGAGACATCACACTTTTTGATTTCAAAATGTATTACAAAGCTAGAGTAATCAAAAAAGGACAGCACTGGCATAAAGAGAGACCTAGAGGCCACTGAAACAGAACAGAGAGCCCAGAAATAATTCCATGCATATACAGTCAATGAATCTTTGAAAAGAGTACCAAGAATATACAGTGAGAAAAGGATAACCCTTCAACAAATGTTGAGAAAATTGGATATCCACATGAAAAAGAGTGAAATTGACCCTTAACATCTTACAGTATGCAAAAAAAAAAAAAACCTCACAATTTATTATGGATTAAAGACTTAAACATTAGACCTGAAACTGTAAAACTCCTAGAAGAAAATATATGGAAAAAGACCTTGCTATTGTCAATGATACCATGGATATCATGCCAAAGTACAGACAGCAAAAGCAAAAATAGGTAAGTGGGACTACGTCAAACTAAAAAGCTCTGTGTGGCAAAGGGAACAATCAAAACTGAAAAAACAACCTATGGAACAGGAAAATATTTGCAAACCATATGTATGATAAAGGGTTAATCTCTAAAATACATAAGGAATTTCTACAGCTCAATAGCAAAAAAAAAAAAAAAAAAAGTAACCAGATTTAAAAACAGGCTGAGGACTTGCATAGGCATTTCTCCAGAGAAGACCCGCAATTGACCAACAGGTGTATTCATTGGCTTTTTATGTCAACTGATAAAATTCTTTGCCCATTTTGTTATTGGTCTCAAAAGTCTTTGTATACTGCTTTCTCTTAAACCCTGTCCAGCCACCGTGGAACAATCCATAGCTAGCTTGCTGGGTATGATGAGCATGAAGCAGAGATGAGCCAAGATTAGCCTACATTGTTTAGCCACCAGCCAAACCTGCAGCTTATCAAGATAAATGAGTGAACCTAACCCACCAGAAGAATCATGTAGCTGAGATAAATAAATGATTATTGTTTTGTGTCACTAAGTTTGGGGGTGGTTTCTTAAATAGTAAAAACACATATACTAGCATGGTTAGGAGTTCAGTCTCTGTAATAATAAACTATGGTCCACAGGCCAAATCTGGCCCATTATCTATTTTGAACCTTCTATTAATCATTGAAATGTGGAACATAAATTAATCTTGGAAAAGGAATATCTTTTATAATCAATACCCAAAGAATTTCTTTTAATAAAATACTATATAGTTCTGGGAGATATCAACAGATTTTCTAGTCTCAGACAAAGTTTACAGGGATAGCCAATGATATTCCATACACAGACATTAGGTTAATTCCTCCAAGAATTAAACAGGCTCCTTTTGCATTTAAGAGAGGAAAAAAATGAAATAACTTTGTAACGTCAGTAAGAAAACTCATCTTCAAACAAATTGCATGTACAAATATATAAATGAGATTACTATATTCTTTTTAAAAATTTTTTTATTTCTCTTTTGAGAGAGAGCACGAGCTCTGAGCTATCAGCACAGAGCCCGATGTGAGGTTCAAACTCACAAACCATGAGATCATGACCCCAGCCGAAGTCAGGATGCTTAACCAACTGAGCCACCCAGGCACCCCAAGAAAAGTTATCTTCAAACAAATTGCACACACAAATATATATATGAGATTACTATATATTTTTAAGGGCAGTATATAGTGCCTTATATTTCAATATGTAAAATTCACATGTTCTTTGATTTAGCATTTCCACTGCCAGGTATAGCCCACAGGTCTTCAAACACATGAATCGAGGCATATTATAAGTAATGTAGTATAAAGAGACTGTTAGAACCAAAATGTCCATCAGTAAAGAAATGACTGTAATGTCTGTCAGTGGTCAGGTAATGGCAATCCATAATTAGGGAACTCTACACGGCTATTAAGAAATGAGGGAGATCTATATATATTAATAAAAATCGGAGAGGCTGGGTGGCTCAGTCAGTTGAGCGACCGACTTTGGCTCAGGTCATAATCTCACAGTTTGTGAGTTCGAGCCCCGCATCGGGCTCTATGCTGACAGCTCGGAGCCTGGAGCCTGCTTCAGAGTCTGTGTCTCCCTCTCTGACCCTCCCCCGTTCATGCTCTTTCTCTCTCTCTGTCTCAAACATAAATAAACATTTAAAAATTTTTAAAAAGAAAAATCGCTAAGATATTTGGTTAGGTGGGGTGGGAAAAATTGATGATCAGTTTATACATAAAGTGATATAATATACAAGAAGAGGAATTGTTGTTGACTCCCAAGTATCCATTTCACCTCAGTTAAGTAGTATATGTCAGTTAGTCCATGACACTGTTTTCCTGAAAGCCACATTGTTCTCATTTTACAACAGTAAGGGATCCAACCTTAGGAGGACCTCAGATCTGAAATGACAAAGTAGAAAGACATAAATAAATTGTGCCTTGAATGGCCACTGAGCCACTGATTGTACCAGACCTTGAATCCTCTCTGTTTCTAGATTTCTAAATATGTAAGATAATAAATTACTGTGTAAGCCAGTTTGCCTTAAGAATTGTTGTTACTTGTAGCTGGAAGCATCTTTATGGGATAGTTGAAAAAGACAAAGCCTGAAACTAAAAACCCAAATGTTCATATTTAGATCTGTGTGATGAATTATGGATAATTCTTTTTCTTTTGGCTTAAAGTATACTTTTAAATTTTTATACAGCAAATTTGTTTAATAAAAAATACTTATCCAAAGCATCCAAATTAAGCACTTTTAGTTCAAGTTTTATTACTCCTGAGATTTTCTGTGACTCTTAGACATCTGTTTTGTAAGATCACTTCCTTCTACTACATGTCTGTCATCAAAAAGTGGGATAAACCAAAGGTGAAGGGCAGGTAAGTCGTACAGAAAAAAGAGAGAGAAAAAAAATGCAATATTCACTGTCATCTACTTAGGCTTTTTTTTTTTTCATTTTTTTATTTATTTTTGGGACAGAGAGAGACAGAGCATGAACAGGGGAGGGGCAGAGAGAGAGGGAGACACAGAATCGGAAACAGGCTCCAGGCTCTGAGCCATCAGCCCAGAGCCTGACGCGGGGCTCAAACTCACGGACCACGAGATCGTGACCTGGCTGAAGTCGGACGCTTAACCGACTGCGCCACCCAGGCGCCCCTACTTAGGCTTTTAAATCAGTGCTATATGGGTGCTTCAGTCAGTTAAGCGTCAGACTTCAGCTCAGGTGAAGATCTCACGGTTCGCGGGTTCAAGCCCCACATCTGGCTCTGTGCTGACAGCTAGGAGCCTGGAGCCTGCTTCAGATTCTGTGCCGCCTCCTCTCTCTCTGCCCCATTCATGCTCTCTCACTCTCAAAAATAAATAAACATAAAAAAAAATGTTTTTAATAAATAAATCAGTGCTGTAAATGGTTGAATCAGTATTGGAGCTGTTAATTTTCATTGCTTTTCCTCCATAAAAAGATGATAGGTATAGTACAAATAAATGTATTCTACAGATTTGGATTTACCATCATGAAAACACTTTCTAAATTTATATTTATTGACTTTCTGAGAAACTAGTAGTCTCTTATTACCAAGAATAGTATCATTTACAGATTGGAACTTAACACAAACTAACGAAGTCAAGGAGGGAAAACACCAAGCAAATACTTTAAAACAAAATATTTGCTAGTCTTACAAGTGTCACATTCTAAATTTATTTTTGCATAGAGTTTATAGCTTGAATATAAGCTCTTTTCAGACATGTCTAGGCTTGTCTGCTATCCTGGTAGTTAGGGCCTCAAGAGTCTTCTTTAACATGAGAGGTGTTTTATTTTTGTTTTTGTTTTTTTTCCTTAAAATGAAATGTATGGTATAGGGCTGAGGGCATAGTGTTATCTCAGTATTAACCCTCCAAGCTAGACCTGAAGACAAAGGAGAAAGGAGCTGAAGGCCAGAGTAAAAAACTTCACAAGATGATCCAAGAGACACAATGGCACAAACAGCACTGATTTGGTGCTCATGTGACATAGTAAATGCTAACTAAGTCTCCTGGGGACATGACTTTGACCCAAGGAGAACTCAAAGCAGTGCTGTTTTGTTTTCTTTTGTTTCTTGTTTTTTGTTTTCCATTGAGTATTATGTTAGCTGTGGGTTTTTCATATATGGCATTATGTTGAGGACATGTTCCCCCTAAACCTCCTTTGTGAGAGTTTTATCATGAATGGATTTTGTACTTTGTCAAATGCTTTTTCTGCATCTGTTGAAATGATCATATGGTTTTTATCCTTTCTCTTGTTGATGAGGTGTGTATCACATTGATTGTTTGGGAATATTGAATTACCCTTGTATCCCAGGAATAAATCCCACTTGATCATGGTAAATGTATTGTTGGATTTGATTGTTTATTTTGTTGAGGATCTTTGCTTCTATGTTCATCAGAGATATTGGCCTGTAGTTCTCTTTTATTGTAGTGCCTTTATCAACTTTGGTACCAGGGTAATGCTGGCCTCATAGAATGACTTTTGAAACCTCCCTTCCTCTTCTATTTTTTGGAATAGTTTGAGATGAATAGGTATTATCTCTTCTTTAAATGTTTGGTAGAATTCACCTGTAAAGCCATCTGGTCCGGAACTTTTGTTTGGAGTTTTTTGATTATTGATTGAATTTCATTACTGGTAGTTAGTCTGTTCAGATTTTCTATTTATTCCTGATTCAGTTTTGGGAGGTTATATGTTTCTAGAAATTGATCCATCTCTTATTGGTTATCCAATTTGTTGGCATATAATTTTTTATAATACTTTCTTATAATCCCTTGTATTTCAGAGATGTCAGTTATTTCTCCTCTTTCATTTCTGATTTTGAGTTCTCTCTCTGTCTCTCTTACTCTCCCTCATTCCCTCCCCCCTTCTGTCTCTCTTCTTAATGAGTCTGGCCAAAGTTTTCTCAATTTTTTTTTTTATCTTTTCAAGAACCAGCTCCTGTTTTCATTGGTCTGTTATATTGTTGTCTTTTTATATTCTATTTTATTTCTGCTCTAATATTCCTTCTACTGGTTTTGGGGTTTTTTGTTCTTTTCTAGCCTTTAAGTGTAAGGTTAGGTTGTTTATGTGAGATTTGTCTTGCTTCTTGAGTTAGGCATATATTGCTATAAACTTCCCTCTTGGAACAGCTTTTGCTGAATCCCAAAGATTTTGGACTGTTGTGTTTTCATTTCCATTTGTCTCCATGTATTTTTTTATTTCCTCTTTGATTTCTTGGTTGACCCATTTATTGTTTAGTACCATGTTATTTAACCTCCATGTATTTGTGTTTTTCCATATTTTTTTCTTGCGGTTGTAGAATTCCAGTTTCATAGCATTGTGGTCAGAAAAGATGCATGGTATGACTTCAGTCTTTTTTAATTTGTTGAGACTTGTGGCCTAATACATGATCTGTTCTGGAGAATGTTCCATGTGTACTTGAAAAGAATTGTATTCAGCTGTTTTAGGATGGAATGTTCTGAATATATCTGTTAAATCCATTTGATCCAATGTGTTATTCAAAGCCACTTGTCCTTGTTGTCCAAAGTGTCCTTGTGATTATGTTTGGATGATCTATCCATTGATGTAAGTGGGGTGTTGAAGTTCCCTCCTATTCTTGTATTATTATCAATTACTTCCGTTATGTTTGTTATTTGCTGTATTTGGGTGCTCCATGTGGGTGCATAAATATTTACAATTATTATATCTTCTTGGACTGTTCACTTTATGATTATGTAGTGTTCTTCTTTGTCTTGTTAGTCTTTGTTTTAAAGTCTATTTTGTCAGATATAAGCATTACTACCCCAGCTTTCTTTTCACTTCCATTTGCATGATAAAACTTCCTCCATCCCTTCACTTTCAATCTGCACTGAATCTGCATTCAATCTGTCTTTAGATCTGAAATGAGCCTCTTGTAGGTAGTGTATAGATAGGTCTTGCGTTTTTATCTATTCTGTCATCCTATGTCTTTTGATTGAGGCATTTACTCCATTTAAATTCAAGGTAATTATTGATAGGTATGTATTCACCACCATTTTGTTACTCATTTTATAGTTGCTTGTGTAGTTCTTCTCTATTCCTTCTCTTGCTCTCTCGTCTCACTATTTTCTGGCTTTCTTTAGTGATATTCCTGGATTCCTTTTCTTTACTTTTTGTGTAGCATCTATTATTAGTATTTTATTTATGGTTGCCATTAGTTTTGTACACAACACTTTCTGCATATAGCAGTATATATTAAGTTATGGTCACTTAAGTTTGAACTCATTCTTTACTCCTCACCTCACCCCTTGCCCCAAGTTTTAGGTGTATAGTACCATAGTTTACATTCTTTTATTTTGTGAATCCCTTGGCTGATTTTTATAGATATAGTTAATCTTACTACTTTTGTGCTTCCTAATATTTTCTTACTCTTGCTTACAGTCTTTTCTTTTTTCTTTTTTTTTAAATTTTTTAATGTTTATTTATTTTTGAGAGAGAGAAAGAATCCAAAGCAGGCTCCGGGCTCTGAGCTGTCAGCACAGAGCCTGATGCAGGGCTCAAACTCACGAACCACGAGATCATGACCTGAGCCGAAGTTGGACACTCAGCCAACTAAGCCACCCAGGCACCTCTACAGTCTTTTCTTTTCACATAAAGAATCCTCTTTAACATTTCTTGTAAGGCTGGTTTAGTGATGAATTCCTCTAACTTTTATTTGTCTGAGAAACTCTTTTATCTCTCCTTCTGTCCTGAGTGATAGACTTGCTGGATAGAGTACTCTTGATTGCAGGGTTTTTTCTTTCAGCACTTTGAATATATCATGCCACTCCATTCTGGTCTGCAAAGTTTCTGCTGAAAAATCAGCTGATAACTTTATATAAACTTTATGGGACTTCCCTTGTATATAACTGTTTTCTCTTGCTGCTTTTAAAAATTATTCTTTATCACTGCTTTTTGCCATTTTAATTCCTATGTGTTTTGGTGTGGAACTCCTTGGATTGATTTTGTTGGTGTCTCTCTGTGCCTCCTGGATCTGAATTTCTGTTTCCTTCCCCAGATTCAGGAAGTTTTCAGCTATTATTTCTTCAGATAAAATTTCTTCCCCCTTCTCTCTCCCTTTTCCTTCTGGGATCCCTGTGTACGAATGTTATGCTTGATGATGTCACTGAATTCTCAATTTATTTTCAATTTTTCTTTTTCTTTTTTCTTTCTCACGTTCAGCTTGATTACTCTATATTACTCTGTCTTCCAGGTCACTGATCTGTCTTTCTGCTTCCTCTAGTCTACTGTTTATGCCACCTAGCATAGTTTTAATTTCACTTATTGAGTTCTTCATTTCTCATTGGTTCTTTTTCATGTTTTCTGTCTCTTTGTTGAGGGTCTCACTGAGGTCTTCCACTCTTTTCTCAATTCCAGTGAGTATCTTTACGACCATTACTTTAAATTTTCTGTCAGACATATTACTTACCTGTTTCATTCAGCTCTCTCGCTATGATTTTGCCCTGTTCTTTCATTTGAGAGATATTCCTCTGTCTCCTCATTTTGTCTCTCTGTATCTGTTTCTATGGGTTAGAAAAGTCAGCTACATCTCCTGCTCTTAAAAGTAGTGGCCTGTAGTGTGTTGTCCCCTATTCAACAGAACCTGGCGCTTCAGAGTTGTCTCCTATGTGTGTTACATGCACCCTACTGTTGTGGCTGAGCCATGTTTGCCATCAGTCGGCATTGGTTCTTTTTTCCCTATTGTGGATGGGGTTTGGTCCCTGTGTTGTTAGTGAGCCAGTCTGGGGCTACATTGGGCTTGAGTTGAGTCAGACTAGGTGTTTTCCAGAGGTGTATAGCACCAACCTGCAGGGTACTCTCACTGTGTGGTCCCCTGGGAGGCTTTTGTTGTTGGGTGGGGCCTGCAGTCAGATCACATACCTGCCCTCAGCAGTTGAACTGGTATGTGTGATTTTCTTCCCCATTTACTCCGGGAAGGAGGCACTTTGGGGTGGTGCTGGCCCCTGTCAGGACTGATTGCACACTGCCGTGCTTGTGGTACTGCTTTGGATGGACTCCTGCTGAGGATGTGTTGGGTGGGCTGGATCTGTAAGAGAACACAAGGGCAGAGGAACCATGCTAGCAATTTCATGCTGGTCCATTGTTGAAGCAGTGCTATTTTGGTACCTCAGAAGTTTGCAGCTTTAAGAGAACTGGGAAGCAAAACATTTGTTATGCACAGACATACAATGTCTTTGAGACAGTGATTCCACCACCTTTAAGTAGTGTTTTGAATGGAAAAGATCAAAAAGTCTGGCAGGAGATTCTGGTAATAGGAAGATTCTAAAAGGGTATAGAACTTGCCTGGCTATTTGACTTAATGACACCTGCAAAAGTTACCACTAGATAGCAGTAAATAAGTGTCTATATCAGGAATCCATTTGATGTTTAAGTCCCTCACAGGTGAAATTCTTTAATGGATTACTTCTCAAAAAATCTGGAAATACTTCCATTCCCAGCCCATATCTCTGCTTAAACAACTTTAGCTCCAAACAAGCTTCTCTGCAGGGAAGGTATTGTCAGATAGAAAGCATTTATGGCAATAAGTCAGTATTACATTATTTGAATTTAAGGGATGCATACATAAGAATCCCATCGGAGTTGTTCAGCTATCCATTCATCCATCCAACAGTCTGTCAAATACGATGCAAACAGTTTTCATGGAGTAGAGCAAAAGCTAGATTGAAGTGGGTTAGACCGATTCTCAAAATATGGTTCTCAATAAGGGTACTTTGATAAGCTGCAAACTTGTTCCTATTGTATAAGTTCTTTATCCAATTCCAGTGGTAAAGTTTCATACTTCTTTACAGATAGGACTATTTATTAGTAAATAGTTAAAGAAGAGTATTAACAGATTAATGAAATCTCTGTTTCTTTAATTAAGAATGAAAGAAATCATGCAGCTTTTGACAATAAACATGCACAAAGGTAAATAGTTGAAATCCCCAAAATTGTCAGAATCAATGCTATGTTAGTAGTTCATGATTAATGATTAAGGCTTTCAAATAATGAGAGGCTCACTCTTTAGTTATTATTTTCTTTATGACTTGTCAATTTATTTCATTGTGTGTTAATGCTACTATGTGTATTCATGCATATTTGCATCAATATTCTGTTCTATTCTTTTTCTGTAGCTAGACTTGATCCATATTCATGTCAAATACACTTCTATTGCTAAAGCAGTTGTACACAATCCTTAAAACGTCAAGTAATACTTATTTCTCATCACCACATTTTAAAAAATTGTTCTAATGAATATATTTGGGATCATAGAGTATGGCTCCCTCTGTTGGAGCATACATATTTCCACAGCCATGCATGTCTGCCACATATCAGCTAAAGATAAAAGGAAAGGAGGAGAATGCATCATCCAAATTCTGTTCCGCTAAAAAGTGGGAACTACTAGGGCAGCTGGGCTGTGAAGTACTTTTTTCAGTCAAATAGGTCGTGTTCAAAAGTTTGATCAAAAATAAGTCATTTATTACAGCATGGTCTAGACAACTTTTAAGAAATTTGGTCTAAAAATAATGAAGAGAAGGAAAGCTGGTATAGCTAAAGAAGAAAATGGGGGTTTGAGGATAGCCTTCCTTTGAGAAGATAGAAGAAATCTGAACATGTATAAGCTTAGAGGACAACCATTGTCAAGCAGGAGGCTAAAGAGGCAGGGTAAGGGAGAACAAAAGGTGGAGCAGGATTCCCAGAGGTGGGTCAAAAAGTCATCAAATGCTCAAGAAAATGGGATCTTCAGTATGAAATCCTTAATGACACAAAATAATCACGAGCTACTCACTTTAATAATTTAGAACAAAGTACAAATGAAATGTTATGGGTTTTGTTACAGTGTGGCAGTGTTCATTATCACTTCCAATGAACCGTTGGTAAAATCTAGCCCTACATAAAACACTAAATTTTAGAGTAAAAATACCAATGAATAATTTGAAAATATATGGTAAAAATTTCCTATTTTATTGGGGCATCTGGGTGGCCCAGTGGGTTAAGCATCTGACACACTTGTTTTTGGCTCGGGTCATGATCTCACAGTCCGTGAGTTCGAGCCCCACATCAGGCTCTGCACTATCAGCTTGGAATTCTCTCTCTTTTCCTCTCTCTCTCTCTGCCTCTCCCCTTCTCACTCGCTCTTTCAAAGTAAATAAAGTTTAAAAACATTTCCTGTTTTATTTTGAAGTAATATTCAAATAATATTTTCTCTTTTTTTCCCCCAGATTGGACTCCTTCTTATCCTGAGCCAGTGTACATCCCAACAGGTCTAGAGATAGAACCTCTTTATCCAAACTACAAGGAAGATACTGTAGTTTATCTAGCTGAAGATGGTGGGTACATAATAAAACATGTTGCTATAAAATATAATTTGGTATCTATATTCATCTCTTAATTATATTTGTTTTGCTGTTTATAATGGAAACTGCAGAATACCATGAAGTCTCTGTCACCATCAAGATGCTTGGTTACAGATTGATTCAAGTGTGGATTTAGTGCTAATTATATTCTTGAAGGTGTACTGCAGTTTATGCAAAGTTGCTTTAAAAAAAAAAAAACATAATGCCCACTAGAATGGAGAGTTGTATTTAAAAGGAATTATGTTCACATCACCTTTCAAAGAGAAATCCAGTAGAGTATTCTGCAACTATTGTTGCCTCTCTGTTGATAGCTCATGTTCGTGAAATCTTTCAGATGACTTTATTTTCATTTCATGCCAGTTTGATGCATTTCTTGAGATTGCATCTTTAAAAGGGGGAAAATACCCCACACTGCAAATAACATCTAAGATTATACCTCAGGAAAAGTGTTCTGAACAGTCAAGATCAATATTTGTACTTTGAGAACTCTATTCATGCAAAATCTCGTATCTGCTTTACAATAGTATGCTAATAACAAAACATAGATGTCTCAGCGTATATGCCAAACTGTGTTGCTCCTAAAGCACCATGTAAGGAAATATGGGATTCCTGCACAGTTTCACCATCCAAGTTCTATATCTTAGAGCATATATTAGAGATAACTTCAGGAAGCATATGTATTTTATTTAAAGGGCTGGCAAAACAAAAATGTGCAAGGATTGTTTCCTATACAGTAAACAATTCTATAAATCATATACTCACATATTTTTTAAGAACCAGAGTAAAGACAAGCATCTCTGATTTTTTTTAATTTCAAATATTTACATGGCTAACCTGCCTTAGAACTTCCACACATAACTTAAATGTGATCTGATAAAATATTAAAATAGTTGAGGTGAGTCAATCAGGGTCTTGTCAGGAACTGAATAGCATACTGGGAGTAATTTAAGAAAGTTTAATGAAAGTATAACTTACCAAAGTGTGGACAGACTTAAGAGAGACTCACAAGGGATGGTAAAGCAACATAAAACTGTCAAGAGAGCAAAATCATTGTGTGTCCTAGGCCTGAAAGAGTAAGAGGACAAAATAGTTTTCAGATCTGTAGCTATAGGAAAGAGAAATCTCCAAACAACAAGGTGTATAGAATTCTGGGTTCATGTTTTTTTTTCTTCTAAAAATTTTTTCTTTAAAATGTTCCATTGTCTTGTGACATCTTTTGTCTTAAATAAAAAGTTAGCCATAATTTTTATCATTGTTCCCTACATATATATAATGTGTCTTTTTCTCTCTGGCTGTTTTCAGCAATTTGACTATGATCTGCCTAGATTTGGATACCATTATATTTGGATACCTGCTTGAAGTTTGCTGGACTTCTTTGATCCATAGGTTAATAGAGTTGGATTTTTTTTTTCAAATTTGACAACTTTTCAGCCATTATTTATTCACATATTTTTTCTGTATTCTTTCTCTTCTGTCCTTTGGAATGCCAATTACACATATGTTGGATTTCTAGCTATGTTCCACATGTCACTGGATCTTTTTTTTTTCTTCTCTGTCCTTGAGTCTGAATAATTGTATTTATCTGTTTTTAAATTTACTGCATCTTTCTTTTGCAGTATTCAATTTTTCTTAAGCCTCAGGAAAAGTGTTCTTAACAGTCAAGATCGATATTTGTACTTTGAGAACTCTAGTAATGCAAAATCTCATATCTGATTTACAATAGTATGCTAATAACAAAACATCTTTCTTAAACCCATCTAATAAATCATTAACTTCAGTTATTGTAATTTTTATTTCTAGCCTTTTCATTTGGTTCTTTTTTTGTAGTTTTTCAGGTTTTTTTTCAGATTACTTGATCTGTTTGTTCATTATCTCTATCTTTTCCTGTAAGTCTTTAGATATATATTCAGAGTCATCTGTTAATCCCAACATCTCGGTTATCTTGGGGTTTGTTGAAAATTGTGTGCGTGCGTGCGTGTGTGTGTGTGTGAGACCATGGATCACATTTTTCCTGCTTTTCTTCATGTTTCATATTTTTTCCTAATCATATGCAGGACGTTGTGAAAATATGTTTTAGAAGTCTGTATTATGTTCTTTTTAAAAATTATGCCACAGTTCTGGTAGGCAGCTAAATTGCTGGCATATCATTTTGCTTCTTTCAGGCTTGGTTTTATTTTTTTGTAAGGGCAGACTTTTGTAAGGGCAAAATTTTTATTTTGTCTTAGTCCTTCAGTTAGTCCTAGGTCTTGGTCTTTACCCTTGGATGTGGTACATATGCCTAGTATGCTCCCTTTCTTGAATCATGAAAGAATGCTTGAGATGCCCCATAAAGTCTTTCCATTCCGGATAGATTAGAATTACAGTATATTCTAGAATTGCATATCTCAGCGCCACAGTAACATTTTCCTATCTTACTCAGTCTTATCTTGTGCTTATACAGCCAAGCCCTCAGCCATGAAGGGAACCACCAGGGAACCACCATGTAGACTTTTGAGGCCCTCCATCTATGTAGCTTTCATCTCTCTGGTGTCCTGTCTCATAAATTTCCGTAGCCCCAAGCAACTGTCTTGCCTCCTCAGCTCAGCAAGACTGTTAGAGTATTCTTAAGTGCCACCTTCTTAGGATGTAGTCAGAAAGTATTCCCAGGAAGAAAGCCAGGGTTAAACATGGGCATACTTCATGTATTTATCTTCTTTCAACTATTATTATAGTTCTAGTCTGTGTGTTATCCAAATATATGGAAACAGCTCATATTTTTTTATCCAGCTTTATAGTTATTTATAGTGAATGGGAAAGTTCAGGACCAATTACTTCATAAAAATTAGAAGTAGGATAAATACTTTTAATGTGACAAATACATGAATTTATTTTAGGCATTGCTTTTCTAGTCTGAAAATTCTTAGACTTCAACAAATCTGTATGTTAGTGTCAAATTACTTTAAAATTTTAAATCCTTAGTGACACTTCAGTTATACTGTGGCTCCAAACTCTGTGCAGAATAATCTGTGTACTTTAGACATGGCTTGATACCTTTATGGTCTTCTTCTGTCATCAGCTTACAAGGAGCCCTGTTTTGTGTATTCCCGAGTAGGGGGCAACCGAACACCCCTGAAGCAACCTGTGGATAACTATGACAATACTTTGATGTTTGAAGCAAGGTTTGAGAGTGGAAATCTACAGAAGGTAGTCAAAGTGTAGGTTTTAATTATTTTTATTTGAGGAGCTGGACCTTCAACTATTTATTATTTTCCGTATTAGGTACATTAAAGTTTTAGTATTCATTAATGAACTGTAATTCCTTGAAGTATAGATGCCAATTAGAGATTGTAAAGGGGGTATGAAAGGTTCAAATTCTGGATTCAAATACTATGAACTTAAGCAGATTTCTGTAGTGTACATTTTTAATATGCCAGTATGAACTGTCAGACAGACACACACACACATACACTCACACTGCTTCTCGAATTTTTTACTGGAATAGTGTTTGAGATGAGTGTTCTATAAAATATGTTTGGGAACATGCATGCTATCCAAGAGCATTCTTTAAAAGAATTTTTACTATGAAAATATTTAAATACAGAGAATAATACAGTTCTCTATTAACCATCATACACCCATGACCTAGATTCACCAGCTCTGGTTTTGCATCCTTTATTTCACCTATTTCTCAATCACTATTTATAACACATACACACACACAGTAAGTACATAGTCCTGATAGAAGAGAAGGTTACTTGGCAAAGAAAAGTCACAAATAACCCAGCAAGATTGTGTGTGTGTGTGTGTGTGTGTGTGTGTAAAACAAATGTGCCAGTAAAATTATTTTTACCTTTATTTAAGTATCCTTAGTGATTAAGTATGAGGGATGCAAATAGTTACCAAAAACAGTCCCTAAAGAGTTTTCAAATTTTTTAATGTATGTGGTTGTATTAATTTATATGTTTTAAACTTTTCTCAATGATAGTATTTCAGATCTCTAGAGTTTCAATCTAATAGAAAAAGGAATATATATCTGAAGTAAAAAAAAAAAAAGAAACAATGGACTTTAAGTTTTAAGAGCTCTTTAATCATTTCTTTTATAGGAAATGTAATCGGGGTAAAATACAGAATTTTTTTATCAAATGCCCATTTTAATGTGCTCTCTTGAATTACAAAGAAATAAAAAGGCTTTAGAGAATTAGCACAGAAGCAATTTCATATCCAGTAAGAACATTTCAAAACTTTTATCTTTTACAATTACTTGCTGTTGGATGCTGCCTAAATAGTTTCAGGATAAAAGGCTCTCAGTGAATAGGTAAAAGTAAAATAATTTTCCTTATGTAATTTAAATTTGAATGTCATTTTTACATGTTTCTTTTTCCTTTTTATGTATTAGGGCAGAATATGAATACCAGTTGACTGTGCGCCCTGACCTCTTCACAAATAAACACACCCAGTGGTACTATTTCCAAGTCACTAATACTCAAGCAGGAATCGTCTACAGATTCACTATAATCAATTTCACTAAGCCTGCTAGTCTTTACAATCGGGGTATGCGCCCACTGTTTTATTCTGAAAAAGAGGCCAAGGCTCATAATATTGGCTGGCAGAGAATAGGAGACCAAATCAAATATTATAGGAACAACCAGGGACAAGAGGGGCGCCATTATTTCTCTCTTACATGGACATTTCAATTTCCACACAACAAAGATACCTGCTACTTTGCTCACTGCTATCCATATACTTACACCAACCTGCAAGAATACTTGTCTAGTATCAATAATGACTCAGTACAGTCAAAGTTTTGTAAAATACGTGTCCTGTGCCACACAATTGCTAGAAACATGGTGTATGTTTTAACGATCACTACTCCTTTGAAGAATGCTGACTCAAGAAAGCGAAAGGCTGTGATTTTGACTGCAAGGGTACATCCAGGGGAAACCAACAGCTCTTGGATCATGAAAGGCTTCCTAGATTATATTTTAGGAGACTCAAGTGATGCACAGTTGCTTCGGGACACTTTCATCTTCAAGGTGGTACCTATGCTGAATCCAGATGGTGTGATAGTGGGAAATTATCGTTGTTCCTTAGCTGGACAAGATTTAAACCGTAACTATACATCTGTCCTAAAGGAATCATTTCCTTCTGTTTGGTATACCCGGAACATGATCCGTAGGTAAGATAAGCCTGAAATTACCTCTCTGCTTGTTTAGTAAACTTGGAAGTGAGAATTTGGTTACCACAATCCCATTCATTTTACCCTAGCTTCTTAAGATAGTTTAACTAATTGTTTAACTATAGCTACTTAATTTTTTCTCCACTCTTTCCACTCTTCTTTCTGGCATTATGCCACTGGATTCACTATCCTTTTCTTAAATAATGAATAAATTTCTAGAACATTTTAGTGGCTTTGTGAAACTAATAGTTAAATTTGCATATCCCAAATCTGGTTTCTTGCTAAAGGTAGCACTGATGTTTACTTCGGGATGCTTGAATCTCTTACATGTGAAAATTAGTTATATGTCATAGGGCCTCCTGGCACTATATTGATCATACATTGCTCTTTGATGAGCCTTTTTTTTTATTAAGTATTTTAACTCTTGTATAGTTAACATATAATATTATATTAGTTTAGGTGTACAATATAGTCATTCAACAGTTCTATACATTACTCAGTGCTCATCATGATAAGTGTACTCTTTTGACTATCAGGTTGCATAGTTATTGCAATTTTGATGAATAATAGTGTTTATTTCCCCCGGAAAAGAAATGAACAGCTTTAAATTTTCCAAAGAATCCAGAGCAGCAAATGCACATAATATTTAAATTTTTGTTGAATGGGTGAATTCTTTAATAGATTCAGTTAATAACAATCAAGAAATAGGCATGTGCTAGAGCAGAAAGATTTACTGGAGTCAGAGAACCCCATTCCAAGTCCAAAGCCTCTTGACTTTTTTGGTTAAGAGTGTGGAGTGGAGTTACAATATCAGATTGGAATCCTGGTATGCCATTGCTGTGTGGCCTTGAGCAATTTAAAAACAAATCTAAAGCTTGGTTTTCTCATCTATAAAGTATATAGATGTGGTAATAATAATACTTACTTCATAGGCAGGAGGATTAAATGAGAGTGTTATTTATTTTATTTTTTTTTATATGAAATTTATTGACAAATTGGTTTCCATACAACACCCAGTGCTCATCCCAAAGTGTTATTTAAAAAGTGCCCAGATGGGGAGCCTGGGTGGCTCAGTCGGTTAAGCATCTGACTTCGGCTCGGGTCATGATCTCACGGTCTGTGAGTTCAAGCCACGCATGGGGCTCTGTGCTGACAGCCTGGAGCCTGCTTCAGATTCTGTATCTCCCTCTCTGCCCCTCCCCTGTTCATGCTCAATTAAACATTTTAAAAAATTATAAAAAGTACCCAGAATAAAATACAGAACATTGAAAGATCTAAGTGTTTTCAGTGTTAGCTCAAATATAAAAAGAAAAAATTGATAATGAATCAGATATAGATGTAAAAACTCTTGGTAAACTATTTAGGATTATTCAAATATTTACAATAATAAGTACATTACAGAGACTGTTTATATCCTTATCCCACTTTGCTAGGGCCCCTAGTGCAGGTACAAGAACCCTGTTTCAAGGCTGAGGATGTCAAGGGTACCTCCAGTCCATCAGAGCTGCTGACAGGCTTAGGATGGCCCCAGTTATCTCAGTTCAGCATCAACTTTCACTTCCGTGTTAATCCTTTTATCTGCTTAGGCACAAAGGGACTAAGGTGCAGATCCCCACCAAAAGGACTCAAAACTCTGTTTTCATACCCCTCACAGATGTGGTCTCCAGGATTCCCTGCAGTTATCTGAGAAATATTAAGTGATTAAAAATATAACAACCTATGACGTCCTTTTTCCCCTGGGGATAACAAACAATAAAAAGAGAGCTAAGTAATGTGATGACCCTGATTGGATTCTGGGACAGAAAAGACATTCATGGCAAAACCAGTGAAATCCAAATAAGGTTGGGAGTGTAGTTACTAGTCGTATACCAATGTTGGTTTCTTCATTTTGAACACTGTACCATGGTTAAGTAATTTGTTAATGGGGGAAACTGGGTGAGGAGTACATGGAAACACTACTATTTTTGCAAATTTTGGGTAATCTAAAATTATTCTAGAATTTTTAAAAAAATCATAAGAAAGGATGCTGATTAGAATATCTATAGTATCTGCTTAGTGCTCTTTGACATAAAGGGTCCCTGGTCCAACACAAGATGGATTATAGGCCAAGGCCCTTTGGCTTGTCTCTGTAGAAAATACTTTAAATGTCTTAGTTCTTCTCAGGTTGCCTTGTAAGAAGGTTAAGGCAGGAATCTACTAAGTTTCAGAAAGACTTCCAAGAAGGAAAACTACCTCAATGCAATTGATCATAGGCAGGTAAGTAGAATAAGAAGTCACATATGTGTGGGAAGGCAAGCAGCTATAAATATATCTAAGATTTCGTATAGTTAAAGAATATGAAAATAAGAGAAAGTAGTTTTAGTATAGGTTACTTAGTATACATTACTTAGAATATCTTAACCTGTGGGTAAGAAAAAAGACCCAAGATGTTTCTCAAGTGATTTAAATTCATGTAAAATTTAGAGAGACCCTTCAGAAGTAATGACATATCTTTGAGAATTAGTTAGAAGTTTGTTTTAACTTACATATAAGAAACTGAAAGGTCATTGAAACTGGGAAAATGTTTGTTTCAAAATGTTTAGTGTATTTCATATTTAAGGCCCTAACTTGATATTCTTGTTTTATAATCTACTTCGTTATCTAAAAACTTGTAATGATCATTTAGTGGCTTTCTGTCAGTCTTCCATTTTCCATTAGAATTTATTGGGCACCAAATGAGAAAAGGGCAACCAATTAATACATGTAACAGACTTTACTTTGGGATTTCACTATAGTTTAAAGGAGTATTGTTGCTAATATAAGCTATGTTTTGATTTTAGGTTTTAATATTTTTGTTACAAAAGTAATATATTTCATATTACTATAAGTACCATTCATTACTAACATTTTGGTACTTACCCTTCCAGATATAATAGTATATGTGATTTTGGTTATTTAAGTGATAGAACACTATATAAAGTTTAGAAATATGGGGGAGAGGAGGCAAAAAATGCCCATCATCCTACCATCTTAACACCACTTTTTTTTTTAACCTTTTTAATGCCTCTTCATTAGTTATTTTCATCAGTTTGGAGGGGGCTATTTTTTTATAGCTTTAATACTCATTGAATGGCAAGTTTTACAAGCCAAGGATTGTGCTCCTAAGAAATGTGTAGTAATTCATTTGTTAAAAATTTACCAGAAAAAAAATTCAAACTTTAGTGCCATTTTTCTCAAAATGATATTTACCAATTTTTTTAATTTTTTTTTAATGTTTGTATTTATTTTTGAGACAGAGAGAGACAGAGCATGAGCAAGGGAGGGGCAGAGAGAGAGGGAGACACAGAATCCAAAGCAGGCTCCAGGCTCTGAGCCGTCAGCACAGAGCCCGATGCGGGGCTCGAACTCACGGACTGCGAGATCATGACCTGAGCTGAAGTCAGACACTCAACCGACTGAACCACCCAGGCGCCCCAGATATTTACCATTTTAATCAAGGGTTGTATAATAATTGGCTTCAGCACCAAGTTGTCTGGTACTCAGTTTTTAACAAATATTTGGGTACTTGTGTACATAGCACTGTTCTAGATGATTTGAAGCATTTCTTACCCATAAGGAGATTAAATATCAAAAATATAAAAAATTTCCAAGGCAAGTGTCAAGTAAATGGTACCAATATTATGTGCTACAGGAATTCAAAAAAAAGAAAAATCTATGACCCTGACTAATTAGGAAGTGAGACATGAAGTCAGCCTTGAGGGGCAGTATTTGCACATACAGAGATGAAGAAAGAAGACGTTCTAGTCAGAAAGAATCTCTGTGAAAGCTAATGGGCAAAGCTAGGACTGAGCTGTTTTCTGTATGCAAGGGAAAACCAGAATAATAAAGCAGAGGGATCCTGTTGGAGAGTCTTGGGTGGAAGGTAAATCTTATCCTTATAATGGAAGGTAAACATTCACATTTTATATATGTATATAGATAATAGGAAATTATTAGAGATGTTTTAAAATTGCCAATAATGTGCAGTATGGATAAGAGAAAGAAGTCGAAAGCAAGGATGTAAGAAATTCTGTTTATTTGGATATTAGACTTGTAAATCCATAGTTCCACCCAGAGAAGAAAAATGCAGAGGTGAAATTTAGTAACTTCGTTCTTTTTTTTCCTTGGTAGATTAATGGAGAAACGAGAGGTTATTTTATATTGTGACCTTCATGGCCATAGTAGGAAAGAGAACATCTTCATGTATGGTTGTGACGGTAGTGAGAGATGTAAAGCATTATACTTACAACAACAAATCTTTCCACTTATGCTGAGCAAAAATTGTCCAGATAAAGTAAGTACCATTTAAGATTTTTTTTTTAATTTTTTTTCTTTTTTAACCTTTATTTATTTTTGAGACAGAGAGAGACAGCATGAATGGGGAGGGTCAGAGAGAGGGAGACACAGAATCTGAAACAGGCTCCAGGCTGTGAGTTGTCAGCACAGAGCCCGACGCGGGGCTCAAACTCACGGACCGCGAGATCATGACCTGAGTCAAAGTCGGCCGTTTAACCTACTGAGCCACCCAGGCGCCCCCCATTTAATATTTTTAACTTTTATTACATGTTGCTCATGTGAGACTGCAGAATAGATCATCTTAGTAAACTGCTTTTTTATTTATTTTGCCTGGTTTATACAATTGACCATAAAAAAGCAACTGTGGGGAATGTTTAATTTGAAATGTGAAGGAAAAAATGTGCCTTATCCTTCCACCTTAATGGTAAAAGACTAGTTTCCTCATAAGGTCAGGAACAAGGCTGGCATAGCCAGCCTTAACCCCTTCAATTCAGCCTTATACTGGAGGTTCTAAGTGCTGAAAGGCAAGAGAGAAATAAAAGGCAGACACTTTGGAAAGGAACAAGTAATAAAGATGACACAGTTGTCTTCATAGAAAATCCGAAGCAGTCCACAAAAAAAGTCCTCGAATAAGTGAGTTCAGCAATGTCCTACATGACAAGGTCCACCCACAAAAACCAGTTACATTTCTATAGACTCACACCAGACACTTGGAAACCACAACTGAAAATGGTATCATTTACTGTAGCTTCAGAATAAATTAAATACTTGTGACTGTAAAGGAATGATACAAGGGAGAATTTTAGAGGTGATGGAATTGACCTATATCCTGATTGTAGTAGTGCTTACATAGATCTCTACATGTGTTTAACTCAGAATGGAACACAAGTCACTTTTATCATAAAAAATAAAATTACAAAAACTTTTTTTTTGTACTAAAACATTTTATAGATATAACAGTCTTTTAGGACAGCTTTCCAGTGATCGATCTTGTGAAAATAAAGCATCCTTATTCTATTCAAAAAATCTACATTAATTAGGGACACTTCGGTGGTTCAGTCAGTTGAGCCTCTGACTTGGGATCAGGTCATGGTCTCGTGACTTTGTGGGTTTGAGCCCCACATCGGGCTCTGTGCTCACAGCTCAGAGCCTGGAGCTTGCTTTGGATTCTCCCCCTCCCCACCCCCCATCTCTGCCCCTCCCCTTGTTCACACTCTTGGCTTTCTCAAAAATAAACATTAAAAAAATTTTTTTAATCTACATTAATCTTTATTTCTAAACATATTTAAGCCCTTTCCTATAAGTTTTTTAAAGTATAAGATCTTATCCCAACAGTATCAAGAATTAATAGGTTTTGAAGGTATATGTTTTATATAGATTAAAAGTAAAATTTATTACCAGCATTCAAATCTGTAGTTCTCAGAAATGTAAATATGTCATCCTTAGGAAATAAAAGCCCGTGAAACTTTAGAGAGAATTACTGCTTTTGCACTACTTCCTCCTTTTCAATCCTAGTTCTGAGAAAGACATTGTACTCAGAAAAACACACTTTTCTCATTTTTATTTGCTTATTTTTAGTTTTCATTCTCAGCTTGCAAGTTTAATGTTCAGAAGAGCAAAGAGGGAACAGGAAGGGTGGTAATGTGGAAAATGGGAATCAAGAACAGCTTCACCATGGAGGCTACTTTTTGTGGATCTACCCTGGGTAAGACCAAGTGTTCTCATTCATGGCTGTCAGAGCTTCAAACCAAAGAGTCATTTTTAACATAAGATTAATAGTGTAGACAGTTTGATAGTGAGCACTTTCTTCCTACTTAGAAACATGCTGGTGTCCAATCAATTCTCTAAACAGGATGAATTAACAAACTACCACTATATGCATCTCCATCTCATCATTTTCCCTTTGTTTAGAAAAGGGAGTTTTAGCATATAGATAAAATACCTAACTGGTTATTTCATGAACTAAGTTTTGATTGTTTTTGTTATGTTTTTAAGAAAGAGTCCTTATAGATGACTCCTGATTGCAAGAAAAAGCAATGTTCATACTTAAAACATCAGGATAGACATGTCTTTAGTGGATTTGCTATCTGCAAGTCAAAATAGACTGGGTTTGTTGGGGGTTCCTCGGGGGGTCAATTTATATTTTAATGGAAGCACTTGTTTCCTTTAAAAATAAAGGTGTGGGGGGGGGGCACCTGGGTGGCTCAGTCAGTTAAGCACCTGACTTTGGCTCAGGTCATGATCCTGCGTGAGTTCAAGTGAGTTCAAACCTTGCCTGCATCAGGCTCTGTGCTGACAGCTCAGAGCCTGGAGCCTACTTCAGAATCTGTGTCCCTCCCCCTCTTGTGCTGTCTCTCTCTCAAAAATAAGTATTTTTAAAAAATGTTTTTAAAATTGTGCTCTGTAGTTACATTTAAGAAATCTTTTGGTTTACCCTTAGAATATTCCATATTAAGATAATGATTATGTTTTTAGAAAATTTATTGACTCAAAGGAAAGTGCTAGAAACCCACACATGTATTTCTGGTCTTTAAAGCACCTTGAAACTGATATAATGATATCTATGATGATGAAAACATTAAAATATTTACCCAAGTTTTTCTCTAAGTGATTATGAGCATGTTTATAACTGATAACCACGTATTCCATATGTTCTTATTAAATATTCTTCAGCCCTACAACATAGCCTACTATGTGTTAAGTCAGCTTTGATCCAGATGTGGAGAGGGAATGAAGGAAAGCAATAAGCTGTTAAATGACTTGCCCTGGAGAAGCAAATCCAAAGGACAGGAGATGGAATCTGACCAGAGGTTTTATTTATACTCTGTGAAAACACAGAACGTAAGCCTGCCTGTTAAGGACAAATGGTGGTTAAACTTATTGATGTTTTAGGTAATAAACGAGGTACTCATTTCAACACAAAAGACTTGGAGTCGATGGGGTATCATTTTTGTGATTCTCTTTTGGACTATTGTGACCCAGACCGAACCAAGGTAAGCAAAGTCCATTTGGTAATGCTTCAAACTCCACTTTATCAGATAACATAATCTAACTAAGGGCCTATAGCAGTGTTTTTCTTTTACTATCCTAACAGTGTTTGGGGTTTTTGGTACTTGATGTCCTCATAGTTGCTGTGCCAGGTATCTATAAATATTCAATTAGTTTAATTAGGAAATAAAGTTAATTTATAATTAATCATTTTCCCCTAGTACTATCAGTGCCTGAAAGAATTGGAAGAGATGGAAAAACATATAAATTTGGAAAAAGTCCTTGAGGATTCAGATACTTCTCTGAAAGAAATTGCATTGGATCTAGAGTCTAGGTAAGTCAAGATAGTGGATGCAATATAACTTGTGTTTTACTATGCCCTTAATAATAACTGTAGGATATAAAATTATCAGTCTCAACTGAAAATCCCAACTATAGGTAGAGGAGAGAGGGAGAGAGACAGAGACAGAGCGTGAGTGGGGGAGGGGCAGAAAGAGAGGGAGACACAGAATCCAAAGCAGGCTCAGGCTCTGAGCTGTCAGCACAGAGCCCCACGCAGGGCTTGAACTCACGAACCATGAGATCATGACCTGAGTGGAAGCCAGACACTTAACCAACTGAGCCACCCAGGTGCCCCTGTAAACATCTTATAATTAGAACCATTTCTACCGTTCCAATAAGATAACAGTTTAATAAAAATAACAGTTGAAATTTTAAAATGCCACCAAAATATTATTGTTTTAATATTTATAATATATAATTAATAAGTTACTTGTAAATATAAAATATAATTATAAATATAATAATTAAAATAATTACTATATCAGAGTTATTTTTTTTTTAGTAGCCGAGGCTCTGACAGTTCAGAATCCAATGAGTCTCAGACTTACCTTCTCAAATTAACTTCTCAGGTATGATTGAAAATTTCTGCCTATGGTATGGATATACTAAATAGGTACTCTTCTCATTATGACTAATAATCAGGCAAAAAAAAATGCTTGCAGTTGTGTAATTGTGTAACAGTAATTGTTATTTTCTGATTATGTAACATATCTTTAAATCATAGAATTTTCTAACCTTAGGATTTTTAACACTCTTACTTTAAAGATCCAGAGAGATTACTTCTCAAAAGCCACTTGTTAACAACTTGTTAATACAAATTAACCACTTGCTAATGAGAGTTGGTACCATAACATACATCACATGCCTGCAAATCCAGTGTTCATTTATTCATTTATTTAACAACTATATATTGAGCTTCAACTGTGTGCTGGGGATAGAGCAGTGAACAAAAAATGAGACAAAAATCCTTCTCTTTCATAGCTTATATTCTACTGGGTGGAAATAAAAAATAATGATAAGTAAAATATATGATGTGCCTAATATGTGATAAGTGCCTAAGGAGGAATATAGAGTGGGAGGAGGAGAAGGAAGTTTAGGTGGTGTTATGGACTGCTTATGTCCCCACCAAATACTACACATGTTGAAACCCTAACCATCAATGTGATGGTGTTAGGAAGTGACTAAGACAAACTAAGACACTACTCTCTTAGTACCGAGTGTGGGGTGCTATTGTAACTAATACCTAAAACTGTGGAAGTGGCTTTGGAACTGGATAACTGGTAGAGTCTGGCAGAGTTTTGAAGTGCATGTTAGAAAATGCTGATATTGCCATGAAGGGACTTCTCAAGATGATTCTGGTAAGGACTCAGAAAAAAGGGGAGCTGTAGAGCAAGTTTCCATCTTAAACACACACAACTAATAGTGTATAGGACGTTGGTAGGAATCTGAATATTAAGGGTGATTTTCATGAGATCTCAGACAGAAACGAACATGTTACTGACCAATAGAGAAAATTTAATCCTTACTATAAAATGGTAAAGGATTTGGCTGTATTGAGTTTGTGTTCTATAGCGTTTCATGGAAGGTAGAACTTGTGAGTGATAAAATTGGAGATTTAGCTGAAAAAGTTTCTTTGTAAAGTGTTGAAGAGCAGCTTGATTCCTCCTGACTGCTTATAGTAAAAAACAAGGAGAGAGAAATGAAGAAGGAATTGTTAACCGAAAAGGAACCAGAAGGTGAAGATTTAAAAAATTCTCAGCCTACCCATGTTACAAAACAATAGGAACGTGTGTTCAGAAAAGAAGAGTAAGAGTGTGGGGGATCAACTGTATGATAAGGAGATGAGTGTGGGTATGAACCACAGAACTAATCAACCACCCCATTAGGAAGACTGCCAGCTTGAACTGAAGGGGTTGGAGACAGGACAGAATGAAGGAAGGCTATCAGACTGCTTGAATTTTACAGTACGGTACCATAGATCTATTTGTGAACATGTACTCTTCTTCAAGACAAGGGGGAAAAATGGCCTCAGAGGTAACTAAGAGATCATCAGGGCCACTACCACCTGGATTTCAACAGGATAAACAGCCTCTAACAGAGGCCATGAAGGCAAGCTGCCTCGAGCCATGACCTACATTGTGGGCAGTGCCCTAGCAGAGAGCCAGGCATTAGCAGCACCCTGCCAAGCCGTACGGGTGATGTTGCCACTCCAGTAGGTCCAGAAGGCAGTCCATTGAACCAGAGAGGATTATTCTTGAGCTTTAAGATCTTGTTGAATTTGCCTTGCTAGATTTTTCTATGTCCTTACTGGCAACCCAGCACTCCATCCTTTTCTGTTTCTCCCTTTGGGAATGTCTGTCCTATATCTGTCCCATCACTGTATTTTGGAAACCTTTAACTTGTTGGAATGGAATGGGATGGAATAAATGTATTTTGCATGTGAGAAGGACCTGAATTTGGAGGGCTCAGGGACAGAATGCTATGTCTGAATAATTCTATCTTCCCCAAACTCATATGTTGAAATTATAATGCCCAATATGATGCTACTGGAAGGTGGGCCCTTTGGGAAGTTATTAGGTCATGGGGCAGAGCCCTCTGGATTAGTGCCTTATTAAAGAGCTCCAGAGAGATGCCTAGCCCCTTCTACCATATGAGGATACAAACGAGAAGTTGGCAGCTCAAAAGAGAGTGCTCACCTGACCATACTGGCACATTGACATCTACCTTCCAGCCTGAAGAACTAGGAGGAGTAAATTCCTGTTCTTTTTAGCCACACAGTCTGTGGTATTTTGTTATAGCAGCTGAAATGGAGTAAGACGGATGTTGTATTGGTTTTCTATTGCTGAGCAACAAATTTCCCCAAGCAGTTGCCCAAAACAACAGATACTTATTTTCATGCCATTTCCATGAGACAGGGACTCAGGAGTGGCTTCACTATGTGCTTCTGTCTGAGGTCTCTCAAAAGGCTGCAATGAAGATGTTGGTCAGGTGGTCTCATCTGAAGACTTGACTGAGAAAAGATCCACTTTTAAGCTCACTTACATGATTGTTGACAAAATTCAAAAGCTGTTCTTCAAAAGCTGTTGGGCTGAAGACCTCAGTACTGCCCTTATTGGCTTTTAGCCTTTAGTATCATATCCAATAAGTCATTGCCAAATCCAGTGTTGTGAAGTTTTGTCCTGTTTTCTTCTAAGAGTGTTATCCTTTTGGGTCTTACATTTAGGTCCTTGATCTGTTTTGAGTTAATTTTTGTGTTTGGTATAAGGTAAAGGCCCATTCTTTTGCAAGTGGAGATACAATTTTCTGAGCACCATGTGTTAAAAAGACTGTCCTTCACCCATTGAATGGTCTTGACACCCCTGTCAAAAATCATTTGACTGTATGCAAGGATTTCTTTATTGGCTCTCTATTCTTTTTCTTTGGTCTATATGGCTATCTTTATGCCAATGCCACACTGTTTTGATTACTGTAGCTTTGTAGTAAATTTTGAAATCAAAGTATGAACCCTCCAATTTTGTTCCTTCCCCACCGCCACCCCCCCCCCCCGATTATTTTGTCTATTTGGGATCCTTTGAATATTGGGATGGATTTTTCTATTTCTGCAAAAAAAAAAAGTCATTGGGATTTTGATAGGGATTGCATTGAATCCATAGATTGCTTTGGGTAATGTTGATATTTTAATAATATTAGGACTTACATTTCATGAATAAGAGATATGCTTTCATGTACTTATGTCTTCTTTAATTCCTTTCAACAATGTTTTATAGTCACTGTAGTTTTTTTGTACAAGAAGATGAAGTTTTCTTTCACCTTCTTGGTTAATTCCTAAGTATTTTATTCTTTTTGATGCTATTGTACATGGAATTGCTTTTGTAATTTCCTTTTCAAGTTCTCTGTGTATAAAAATGCAGTTGATTTTTGTGTGGTAACTTTGTATCTTGCTGTATTGCTGACTTAATTTATTAGTTCAAACAGGTTTTTTGTGAACTCTTTAGAGTTTTTAAAATATAAGATATCATCTACAGAGATCATTTTACTTCTTTCCCATTTGGATACCTTCTATTTCATTTTTGTGCTTAGTTGCTCTGGCTATAATTTCCAGTATTGTGTTGAATAGAAGTGATGAAAACAGACATCCTTACTTGTTCCTGATCTTAAAGGAAATGCTTTCAGCATTTCACCATCAAACATGTCAGCTATAGTTTTTTTTATTGTGTTGAGGTGGTTTCCTTCTATGCCTTGTCTGTTGGGTTTTTTAATCATGAAAAGGTGTTGAATTTTGTCAGATGCCTTTTCTGCATCGAGATGTTCATGTGAGGTCTTTTCCTTTATTATGTTGATGTGGTGTTTTACGTTCATTAGTTTCTTACGTTTGAACCATCCTTATGTTCTGATCAATTGGTTATGTTGAACCATCCTTACATTCCAGGAATAAATCCTATTTGGTCATTGTGTACAATCCTTTTAATATGCTGCTGATTTTTATTTGCTAGTATTTTGTTGAGGATTTTTTGCATTAATGTTCATAAGAGATGCTGATCTATAAATTTTTTTGTTCTTGTAGTGTCTGTCTGGCTTTGGGTATCAGGATAATGCTGGCCTCATAGAATGAGTTAGGAAGTGTTCCCTACTCTTGAGTTTTTTAGAAAGGTTTGAGAAGTACTGATGTTAGTTCTTTAAATGTTTGGTAGAATTCTCCTGTGAAGCCATCACGTCTACAGTTTGTGGTTGGGAGATTTTTTTATTGCTGATTCATTATCAGTTATAGGTCTGTTCATATTTTCTATTTCTTTGTGATATAGTCTTGGTAGGTTTTGTGTTTCTAGGAATTTGTCCATTTTATCTATATTATCTAATTTGTTGCTATATAATTGTTAATAGTGAGTCTTAATAGGTAAGTCTTAATAAGTAAGATTTTAAAAGCTAGCTGTCTTACAGAGTATCTTCTCTGATCACAACGGGATGAAACTATATTATTAACTGCTTTGTTTTTCTTTAAATGTATTGGAAAACAAAAAGTGCTCTTTAAAACCATTGCTACAGTGATATCCTAGCTTTTATAATTGCCTGTGTTCAGATCTTTATTTCTCCCTACAGATTCAAGTTAGTTTCCAGTGTCTTTTCACCTTGTAGGACTCTCTTGAGCATTTCTTACAGGATGTGTCTAGTGGTCATGAACTCTTTCAGCTTTTGTTTATCTGGGAATGTCTTAATTTCTTCCTAACTTTTGAAGGACAATAATGCCACTTTTTTTTTTTTTTTTTTTAATTTTTTTTTTTCCAACGTTTATTTATTTTTGGGACAGAGAGAGACAGAGGATGAACGGGGGAGGGGCAGAGAGAGAGGGAGACACAGAATCGGAAACAGGCTCCAGGCTCTGAGCCATCAGCCCAGAGCCTGACGCGGGGCTTGAACTCACGGACGGCGAGATCGTGACCTGGCTGAAGTCGGACGCTTAACCAACTGCGCCACCCAGGCGCCCCAATAATGCCACTTTTTAAAAGCACTTTGAATGTATTGGTTTATGGTCTTCTGGCCTCCAGTTTCTGATGAGAAATCTGCTAATAATCTTATTGAGGATTCTTCCATGTAACAATTTGCTTTTCTCTTGCTACTTTCAAGATTCTCTCTTTCTCTTAGATTAATTACAATGTGTTTCATTGCGGGTTTTTGAGTTCATCTTACTTGGAGCTCATTGAGCTTCTTGGATGTTTACATTATATCTTTCATCACATTTGGGAAGTTTCATCAAATTTTCATCCATTATTTCTTCACTCATTGGCACTTCTGGGTTGATGGCTTCTCTGGCTCTAAAGCTGGGATACGTAAGTAAAAACAAAACACAGGAATTACTCACTATTCTTCTGTCCTCTGCTCCTGAAGTCCCTCACCAGACTACCTTCTTCTTTCTGCTTTTTAGGGCCTCTTATGCTTATTTTGTGTAGAATACCCAGGATTTTCAGTTGTACTTAGTGGGAGGGATAGAAGAAGTACTTTATCTTCCTAGAAGTGGAAGTCTCAAGATAGCTTTATGTCCACATATATACTGTCTTTGGTGTGTTGATTAAATATTGATTTCAAGTATGATTCTTTTACTTAGCTAAAAAACAAGAAAAAACACTTGAAAACAAAGAAGGAAAGAAATTCTACTATAGCAAGTAATCAAAACACCAGAGAAGAACCAGAGGTATTCACTGACCTGGTTTTTAACAGTTTTTGAAAAATGGTTGCAAGAGAATGGCAAGTTGTTTCCTGTTACACTTTCTATCCCCAAATTTTTGCCCTGGGAAATGTTAGTGATTAAAACTTTGCTTATGTTATTTGCTGTTTATAAAAATATAAGAGAACCTTGACAGATGAGAAGTGGATTTTATTAATAGGTGCTATAAATTTCACTTTTACTTACTTTACTCTGAGAAGTATTTGAGGTATCTTACAAAGATACATCTAGGATAACTAGAAGAGATAAATTAAAATTAAGAAAAATTAAATGGCAATACAAGAGTGTAAGAATAGATGGTGCTGAGAGATTGACTTCTACCATAACAGCATGAGAAGCTCTGCAAATTCATTCACCTAACAAAAATTGGTGATACTAAAAGAACACAACCACTGCCCTAAGGGCAGATAGCAAATGAAAAACATCTATTTGTGAAAATTTCCTACAATTTGGTAAAAAGAAAACAGTAAGAGCTTGTGGCATTTGAAGCAAGATTCCTTCCTCCCCCTCCCAGTTCAGTGAGACTGAATCTCCACCCCAGACCAGCACAGCCAAGAACACAGAACCCCCTCTCTCCACTCATGCCAGCCAGAGGGCTGTCTTCCCAAAAGGGGTGGGGCATCAGTAGTTCTTATCCCGCCTCCAGCTACCTGTTGCTGGGGCTAAGTTCGGAGTGAGTGCAGCCAAGAGGTGGGGGCTCCCTTCTTCTACCCACGCTCCATTCAGGAGACAGAGATTCTGCCTGGGGTGCCACATTACCCAGAATATTTTGGCCCTAATCACCCTTACCTTAGTTTGTGAAATGGTGATATCACACTAGAGGCAAATAGAGAAGACCTGAGACTGCTGCCCTCTTTCCACGTACAGCTCAACTCCTAAAGTGGGTGTCACTGAGAGAAGAGTGCCATTGTCCCCACCCCCAGCTCCAGAGACAGGTCAGAAATTTTGCCTTTGGGGAGAATCAGACAAAAACAGATAGTTTTTAAGAACTTTTTATTTGAAATATGTGTAGGAGCTCTGCTGCATCCTTGACTTCTCCATTGTTAACATCTGGCATGTATCATGATACTATATCGACACAAAACTGATGTTGATCTAGTCCACAGCAATTATTCAGATTTTATCAGGATGCACGCACTCATTTGTGTGTATTCCTCATAAATTTTTAATTCTAGTCTTTAAAGCACATTGTTATGTAATATTGCATATTTTTATATTGTTTGTAAATTGTGCAATCTAAGCAATGTGAGTATGCTTGGGAGAGGGCCAAGATTATAAAAAAGTTTTTGGTAAACAAACTCTCTAATTGATCTCAATGTGTTAAGTCATTTGCAGAACCCAGTAACCGAAGTAGATTTTGTTTGGAAGATTGTTTTTTTATTGTTTTGTATGTAGATTTTGTCAGACACATATTTACTCTTCATAAACATCTCCACATAGTGGCTTTTCTCCTCTACCCAAGCTATATTTCAGGCAAAATATAGTAAACTCCTTTACATTAAAATATTTATGTATTTTCCCCTTGGTTGATTAGAGCTTCAAAATTGTTATGAAATCATAATCTGTATTTAATGTTGGATTTTCCAGGTGGAAAACAATCATCATTTGGTTATTTGAAAAGCTGCATACATAAGTGCTCTTATAAACTAATAGGAGTTCTTAGCCATTGATCTTGAAATTTATTTTAACAGTCTTTGGCAAAAAGAGTGAATAGTGTCATCTTAACCGAGTTTAATGCCTAAGGACAACTTAAATTCATGCTCTGAATTATTTCTTAATTGTTTGTAAGATATCCATACATCTTGAAAACAATATTTGTAAGTTATTTTTAAAGTATTTTAGGTAACTATATTTCGTACCTGGACATTCTCAATAATTCAGAAGACTTAAGCAAAAACAAACAATTATAGATTACTGTGGTTAGAATTGGGAGATCATGTTCATAAGGAAGGACACTGGCCTGGTGATTTTCTATAGGATGAATGGAATAGTTTATAATGGCTCATAGCATCATTTCAACGAAGGGAAGAGGGCTAAAAATAACATGGAGTTCATAGAATTAAGTGAATTTCTCTAGCCTAATTTCACATCTTGTCTCTCCAAATTCTGATTATATAGTATTGCTTTTAACTTTGTGTAATTTTTTCTAGAATATTTCCTTTCTCTCTGCCTTCAGTAATCAAGTTTTTATTTTTATACTTTCCTCTCATTTTTATGATTCTATCAATTTTTTTTTTGCTGCCAATTTTATCTACAAAAAAGGGGGATTTTAGTTTTTAACTACTCCATAGTCCACTTTTCATCATGAGTTGATATGGATAACACGTTGGCAAAAAAATATTGACGTCCTCAGGTTTTTTTTCCCCTTTCTAATGCCCGTTCAGAAAGCTCTTTATAATATCCACATACCACAGATGCAGAAACAAAAGTTTGGAAACTTTTTAAACAAAAGTTTAAAGTGTTTTCATGGTTACGTGATTTGTAGACTATTCAAGATTAGCTGTTACATTCTGTAGTGTTTTGTGTCTCATTTAGTGTACCTGGTCATTATTGGCAACTCCTTTTTCAAGGTAGAAAACAATATGTGTATGCTCTTCCTTACTATGGACTTCTACAAAATATTTTTCATCTTTTTTATATAAGCACAGTTTTGTAATCAATTATACATTTTTCATACAATTTTATATATTTTCACTCATTTCATATTATCTTCCTACATCTTTATTTTTATTTAAATAAGTGAGATTATAACCATCCATTTTTTGTCTCTCATTGTAAATAAATTCTTATGAAGTGAAAAAGATTTTTAACTCTCTTTAGTGCCAAAATAACCATATCAATATTTTCTTCTACTCATTGTTGCAGGAGAAAAGTAGTGTTATGAAAGGTATTAGAAGGCTCTGTTTTAAGAGGTATTTTTGCCCATTCTAAACCTATGAGGATAAAATGAGAAATGTTGAAAACTACTATACCAAAGATGATACAGGAAATATACTTCCTTTTCATGTTTATAACATATTGTTTTCCTTCTGGTTCTGTGTTCCATTAGGTTTGTGATAAAGGACATTTAGTGCAAAGACACAAACAATCAAATTCTGATGTGAAAGGTAATGTTCTGCTTGTACTCTCTCTAGCCAATTAATGCATTTATTCAACACTTTCGTGCCACAGCTTTGAGGTTACCACTGTGCTTGGTGCTAGGGACATTAAGTAGTATACTATTACCATTTCTTACCCCCAGGAGCTCATCTTTAATAGGGGGAGAAAAACAAGTAAATAAACAAAGTGCAGTGTTACAGGTGTAATGCCAGTAGTCTAGACAGGGCTCCAAGAAAGCGCAAAGAACAGAAGGTTGGAGTGAGTGGGCCATGTACTTGAGGGATCTCTCTGATATGAGAGATTTTTCCCCAAACAGAATATAGGGATTTTGTTTTAAAAACCATCTTGTTCCTCTCATTTCATAATTTAATAGAGGATGATCCCAGGAGGGAAATAAAATTATGGACCATTTGCTTTTGCTAGAATCTGCTAAGTTGGATATGAATTTGACTCTATTTGAGATGACCTAATTAAAAAAATATATATATATGTATATATGTGTATATATATATATATACACACATACACACACACATACATACATGTGTATATATATCCATTTAGTTTATGATCTAGCAAGCTAACTAGATATAGAAATGGAAATAAGAACCACACCAAGGAAAGGGGAAAATTCTAACTAATGTGGTTAATTGATTTGAACTTTAAATTAACTACTCTTTCTCATAGTGATCATCCAAGCAAATCACTTTTTTTTAAATTTTTTTCTAATCTTTGTTTTTGAGAGAGAGAGAAAGAGAGAGAGACAGAGTGTGAATGGGGGAGAGGGGCACACAGAGGGGAGACACAGAATCTGAAGGAGGCGCCAGGCTCTGAGCTGTCAGCACAGAGCCAAACATGGGGCTCGAACTCACGAACAATGAGATCATGACCTGAGCTGAAGTCGGATGTCCAACCAACTGCACCACCCAGACGCCCCCCAAGCAAATCACTTTTTATATATAATGTATTCCTCTGTTGAAAATTTAATACCAAAAATTAGAACTGAAAAGCACACTTTAGAATACTTACTTTAGATCTTTTTCTACATCTGTGCACATACTATTAATCACAGAATGTTCATGTTGTTTTGCAATCTACATTTTCATTTAAAATTGAAGTATATTATAAACTTCTTTACATGTTACTAAGTGGTGGCAAAGTATTCCATTGTATTTGTTAAACATTTTTGCTTACATTTTTTTCTATTACAAACAATAACAAAGACCTTAAAACTCCATATTTGTGTATATTCTTATTTATTTATACTAGATTCCTAGAAAGGAATTGCTGACCTAAAGAGTATGGACATTTTTTATACTTTAACAATAAAAAGCAAAAATGTAACAAAAATTCATAATATTTGAGAACTGTGCTAATTGAGCTAAGCTATTTACATTATCTTCTAGCCTTTTTGTTTAGAAAAAGATAAAAAATATGAAGTGTAAAAGACTCAAATTATTTTCATGCTACAAATGATCTTTTATCATCTTTTCTAGCTACAAACCCTGATGTATCAGATGACAGTATATTTGATTATTTCAGAAGACCATTCCCTAATCAAGGTTTAGGTGAGTAAAATAGGAATAGAGGCAGTAATGAATCTACATGTGAGCTTTTTAACCATGTGTGTCTGATCAAAATCTACATGTAAGTAACTAGCTTGTCTTCAAAATGGATAGCCAAGAAGCAATTCGCCTTCCCAGAAATTAAGACCTCAAATTTTTATTTTTCTCTCAAGCCCAAGAAATTTGTAAGGGAAGCCAGTAGAAATTCATTACGTGTCAATTTGACTCCTTGTAATTTTATCTGTTCAAAAAACAAAAAGAATATTCATCTCATTATCTAATCTCTTCATTCCCATCACATTGAATCCTAAAGAGAGAAACCTTGAGAGTCCTCTAGTCTTACCTATTCATTACAGTATCCAGCCTCATCCAACCTTTGAGTGAGGACACTTGGTGACAAGTAGTTTACCCAATTGTACAGTTCATTCTGTTGCTTGAGAGCTATAGCATTGAGAACATCCTTTTTCTGTTAAGCTAAAAACATGTGTCCCTATAAATTTCATCCACCTCTTTAATTACACAAAACAAAGAGTGAAGTAACCTTAAAGGTAAATATTTCTGATTTTCCCTGATTCTCCTTGAAAAATGCAATGTCTCTTCCCCATAGTAGATGTTAAGTATTTTTTTAAGCAATCATTTATTTCCTTGAAACTTTCCTTCCATTTCTTTCAGCCATCCGTAATACAGCATGATTCAAGTCCTTTACCACATGATGTTTTTCTTTCCTGTCACTCTGTCACTGTTCAAGCTTGACTGAAACTGAACACAGCACTGTAGACGCCAGTTAATGAGTATACAACAAATCATCACTTTCATTTGCTTCTTTCTACACCCTAGATTCCCATTAATGCAGTCTAAGGTTGCATCTGTTCTTTTGGAAACTATCCTAAAACATTGATAAATTGCATTTATATACACTCAAACGTATAAAGTTTGCTGCTGCTCAGTGTTGTCTCCTCCATTTTCTACTTCTTCAATTGGCATTTTGATTCAATGTTTATTGAACCAAATTTATTTATTTATTGGGTCTTAAATTTATTCCTGTTAAATTAAATCATCTTAGATTTAGCCTTTCATGAACTCTCGATCTTAAGTGTGTCATGTCATTGTACTTGCTATATATATATATTTGTGTGCGTATACAGATGGACATATCTCTATATACATTTGACCTCTTGTCAGAGCTTTAAACTCTTGTATTTAACTCTCTCGTAAACATCTCCACAGAGATGTCCCACATATCCAAATTCAAATTTATCTAATTCCACACTAAATGCTGTTCCTCCTGTATTCTCTGTAACCTTGGTCACAGTATTAGATACAGAACCACCCGTTTTAACCTAGAAACATGACAGTCTTTTTTTTTCCTTTCATTTCCATCCCTCAGATCCAGCCACTGAATCCAACTGATTTTACCTCATAATCTCTGTATCTCCTATTATGTCATCATTCTTTTCACTCATCACCTGTTTACAAGGAGATTTCTAATTGGCTTTCTTGCCACCAATATTGTCATCCTAATTCCATCTTTCTTACTACCATAAAAGTGATCTATCAAAAACACCAATCAGATGATGTAAAACTAGTATGTAAAGCCTTTCAGTAATACCAGTTTCCTAATAGTGGTTGAAGTTGGCACAGTCCTAAGACTTAAATTTTTTTTTTTGGCTTTTTTTTTTTTAATTTTTTAAAATTTTTTTTTCTTTTTTTTTTTTTTTGAGACAGAGAGAGAGCATGAGCAGGGGAGGAGCAGAGAGAGAGGGAGACACAGAATCCAAAGCAGGCTCCAGGCTCTGAGCTGTCAACACAGAGCCCGACGCAGGGCTCGAACTCAGACTGTGAGTCGGTGGATGCCCAACCGACTGAGCCACCCAGGTACCCCTAGGCTTTCTCTTTTTAATTTTTTTAAAGTGTATCTATTTATTTTGAGAGAGAGAGAGAGAGAGCACAAGTCGGGGAGGGGCAGCGAGAGAGGGAGAGAGAATCCCAAGCAGGCTCCACACTGTCAGTGCAGAGCCCGATGCAGGGCTTGAACTCACAAACTGTGAGATCATGACCTGAGCCAAAGTCAGACACTTAACTGCCTACACCATCGAGGCGCCCATTTTTTTTTAACTTTTAATTTCAAAATAATTTCAAGAATAGTATGAAGAACTATGTCTACCTATATTTCCCCAACCCATTTTTTGTAGACATGTTTATTCCTAAACAATTTCAATACATATTTTCCAAGAACAAGAATGGTGTCTTACATTAAAATCAAGAAATTCAATTTTGATGCAATACTATTTTCTATACTACAGTTAAATTTTGCCAAATGTAGCAGTAACATCCTTTAGAGCAAAAATTCTCCCTGATTCAGGATCACAAATTGCATTTAAAGGTCACGTACCTTTATTCTCTTTCAATTTGGAACAGCCCCTCAGCTTTTCTTTCTCATTCATAGCCCTGGCATTTTTGAAGATCATGGGCCAGTTGTC